>NC_073348.2:11267500-11867500 GCF_027580225.2 Misgurnus anguillicaudatus | reverse complement strand
TATATTGTTTGTTTTCTGTTGGATTTAAATGATACACAGGATTAAAGGAAGATATTTATTCAGAAAACGGAGTAGGCTACGTGGATTGTTTTGTCGGACGGACACAGAGCGAGTGGATTGTTTTGTCAGACGGACACAGAGCGAGTGGATTTTTTGTTCGGATACGGAGAGACTGAAAATAAAACTAAAAGCGAGCTCACACATACTATGGAGTTTTAACACGGGTGTACACCGCAGTGTGAATATTTTAGTGGAAACAACAATCGCGGATCGTTCTCTTCCATGAAGCCGATGTAAACATCTAAGAATATATGAACATTTCTTAGATTTATTACCTTTGTGGACTACAAATGCAAGTTGATGTCATACTGCGATTGCTTGGTGAAGATAATTTACAAACATGAGACCGGATGGATTATGACTTGCGCACAATTTTTAAACAAAGGTATGTTGTCCCGTTTAGATTTTTCATGTTCATTCTATATGCACTGTCAGCTATGATGAAGTGTAATGAATCATTGCGCCGCCAACTACGGTCCTGTGACGTCAGATATGTCTTGTCTATTTTTTACAAAATAGAGTAACGCGAGTAACGAACTCATTTAAATTTCAGTAATTGTAATTGCGTTAATTGATTTAAAAAAATAGTGGAGTTACAGTAACGCGTTACTCCCATCACTGATAGTCACTTATGATGCCAATAGTCAGTTACGGTCATAGCGCCACCAGCTGGTAACAGGAAGTAACATGTTTACAATGATAATGCAATGTCGGATTTGTCCCAAACTTCACATGATTGATAAGAGTCCTGGACAGAACACATCTACGTGCCAATATTTACATGTAGTCACTCATACTCACACACACTCGCTCACTCACTCTCTCTCTCTCTCTCTCTCTCAAGCTATCTTACACGATGCTACCTCGCTGTCATTTGTAATTAGCAACAGGAAATGTGGCACATTATACTACACTTTCAAATGGTTCACATATGTTTACATGCTTAAATGCCTATTTACTACTGTTCCCTTTAATTGTTATGCCACGGCGTGGCGGTGTCAGGTGTGCGAGGGCCCTTCCATCGCTGCTTGCAGCTTTAATTATTATTATTTTTTTCTTTTTCTTCTCCGACTTCAGTGGGACTTTAGAGGGCCTAAACATACTCGAAAACTCATGAAATTTTGCACAGATGTCAAGAGTGATGAAAATTTACATGTGGTGTAGGCTTTGGAATTAGGCGTGGGAAAATGGCTCTATAGCGCCACCTACAAATTTTCAACGAAGCAGCCCTCGGACTGTGTTTGACGTACAATTACGAAATTCGGTACGCTTCTGTAGCATGACAAGACCTACAAAAAAGTCTCTTGGAGCGAAGCCGTAAACCAAACAGGAAGTCAGGTATTCAGAGTTATTTTTGTGATTTGGGCGCAGTTTTTGTCATTTCCAGGCGTCATACTTTAACTAACTCCTCCCACAATTTTCGTCGGATCATCTTCATATTTGGTGAGTGTCATCTTAAGGCATTTGTTATGCTAAATTGCGAGGGAATTGCCTCTACGTAAAAATTTGTGTCGGTTCTGGCCCGACAAAGTTTGATGTTTTCCAATGAAACAGGAAGTTGCTGGAACTCATGCATACAATGTCCGATCTGTCCCAAATTTCACATGATTGCTAAGAGTCCTGACCTGAACACATCTACATAACAATTTTCATTTATAGCCATAGCGCCACCAGCTGGCAACCTGAAGGAACATGTTTTAGCGCCACTTTCAAATATTGAATGAAGCAGCCCTTGGACTGTGTTTAACTTACATGTACGAATTTCGGTATGCTCGTGTATTATTACAAGTCCTACAAAAAAGTATCTTGGAGCAACGCCCTACACTGAATTATTTCTCAGATTTTGGCTAAGTTTTTCTCATTTCCAGCAGTCATACTTTAACGAACTCCTCCTACAGTTTTCGTCAGATCATCATCATATTTGGCGAGTCTCATCTTAAGGCCTTTGTGATGCTAAATTGCGAAGGATTTGATTCTATATTAAAATTTGTGTCTGTTTCGGCCAGCCAAAGTTTGATGTTTCGCTATGAAACAGGTTGCTGGAACTCAGACATACAGTGTCCGATCTGTCCCAAACTTCACATGATTGCTAAGAGTCCTGACCTGAACACATCTACATGTCAATAGTCACTTATGGTTATAGCGCCACCAGCTGGCAACAGGAAGTGACATGTTTACAATGATTATGCAATGTCTGATCCGTCCCAAACTTCACATGATTAATAAGAGTCCTGGACTGAACACATCTACATGTCAATAGTCACTTATGGTTATAGCGCCACCAGCTGGCAACAGGAAGTGACATGTTTACACTGATTATGCAATGTCCGATCTTTCCCTAACTTTACATGATTAATAAGAGTTCTGGACTAAATTCATCTACATGTCAATAGTCACTTATGGTTAAAGCACCACCAGCTGGCAACAGGAAGTGACATGTTTACACTGATTATGCAATGTCCGATCTTTCCCTAACTTCACATGATTAATAAGAGTCCTGGACTGAACACATCTACATGTCAATAGTCACTTTTGGTTATAGCGCCACCAGCTGGCAACAGGAAGTGACATGTTTACAATGATTATGCAATGTCTGATCTGTCCCAAACTTCACATGATTAATAAGAGTCCTGGACTGAACACATCTACATGTCAATAGTCACTTATGGTTATAGCGCCACCAGCTGGCAACAGGAAGTGACATGTTTACACTGATTATGCAATGTCTGATCTTTCCCTAACTTCACATGATTAATATAGTCCTGGACTGAACACATCTACATGTCAATAGTCACCAGTGTTGGGCAAGTTACTGAAAATTTGTAATTAGTTACAGTCACTAGTTACTTCTTTTAAAAATAACTGAATTACTGTACCAGTTACTGTATATCAAAAGTAATTAGTTACTTAGAAAAGTAACTTTTAAGTTACTTTTATGTCTGCTTTTTAAATGTAAATATGAACAGTACTGAACAGTCAAACAATAAAATGATATGGATGGGCTATTTTACACGTAAGACTCTAATATATCACATACTGTAGGAGCCTATTTTGCTTTAGATTCAACCTTTGAATATTTTTGTTAGAAATTATCTTAGTATGTAAACTTACTTTATTTATGTATATCATTTAGACCATTTAGACAAATATTCTGCATGTTTACAAAAATATATAATGTATTAAAATTGTGTAGTGTCTCTTTAAAAACTTGGAGACAATTGTGTCAACATGTCATATTTTCTAAAATAAATTAAAATTTTTCTGATTTCATATTTATTTTAATAAGTTAGAAATGTCTCCGCTGTGTCCTGCTGACAGGCGCGATGCGCGTGCAGCAGATGAGGCAAATTATGGGTCCTCCGAAGGTTAGACCGTCTCATTTCAGTTCTCTTCGCAAACTTCTGAGCGCCTTGAAAGGCCGAGTGTTCACCTTTTATCGCATGCTTAGTAGGGTGCAGCCCTTGCATTGGAACACAGGGACTGCGCTCTTTGGTCATATATTGTTTGTTTTCTGTTGGATTTAAATGATACACAGGATTAAAGGAAGATATTTAATCAGAAAACGGAGTAGGCTACGTGGATTGTTTTGTCGGACGGACACAGAGCGAGTGGATTGTTTTGTCAGACGGACACAGAGCGAGTGGATTGTTTGTTCGAATACGGAGAGACTAAAACTAAAAGCGAGCTCACACATACTATGGAGTTTTAACACGGGTGTACAGCGCAGTGTGAATATTTTAGTGGAAACAACAATCGCGGATGGTTCTCTTCCATGAAGCTGATGTAAACATCTAAGAATATATGAACATTTCTTAGATTTATTACCTTTGTGGACTACAAATGCAAGTTGATGTCATACTGTGATTGCTTGGTGAGGATAATTTACAAACATAAGAACGGATGGATTATGACTTGCGCACAATTTTTAAACAAAGGTATGTTGTCCCGTTTAGATTTTTTCATGTTCATTCTATATGCACTGTCAGCTATGATGAAGTGTAATTAATCATTGCGCCGCCAACTACGGTCCTGCGACGTCAGATATGTCTTGTCTATTTTTTACAAAATAGAGTAACGCGAGTAACGAACTCATTTAAATTTCAGTAATTGTAATTGCGTTACTTGATTTAAAAAAATACTTCGTTACATGCTCGTTACTGCTAAAAGTAGTGGAGTTACAGTTACAGTTACTTTGTAACGCGTTACTCCCATCACTGATAGTCACTTATGATGCCAATAGTCAGTTATGGTCATAGCGCCACCAGCTGGTAACAGGAAGTAACATGTTTACAATGATAATGCAATGTCGGATTTGTCCCAAACTTCACATGATTGATAAGAGTCCTGGACTGACACATCTACGTGCCAATATTTTCATTTAGTCACTCATACTCACACACACTCTCTCTCTCTCTCTCTCTCTCTCTCTCTCTCTCTCTCTCTCTCTCTCTCTCTCTCATGCTATCTTACACGATGCTACCTCGCTGTCATTTGTAATTAGCAACAGGAAATGTGGCACATTATACTACACTTTTAAATGGTTCACCTATGTTTACATGCTTAAATGCCTATTTACTACTGTTCCCTTTAATTCTTATGCCACAGCGTGGCGGTGTCATGTGTGCGAAGGCCCTTCCATCACTGCTTGCAGTTTTAATTATTATTATTTTTTTTTTTCTTTTTCTTCTCCGACTTCAGCGGGACTTTAGAGGGCCTAAACATACTCGAAAACTCATGAAATTTTGCAAAGATGTCAAGAGTGGTAAAAATTTACAGGCTCTGGAATTAGGCGTGGGAAAATGGCTCTATAGCGCCACCTACAAATTTTCAACGAAGCAGCACTCGGACTGTGATTGACAGACATGTATGAAATTCGGTACGCTTCTGTATCATGTAAAAACCTACAAAAAAGTCTCTTGGAGTGAAGCTGTAAACCAAACAGGAAGTCAGCTATTCAGAGTTATTTTGTGATTTGGGCGCAGCTTTTTTGTCATTTCCAGGCATCATACTTTAATCAACTCCTCCTACAGTTTTCGTCGGATCATCTTCATATTTGGTGATTGTCATCTTAAGGCCTTTGTGATGCTAAATTGCGAAGGATTTGACTCTACATAAAAATTTGTGTCGGTTCTGGCCCGACAAAGTTTGATGTTTTCCAATGAAACAGTAAGTTGCTGGAACTCATGCATACAATGTCCGATCTGTCCCAAATTTCACATGATTGCTAAGAGTCCTGACCTGAACACATCTACATAACAATTTTCATTTATAGCCATAGCGCCACCAGCTGGCAACCTGAAGGAACATGTTTTAGCGCCACTTTCAAATATTGAATGAAGCAGCCCTTGGACTGTGTTTAACTTACAATTACGAATTTCTGTATGCTCATGTATTATTACAAGCCCTACAAAAAAGTCTCATAGAGCAACGCCCTACACCAAACAGGAAGTCAGCTATTTTGAATTATTTCTCAGATTTTGGCTCAGTTTTTCTAATTTCCAGCAGTCATACTTTAACTAACTCCTCCTACAGTTTTAGTCGGATCATCTTCATATTTGGTGATTGTCATCTTAAGGCCTTTGTGATGCTAAATTGCGAAGGATTTGATTCTATATTAAAATTGGTGTCTGTTTCGCTATGAAACAGGTTGCTGGAACTCAGGCATACAGTGTCCGATCTGTCCCAAACTTCACATGATTGCTAAGAGTCCTGACCTGAACACATCTACATGTCAATAGTCACTTATGGTTATAGCACCACCAGCTGGCAACAGGAAGTGACATGTTTACAATGATTATGCAATGTCTAATCTGTCCAAAACTTCACATGATTAATAAGAGTCCTGGACTGAACACATCTACATGTCAATAGTCACTTATGGTTATAGCGCCACCAGCTGGCAACAGGAAGTGACATGTTTACAATGATTATGCAATGTCTGATCCGTCCCAAACTTCACATGATTAATAAGAGTCCTGGACTGAACACATCTACATGTCAATAGTCACTTATGGTTATAGCGCCACCAGCTGGCAACAGGAAGTGACATGTTTACACTGATTATGCAATGTCCGATCTTTCCCTAACTTCACATGATTAATAAGAGTCATGTACTGAACACATCTACATGTCAATAGTCACTTATTGTTATAGCGCCACCAGCTGGCAACAGGAAGTGACATGTTTACAATGATTATGCAATGTCTGATCTGTCCCAAACTTCACATGATTAATAAGAGTCCTGGACTGAACACATCTACATGTCAACAGTCACTTATGGTCATAGCGCCACCAGCTGGCAACAGGAAGTGACATGTTTACAATGATTATGCAATGTCCGATCTTTCCCTAACTTCACATGGTTAATAAGAGTCCTGGACTGAACACATCTACATGTCAATAGTCACTTATGGTTATAGCTCCACCAGCTGGCAACAGGAAGTGACATGTTTACAATGATTATGCAATGTCTGATCTGTCCCAAACTTCACATGATTAATAAGAGTCCTGGACTGAACACATCTACATGTCAACAGTCACTTATGGTCACAGCGCCACCAGCTGGCAACAGGAAGTGACATGTTTACACTGATTATGCAATGTCCGATCTTTCCCTAACTTCACATGATTAATAAGAGTCCTGGACTGAACACATCTACATGTCAATAGTGTTGGGCAAGTTACTGAAAATTAGTAATTAGTTACAGTTACTAGTTACTTCTTTTAAAAGTAACTGAATTACTCTACCAGTTACTGTATATCAAAAGTAATTTGTTACTTGTATGTCTGCTTTTTAAATGTAAATATGAACAGTACTGAACAGTCAAACAGTAAAATGATATGGATGGGCTATTTTACACGTAAGACTCTAATATATCACATACTGTAGGAGCCTATTTTGCTTTAGATTCAACCTTTGAATATTTTTGTTAGAAATTATCTTAATATGTAAACTTAGTTTATTTATGTATATCATTTAGACCATTTAGACAAATATTCTGCATGTTTACAAAAATATATAATGTGTTACAATTGTGTAGTGTCTTTAAAAACTTGGAGACAATTGTGTCAACATGTCATATTTTCTAAAATAAATTATAATTTTTCTGATTTCATATTTATTTTAATAAGTTAGAAACGTCTCTGCTGTGTCCTGCTGACAGGCGCGATGCGCGTGCACCAGTTGAGGCAAATTATGGGTCCTCCGAAGGTTAGACCGTCTCATTTCAGTTCTATTCGCGAACTTCTGAGCGCCTTGAAAGGCCGAGTGCTCACCTTTTATCACATGCTTAGTAGAGTGCAGCCCTTGCATTGGAACACAGCTTGTGAAGCTTGCCGCAGGGACTGCGCTCTTTGGTCATATATTGTTTGATTTCTGTTGGATTTAAATGATACACAGGATTAAAGGAAGATATTTAATCAGAAAACGGAGTAGGCTACGTGGATTGTTTTGTCGGACGGACACAGAGCGAGTGGATTGTTTTGTCAGACAGACACAGAGCGAGTGGATTGTTTGTTCGGATACGGAGAGACTGAAACCAAAACTAAAAGCGAGCTCACACATACTATGGAGTTTTAACACGGGTGTACAGCGCAGTGTGAATATTTTAGTGGAAACAACAATCGCGGATCATTCTCTTCCATGAAGCCGATGTAAACATCTAGGAATATATGAACATTTCTTAGATTTATTACCTTTGTGGACTACAAATGCAAGTTGATGTCATACTGCGATTGCTTGGTGAAGATCATTTACAAACATGAGCCTGGATGGATTATGACTTGCGCACAATTTTTAAACAAAGGTATGTTGTCCCGTTCAGATTTTTCATGTTCATTCTATATGCACTGTCAGCTATGATGAAGTGTAATGAATCATTGCGCTGCAAACTACGGTCCTGCGACATCAGATATGTCTTGTCTAATTTTTACAAAATAGAGTAACGCGAGTAACGAACTCATTTAAATTTCAGTAAATGCGTTATTTGATAAAAAATACTTCGTTACATGCTCGTTACTGCTAAAAGTAGTGGAGTTACAGAAACGTGTTACTTTGTCACTATGATGCCAATAGTCAGTTATGGTCATAGTGCCACCAGCTGGTAACAGGAAGCAACATGTTTACAATGATAATGCAATGTCGGATTTGTCCCAAACTTCACATGATTGATAAGAGTCCTGGACTGAACACATCTAAGTGCCAATATTTACATGTAGTCACTCATACTCACACACACTCGCTCTCTCTCTCACTCTCTCTCTCTCATGCTATCTTACACGATGCTACCTCGCTGTCATTTGTAATTAGCAACAGGAAATGTGGCACATTATACTACACTTTTAAATGGTTCACCTATATTTACATGCTTAAATGCCTATTTACTACTGTTCCCTTTCATTCTTATGCCACAGCATGGCGGAGTCATGTGTGCGAGGGCCCTTCCATCACTGCTTGCAGTTTTAATGTTAACATGTTTTACTATAAAGTTAACATGATTGTAACATGATTAAACATGAAGTTAGCATGAAGCTAGCATGTTTTAACATGATGCTAGCTTGATTAGCATAAAGCTAACATGATGCTAGCATGATTAGCATGAAGCTA
Source organism: Misgurnus anguillicaudatus (assembly GCF_027580225.2). Classification (NCBI taxonomy): domain Eukaryota; kingdom Metazoa; phylum Chordata; class Actinopteri; order Cypriniformes; family Cobitidae; genus Misgurnus; species Misgurnus anguillicaudatus. The sequence continues at coordinate 11,858,835 of NC_073348.2, read as the reverse complement.
GCATGGTGTTAGCATGATTAGCATGAAGCTAGATTGATGCTAGCATGATTAGCATGAAACTAGCATGATGCTAGCATGATTACCATGAAGCTAGCATAATGCTAGCATTATTAGCATGAAGCTAGCATGATGCTAGCATGATTAGCATGAAACTAGAATAAAGCTAACATGATTACCATGAAGCTAACATGATGTTAACATGATTAGCATGAAGATAGCATGATGCTAGCATGATTAGCATAAAGCTCGCATGATGCTAGCATGATTAGCATGAAGCTAGCATAATGCTAACATGATTAGCATGAAGCTAGCATGATGCTATCATGATTAGCATGAAGCTAGCATGATGCTAGCATGATTAGCATGAAGCTAGCATGATGCTAGCATGATTAGCATGAAGCTAGCATGATGCTAGCATGATTAGCATGAAGCTAACATGATGCTAGCATGATTAGCATGAAGCTAGCATGATACTAGCATGATTAGCATGAAGCTAGCATGATACTAGCATGATTAGCATGAAGCTAGCATAAAGTTAGCATAATTAGCATGAAGCTAGCATGATGCTAGCATGATTAGCATGAAGTTAGCATGAAGCTAGCATGACTAGCATGAAGCTAGCATGAAGCTAGCATGACTAGCATGAAGCTAGCATGAAGCTAGCATGACTAGCATGAAGCTAGCATGATGCAAGCATGATTAGCATGAAGCTAGCATGATTAACATGAAGCTAGCATGATGCCAGCATGATTAGCATGAAGCTAGCATGATGTTAGCATGATTAGCATGAAGCTAGCATGATGCTAGCATGATTAGCATGAAGCTAGCATGATACTAGCATGATTAGCATGAAGCTAGCATGATTAGCATGAAGCTAGCATGAAACTAGCATGATTAGCATGAAGCTAGCATGATTTTAGCATGATTAGCATGAAGCTAGCATGAGGCTAGCATGATTAGCATGAAGCTAGCAGGAGGCTAGCATGATTAGCATGAAGCTAGCATGATGTTAACATGATTAGCATGAAGCTAGCATGATTTAACGTGAAGCTAGCATGATTAGCATGATGCTAACATGATTAGCATGAAGCTAGCACTATTTAGTGTGAAGCTAACAAGATTTAACATGAAGCTAACATGATTTAGCATGAAGTTAGCAAGATATATTATGAAATTAGCATAAAGCTAGCATGAAACTAGCATGAAGCTAGTATGACTTAGCATGAAGCTAGCATGAAGCTAACATGACCCAAAGACCCAACCCCCATGTCTCTATGATGTTCAGATCCAGAGATATAAGGCTTTGTTTATTATGTTGCTAGGGTGCTCATATTTGGTTGCTAGGGGCGTGGCTTAATGCCTCAATAAGAATCCTATTAAGACTGATTGGATGCCTGAGTAAAATGAGCCCACCCCTATGTCTCTATGACACTCTGGTGCAAAGATATCCATCTGGGCTTTTTATAATGGTAGTCTATGGGAAATGTTGCTAGGGTACCCAAAATTGTTGCTAGGGGCGTGGCTTAATAGCTCTGGGGTGATCCTAAGAGACTAATTGGATGACTGAATAAAATGAGCCCACCCCCATGTCTCTACGACACTCTAAAGTTAAGATATTCCATCTGGGACGTTTTTATTCCCTTATATGGGCATGTTTCCTGCCCCATTATAAGTCAATGGGAAATTTTGGGGGCCTCTTACACCCCAGGGGTACAGCTTACACCCCATTGTGATGTATGTTCTTACACAGCCTGTCAACCTCCTTAAATGTGGTAAGCCACAAGTTTCTACAAGTTTCTCACTCGCAGCTATGACCCGTCAAAGTTTGTCTCCATGTTAAGTCAATGGAAATTTTGGGGTGTTTGAGCCCCCCGTTTAGGAATTCGGAAGGTCCCATCAGTTAGAAAAGATATAGCACACTAAGTCAGACCAGTCTGAAGGTCTGTGGGAAATTTGGTGCATGTAGCTTGAAAGCTCTAGGACGAGTTAGTGTCAGAAATTTTGGTCTCAGAAAAAAGCGGAATAATAATAACTAGATATTAAAGTTTGAAGACAAACTTTATGTTGGCTTGAAAAAGCGTAGCTTGAACGTTTCAAACGGTTTGACAGAAGTTTAGTTTAGTAGGCTATCTGGCTTTTAGTATGTTTAAGTATGAAGGTAGCATGATTTAGCATGATGCTAACATGATAAACATGAAGCTGGCATGATGCTAGCATGATTAACATGAAGCTAGCATGATGCTAGCATGATTAGCATGAAGCTAGCATGATGTTAGCATGATTAGCATGAAGCTAGCATGATGCTAGCATGATTAGCATGAAGCTAGCATGAAGCTAGCATAGCTAGCATGATGCTAGCATGATTAGCATGAAGCTAGCATGATGCTAACATGATTAGCATGAGGCTAGCATGATGCTAGCATGATTAGCATGAAGCTAGCATGATTAGCATGAAGCTAGCATGATGCTAGCATGATTAGCATGAAGTTAGCATGATGTTAGCATGATTAGCATGAAGTTAGCATGATGATAGCATGATTAGCATGAAGCTAGCATGATGCTAGCATGATTAGCATGAAGCTAGCATGATGCTAGCATGATTAGCATGAAGCTAGCATGATTAGCATAAAGCTAGCATGATGCTAGCATTATTAGCATTAAGCTAGCATGATGTTAGCATGATTAACATTAAGCTAGCATCATGTTAGCATGATTAGCATGAATCTAGCATGATGCTAGCATGATTAGCATGAAGCTAGCATGATTAGCATGAAGCTAGCATGATTAGCATGAAGCTAGCATGTTGTTAGCATGATTAGCATGAAGCTAACAGGATTAGCATGAAGCTAACATGAAGTTAGCATTATTAGCATGAAGCTAGCATGATGCTAGCATGATTAGCATGAAGCTAACATGAAGTTTGCATGATTAGCATGAAGCTAGCATGATGCTAGCATGATTAGCATGAAGCTAGTATGATGCTAGCATGATTAGCATGAAGCTAGCATGAAGCTAGCATGATTAGCATGAAGCTAGCATGATGCTAGCATGATAAACATGAAACAAGCATGAAGCTTCATGCTAGAAACATGAGGTTAGCATGAAGCTAGCATGATTTAACGTGAAGTTAACATGATTAGCATGATGCTAGCATGATTAGCATGAGGCTAGCATGATTAGCATGAAGTAAACATGATGTTAGCATGAAGCTAACAAGATTTAACATGAAGTTAACAAGATATATTATGAAATTAGCATAAAGCTAGCATGAAACTAGCATGATGCTAGTATGACTTAGCATGAAGCTAGCATAAGGCTAACATGACCCAAAGACCCAACCCCCATGTCTCTATGATGTTCAGATCCAGAGATATAAGGCTTTGTTTATTATGTTGCTAGGGTGCTCTTATTTGGTTGCTAGGGGTGTGGCTTAACACCTCAATAAGAATCCTATTAAGACTGATTGGATGCCTGAGTAAAATGAGCCCACCCCTATGTCTCTATGACACTCTGGTCTAAAGATATCCATCTGGGCTTTTTATAATGGTAGTCTATGGGAGATGTTGCTAGGGTACCCAAAATTGTTGCTAGGGGCGTGGCTTAATAGCTCTAGTGCAATCCTAAGAGACCTATTGGATGACTGAGTAAAATGAGCCCACCCCCATGTCTCTACGACACTCTAAAGTGAAGATATTCCATCTGGGACGCTTTTATTCCCTTATATGGGCATGTTTCATGCCCCATTATAAGTCAATGGGAAATTTTGGGGGCCTCTTACACCCCAGGGGTACAGCTTACACCCCATTGTGATGTATGTTCTTACACAGCCTGTCAGCCTCCTTAAATGTGGTAAGCCACAAGTTTCTACAAGTTTCTCACTCGCAGCTATGACCCGTCAAAGTTTGTCTCCATGTTAAGTCAATGGAAATTTTGGGGTGTTCGAGCCCCCCGTTTAGGAATTCGGAAGGTCCTATCAGTTAGAAAAGATATAGCACACTAAGTCAGACCAGTCTGGAGGTCCGTGGAAAATTTGGTGCATGTAGCTTGAAAGCTCTAGGACGAGTTAGTGTTTAAAATTTAGTCTCAGAAGAAAGCGGAATAATAATAATAAGATATAAGTTTAATAGCAATAACAATATGTTGGCTTTTTCAAAGCCAACATAACTAGATATTAAAGTTTGAAGACAAACTTTATGTTGGCTTGAAAAATTGTAGCCTGAACGTTTAAAACGGTTTGACAGAAGTTTAGTTTAGTAGGCTATCTGGCTGTTAATATGTTTAAGTATGAAGGTAGCATGATTTAACATGATTTAGCATGATGCTAACATGATAAGCATGAAGCTAACATGATTAACATGAGGCTAGCATGAAGCTAACATGAGGCTAGCATGAAGCTAACATGAGGCTAGAATGAAGCTAACATGATTAGCATGAAGCTAGCATGATGCTAGCATGATGCTAGCATGATACGCATGAAGCTAGCATGATTAGCATGAAGCTAGCATGATTAGCATGAAGCTAACATGAACCTAGCATGATTAGCATGAAGCTAGCATGATGTTAGCATGATAAGCATGAAGCTAGCATGATGCTAACATGATTAGCATGAAGCTTACATGATGTTAGCATGATTAGCATGAAGCTAGCATGATGATAGCATGATTAGCATGATGCTAGCATGATTAGCATGAAGCTAGCATGATGCTAGCATGATTAGCATGAGGCTAGCATGATTAGCATGAAGCTAGCATGATGCTAGCATGATTAGCATGAAGGTAGCATGATGCTAGCATGATTAGCATGAAGTTAACATGATGCTAGCATGATTAGCATGAAGCTAGCATGATGCTAGCATGATTAGCATGAAGCTAGCATGATGCTAGCATGATTAGCATGAAGCTAGCATGATGTTAGCATGATTAGCATGAAGCTAACATGATGCTAGCATGATTAGCATGAAGTTAGCATGATGTTAGCATGATGCTAGCATGATTAGCATGAAGCTAGCATGATGTTAGCATGATTAGCATGAAGCTAGCATGATGTTAGCATGATTAGCATGAAGCTAGCATGATGCTAACATGATTAGCATGAAGCTAGCATGATGCTAGCATGATGCTAGCATGATTAGCATGAAGTTAGCATGAAGCTAGCATGATTAGCATGAAGTTAGCATGAAGCTAGCATGATTAGCATGAAGCTAGCATGATTAGCATGATGATAGCATGACTAGCATGAAGCTAGCATGACTAGCATGAAGCTAGCATGACTAGCATGAAGCTAGCATGATGCTAGCATGATTAGCATGAAGTTGGCATGACGTCAACATGATTAGCATGAAGCTAGCATGATTAGCATGAAGTTAGCATGAAGCTAGCATGATTAGCATGAAGCTAGCATGATTAGCATGAAGCTAGCATGATTAGCATGGAGCTAGCATGATGTTAGCATGATTCGCATGAAGCTAGCATGATGCTAACATGATAAGCATGAAACTAGCATGATTAGCATGGAGCTAGCATGATGTTAGCATGATTAGCATGAAGCTAGCATGATGTTAGCATGATTAGCATGAAGCTAGCATGAGGCTAGCATGATTAGCATGAAGCTAGCAGGAGGCTAGCATGATTAGCATGAAGCTAGCATGATGTTAACATAATTAGCATGAAGTTAGCATGATTTAACGTGAAGCTAGCATGATTAGCATGAAGCTAGCACTATTTAGCGTGAAGCTAACAAGATTTAACATGAAGCTAACATGATTTAGCATGAAGTTAGCAAGATATATTATGAAATTAGCATAAAGCTAGCATGAAACTAGCATGAAGCTAGTATGACTTAGCATGAAGCTAGCAAGAAGCTAACATGACCCAAAGACCTAACCCCCATGTCTCTATGATGTTCAGATCTAGAGATATAAGGCTTTGTTTGTTATGTTGCTAGGGTGCTCATATTTGGTTGCTAGGGGCGTGGCTTAACACCTCAATAAGAATCCTATTAAGACTGATTGGATGCCTGAGTAAAATTAGCCCACCCCTATGTCTCTATGACACTCTGGTGTAAAGATATCCATTTGGGCTTTTTATAATGGTAGTCTATGGGAGATGTTGCTAGGGTACTCAAAATTGTTGCTAGGGGCGTGGCTTAATAGCTCTGGGGTGATCCTGAGAGACTAATTGGATGACTGAGTAAAATGAGCCCACCCCCATGTCTCTACGACACTCTAAAGTGAAGATATTCCATCTGGGACGCTTTTATTCCCTTTTATGGGCATGTTTCCTGCCCCATTATAAGTCAATGGGAAATTTTGGGGGCCTCTTACACCCCAGGGGTACAGCTTACACCCCATTGTGATGTATGTTCTTAGAGAGCCTGTCAGCCTCCTTAAATGTGGTAAGTCACAAGTTTCTGCAAGTTTCTCACTCACAGCTATGACCCGTCAAAGTTTGTCTCAATGTTAAGTCAATGGAAATTTTGGGGTGTTCGAGACCCCCGTTTAGGAATTTGGAAGGTCCCATCAGTTAGAAAAGATATAGCACACTAAGTCAGACCAGTCTGAAGGTCTGTGGAAAATTTGGTGCATATAGCTTGAAAGCCCTAGGACGAGTTAGTGTCAGAAATTTTGGGGTAGAATAATAAGATATAAGTTTAATAGCAACTAGATAGAAAAGTTTGTTGACAAACTTTATGTTGGCTTGACAAAGCGTAGCCTGTACGTTTAAAACGGTTTGACAAATGTTTAGTTTAGTAGGCTATCTGGCTGTTAGTATGTTTAAGTATGAAGCTAGCCTGATTTAGCATGAAGCTAGCATGATTAGCCTGATTTAGCATGAAGCTAGCATGATTAGCCTGAAGCTAGCATGATGCTAACATGAAATAGCATGAAGCTAACATGATGCTAACATGAAATAACAAGAAGCTAGCATGATGCTAACATGAATTAGCATGAAGCTAGCATGATTTTAACATGAATTAGCATGATGCTAACATGATGTTAAAATGAATTAGCATGAAGCTAGCATGATGTTAATATGAATTAGCATGATGTTAACATGAATTAGCATGATGCTAACATGAATTAGCATGAAGCTAGCATGATGTTAACAAGAATTAGCATGAAGCTAGCATGATGCTAACATGAATTAGCATGAAGTTAGCATGATGCTAATATGAATTAACATGATGCTAACATGAATTAGCATGATGTTAACATGAATTAGCATGAAGTTAGAATGATGATAACATGAAATAGCATAAAGCTAACATGATGCTAACATGAATTAGCATGAAGCTAGCATGATGTTAACAGGAATTAACATGAAGCTAGCATGATGCTAACATGAATTAGCATGAAGCTAGCATGATGCTAACATGAATTAGCATGAAGTTAGCATGAAGCTAGCATGATGTTAACACGAATTAGCATGAAGCTAGCATGATGTTAACACGAATTAGCATGAAGCTAGCATGATGCTAACATGAATTAGCATGAAGCTAGCATGATGCTAACAAGAAATAGCATGAAGCTAGCATGATGCTAACATTAATTAGCATGAGCTAGCATGATGCTAACATGAATTAGCATGAAGTTAGCATGAAGCTAGCATGATGCTAACATGAATTAGCATGAAGCTAGCATGATGCTAATATGAATTAGCATGAGGCTAGCATGATGCTAACATGAATTAGCATGAAGCTAGCATGATGCTAATATGAATTAGCATGAAGCTAGTATGATGCTAATATGAATTAGCATGAAGCTAGCATGATGCTAATTTGAATTAGCATGAAGCTAGCATGATGCTAACATTAATTAGCATGAAGCTAGCATGATGCTAACATGAATTAGCATGAAGTTAGCATGAAGTTAGCATGAAGCTAGCATGATGCTAACATGAATTAGCATGAAGCTAGCATGATGCTAACATGAATTAGCATGAAGCTAGCATGATGCTAATATGAATTAGCATGAAGCTAGTATGATGCTAATATGAATTAACATGATGCTAACATGAATTAGCATGAAGCTAGCATGATGCTAACATGAATTAGCATGAAGCTAGCATGATGCTAACATTAATTAGCATGAAGCTAGCATGATGCTAACATGAATTAGCATGAAGCTAGCATGATGCTAACATGAATTAGCATGAAGCTAGCATGATGCTAACATGAATAAGCATGAAGTTAACAAGATTTATTATGAAATTAGCATAAAGCTAGCATGAAACTAGCATGAAGCTAGTATGACTTAGCATGAAGCTAGCATAAGGCTAACATGACCAAAAGACCCAACCCCCATGTCTCTATGATGTTCGGATCCAGAGATATAAGGCTTTGTTTATTATGTTGCTAGGGTGCTCATATTTGGTTGCTAGGGGCGTGGCTTAATACCTCAATAAGAATCCTTAGAGACTGATTGTATGCCTGAGTAAAATGAGCCCACCCTTATGTCTCTATGACACTGTAAAGCGAAGATTTTCCATCTGGAACATTTTTATTCCCTTATATGGACATGTTTCCTGCCCCGTTATAAGTCAATGGGGAATTTCGGGTGCCTCTTACGCCCCAGGGGTGAAACTTACACCCCAATGTGAGGTATGTTCTCACAGAGCCTGCCAGCCTCTTCAAATTTGGTAACCCACACGTTTCTACAAATTTCTTGCTCGCTGCTATGACCCGTCAAAGTTTGTCCAATGTTAAGTCAATGGGACTTTCGGAATTTTAATGTCCCGTTTTAAGAATTCTGTAAGTCGGATCCCTTCAAATAGATAAAGCACACTTCTTCAGACCAGTCGGAAAGTCCGTGGAAAATTTGGTGGATGTAGCTTGAAAGCTGTCAGACGAGTTAGCTGCGAAAATTTTAGTCTCAGAAGAAGAAAAAGAAGAACTAGATAGAAAAGTTTGTTGACAAACTTTATGTTGGCTTGCCAAAGCGTAGCCTGTACGTTTAAAAAGGTTTGACAGATGTATAGTTTAGTAGGCTATCTGGCTGTTAGTATGTTTAAGTATGAAGCTAGCCTGATTTAGCATGAAGCTAGCATGATTAGCCTGAAGCTAGCATGAAGCTAACATGGTTAACATGAAGCTAGCATCAAGTTAGCATGATTAGCATGAAGATAGCATGATGCTAACATGAAATAGCATGAAGCTAACATGATGCTAACATGAATAAGCATGAAGCTAACATGATGCTAACATGAATTAGCATGAAGCTAGCATGATGCTAACATGAATTAGCATGAAGCTAGAATGATGCTAACATGAATGAACATGAAGCTAGCATGATGCTAACATGAATTAGCATGAAGCTAACATGAATTAGCATGAAGCTAGCATGATGCTAACATGAATTAGCATGAAGCTAGCATGATGCTAACATGAATTAGCATGAAGCTAGCATGATGCTAACATGAACTAGCATGAAGCTAGCATGATGCTAACATGAATTAGCATGAAGCTAGCATGATGCTAACATGAATTAGCATGAAGCTAGCATGATGCTAACATGAATTAGCATGAAGTTAGCATGAAGCTAGCATGATGCTAACATGAATTAGCAATGAAGCTAGCATGATGCTAACATGAATTAGCATGATGTTAACATGAATTAGCATGATGCTAGCATGATGCTAATATGAATTAACATGAAGCTAACATGATGCTAACATGAATTAGCATGAAGCTAGCATGATGCTAACATGAATTAACATGAAGCTAACGTGATGCTAACATGAAGCTAACATGATGTTAACATGAATTAGCATGAAGCTAGCATGATGCTAACATGAATTAGCATGATGCTAACGTGAATTAGCATGAAGCTAGCATGATGCTAACATGAATTAACATGAAGTTAGCATGTTGCTAACATTAATTAGCATGAAGCTAACATGATGCTAACATGAATTAGCATTAAGCTAGCATGATGCTAACATAAATTAGCATGAAGCTAGCATGATGCTAACATGAATTAGCATGAAGTTAGCATGATGCTAACATGAATTTGCATGAAACTAGCATGATGCTAACATGAATAAGCATGAAGTTAGCAAGATTTATTATGAAATTAGCATAAAGCTAGCATGAAACTTGCATGAAGCTAGTATGACTTAGCATGAAGCTAGCATGAAGCTAACATGACCAAAAGACCCAACCCCCATGTCTCTATGATGTTCGGATCCAGAGATATAAGGCTTTGTTTATTATGTTGCTAGGGTGCTCATATTTGGTTGCTAGGGGCGTGGCTTAATACCTCAATAAGAATCCTTAGAGACTGATTGGATGCCTGAGTAAAATGAGCCCACCCCCATGTCTCTGTGACACTGTGCTGCAAAGATATCCATCTGGGCATTTTATAATGGCAGTCTATGGGAGATGTTGCTAGGGTACCCAAAAATGGTTGCTAGGGGCGTGGCTTAACAGCTATGAGACGATCTAGAGAGACTGATTGGATGCCTGAGTAAAATGAGCCCACCCCCATGTCTCTACGACACTCTAAAGTGAAGATATTCCATCTGGGACGCTTTTATTCCCTTATATGGGCACGTTCCTTGCCCCATTATAAGTCAATGGGGAAATTTGGGTGCCTCTTACACCCCAGGGGTGAGACTTACACCCCAATGTGATGTATGTTCTTACAGAGCCTGCCAGCCTCTTCAAATGTGTTAACCCACAAGTTTCTACAAATTTCTCGCTTGCAGCTATGACCCGTCAAAGTTTGTCGCAATGTTAAGTCAATGGAAAATTTGGGGTGTTTGAGCGCCCCGTTTAGGAATTCGGTAGGTCCCATCAGTTAGAAAAGATATAGCATAAATCTACGTACCAGTCTTAAAAGTTTTGTAAAGTTTTGTGGGTGTAGCTTGAAAGCTCTAGGAGGAGTTACTGTTAGAAAAAGTGTGGACCAGAAGAATAATAATAATAATAACTAGATAGGTACATTTCCTGAAGAAAATGTGAGTGGTGCTTGCCGTGGCAAAATTCTGGGGAACATATATGATCATACTCCAAGCCAAAAGTAAAATGATCCAACTCCCGTGTCTCTACGATGTTCTGATGCGGAGATATAAGGTTTTGTTTATTCTGTTGCTAGGGTACTGTATTTGGTTGCTAGGGAAAAAAATGGCATCCACTAGTGATTACCCGCCGAGTCACGAGTCAAACAGTCCAACCCCCGTGTCTCTACGATGTTCGGATGCAGAGATATAAGGCTTTGTTTACTCTGTTGCTAGGGTACTGTATTTGGTTGCTAGGGAAAAAATTGGCATCCCATAGTGATTACATCCTGAGTCACGAGTCAAACGGTCCAACCCCCGTGTCTCTACGATGTTCTGATGCGGAGATATAAGGCTTTGTTTACTCTGTTGCTAGGGTACTGTATTTGGTTGCTAGGGAAAAAATTGGCATCCCATAGTGATTACACTCTGAGTCACGAGTCAAACGGTCCAACCCCCGTGTCTTTATGATGTTCTGATGCGGAGATATAAGGCTTTGTTTACTCTGTTGCTAAGGTACTGTATTTGGTTGCTAGGGAAAAAATTGGCATCCCATAATGATTACACTCCGAGTCACGAGTCAAACGGTCCAACCCCCGTGTCTCTACGATGTTCTGATGCTGAGATATAACTGTTTGAATTTTATGTTGCTAGGGTGCTCAAAAGTGGTTGCTAGGGGTGTGGCTTAATACCTTTGTAAGGATCCTGAGAGACTGATTGGATGCCTGAGTAAAATGAGCCCACCCCCATGTCTCTATGACACTGTGCTGCAAAGATATCCATCTGGGTATTTTATAATGGCAGTCTATGGGAGATGTTGCTAGGGTGCCCAAAATTGTTGCTAGGGGCGTGGCTTAATAGCTCTGGGATGATCCTGAGAGACTGATTGGATGCCCGAGTAAAATGAGCCCACCAACTTATCTCTACGACGCTGTAAAGCAAAGATATCCCATCTGGAACGGTTTTATTCCCTTATATGGGCGTGTTTCCTGCCCCGTTATAAGTCAATGGGAAATTTCGGGCTCCTCTTACACCCCAGGGGTACAAGGTATACCTCAATGTCATGTATGTTCTTACAAAGTCTACCACCCTCTTCAAATAATGTAACCCACACGTTTCTACAAAATCCTCGAGTGGAGCTATGACCCGTCAAAGTTTGGCGCAATGTTAAGTCAATGGGATTTTTCGGGTCGTTTTTCGCCCCCATTTCGAAAACCCTGCACCCGATTGCTTAAAAAAGATATAGCCCGCGTCCCCTCAATAATCCGGTCAAGTTGATCCCTCTTTTATGGCTCTACGGCAAACCGTGCGGGACGAGTTACGCGCCGAAATTTTGTGCAGACATAAGAATAAAGATATAACTAGATGAGGTTAAAGTTTGTGAACAAACTTTATGTTGGCTTGAGAAAGCCTAGTCTGAGAGTAATAGATGGAGCTGCAGTTGGGGCAGTTAAGTTAGTTGGGGCAGATGGGTTAGTTGGGGCAGAATTGGGCAATTTGGGCAGAATGGGGCATTTAGGGCAGATGGGGCATTTAGGGCAGATGGGGCATTTAGGGCAGAATGGGGCAGATGAGGCAGTTGGGGCATTTGAGGCATTTAGGGCAGTTTGGGCAGAATAGGGCAGATGGGGCATTTAGGGCAGATGGGGCATTTAGGGCAGTTGGGGCATTTAGGGCAGTTGGGCATTTGGGGCAGAATGGGGCAGATGAGGCAGTTGGGGCATTTAGGGCAGTTGGGGCATTTAGGGCATTTAGGGCAGTTGGGGCATTTAGGGCAGATGGGGCATTTAGGGCAGATGGGGCATTTAGGGCAGTTGGGGCAGAATGGGGCAGTTGGGCAGAATTGGGTAGTTGGGGCATTTGGGGCAGATGGGGCATTTAGGGCAGTTGGGGCAGAATTGGGTGTTTGGGGCAGACGGGGCACTTGGGGCAGATGGGGCATTTAGAGCAGTTGGGGCAGAATGGGGCAGATGAGGCAGTTGGGGCATTTGAGGCATTTAGGGCAATTTGGGCAGAATGGGGCATTTAGGGCAGATGGGGCATTTAGGGCAGATGGGGCATTTAGGGCAGAATGGGGCAGATGAGGCAGTTGGGGCATTTGAGGCATTTAGGGCAGTTTGGGCAGAATAGGGCAGATGGGGCATTTAGGGCAGATGGGGCATTTAGGGCAGTTGGGGCATTTAGGGCAGTTGGGGCATTAGGGGCAGAATGGGGCAGATGAGGCAGTTGGGGCATATAGGGCAGTTGGGGCAGTTAGGGCATGTTGGGCAGTTGGGGCATGTTGGGCAGATTGGGGCAGATGGGGCATTTAGGGCAGATGGGGCATTTAGGGCAGTTGGGGCAGAATGGGGCAGTTGGGCAGAATTGGGTAGTTGGGGCAGACGGGGCATTTAGGGCAGATGGGGCATTTAGGGCAGTTGGGGCAGAATTGGGTGTTTGGGGCAGATGGGGCATTTAGGGTAGTTGGGGCATTTGGGGCAGAATTGGGTAGTTGGGGCAGACGGGGCATTTGGGGCAGACGGGGCATTTAGGGCAGTTGGGGCATTTGGAGCAGAATTGGCCAGTTGGGGCAAATGGGGCAAAATGGGGCGGTTAGGTTATTTGAGGCATTTGGGGCAGAATGGGGCAGATGGGGCATTTAGGGCAGTTGGGACATTTATGTGTGTGTTTGTGTGAGTATGATTGGGTGTGTAATATTGTGTTTGTGTGTGTAATTTTGTGGTTGTGTGTCTGTGTGTGTGTGTGGTTGTGTGTGGTTGTGTGTGTGTGTGTGTGTGTGTGTGTGTGTGTGTGTGTGTGTGCGTGTGTGAGTCTGTGTTTTTGTGGACGTATGTTATATATAATTTTGTGTTTGTGTGTGTAATTTTGTGTCTGTGTGTAGTTGTGTGTGTTTTTGTGTCTGTGTCTGTGTGTGATTGTGATTGTGTGTGTGTGTGTGTGTGTGTGTGTGTGTGTGTGTTCATGTCTGTTTTTTTGTGACAGTATGTTATATATAATTTTGTGTTTGTGTGTGTAATTGTGTGTCTGTGTGTAGTTGTGTGTCTGTGTGTGGTTGTGTGTCTGTGTGTGATTGTGTGTGTGTGTGTGTGTGTGTGTATGTATGTGTGCATGTCTGTTTTTGTGACAGTATGTTATATATAATTTTGTGTTTGTGTGTGTAATTGTGTGTCTGTGTGTAGTTGTGTGTCTGTGTGTAGTTGTGTGTGAGTGTGTGTGTGTGTGGGTGTGTGTGTGTGTGTGTGTGTGTGTGTGTTTGTTTAGTTTTGTTTTTCTTTGATATTGAGTGAGTTTTTTGAGAAAGAGATAGACTGAGAGAGGTTGAGAGATGATGTAATGTATTTGTATGAGTGAGAGTTGACAGTTAGAATTTGAAAATAAAAACTCAGCCTAAACATTCTATGAATGTAAGTCTCTGGGATTTTTTTGGGATGTTTGATCGGACGGTTTAGGAGAACCGTAAGTCCGATCCCTTAGAAAAGATATAGCACACCTCCTCAGATCAGACTGAAGGTCTGTGCAAAGTTTGGTGGCTGTAGCTTAAAAGCTCTAGGAGGAGTTAGAGTTAGAAATTTTGGGTCTCAGAAGAAAAAGAATAATAATAATAACTAGATGAGGTTAAAGTTTGTGAACAAACTTTATGTTGGCTTGAGAAAGCCTAGTCTGAGAGTAATAGATGGAGCTGCAGTTGGGGCAGTTAAGTTAGTTGGGGCAGATGGGTTAGTTGGGGCAGAATTGGGCAGTTGGGGCAGAATGGGGCAGATGGGGCATTTGGGGCAGATGGGGCATTTAGGGTAGTTGGGGCATTTAGAGCAGTTGGGGCATTTAGGGCAGTTGGGGCAGAATGGGGCAGATGAGGCAGTTGGGGCATTTGAGGCATTTAGGGCAGTTGGGGCATTTAGGGCAGAATGGGGCAGTTGGGGCATTTAGGGCAGATGGGGCATTTAGGGCAGTTGGGGCATTTAGGGCAGATGGGGCAGTTGGGGCAGAATTGGGTAGCTGGGGCAGACGGGGCATTTGGGGCAGATGGGGTATTTAGGGCAGTTGGGGCAGATGGGGTATTTAGGGCAGTTGGGGCATTTAGAGCAGTTGGGGCAAAATGGGGCAGATGAGGCAGTTGGGGCATTTGAGGCATTTAGGGCAGTTAGGGCATTTAGGGCAGTTTGGGCAGAATGGGGCAGTTGGGGCATTTAGGGCAGATGGGGCATTTAGGGCAGATGAGGCATTTGGAGCAGAATTGGCCAGTTGGGGCAAATGGGGCAAATTGGGGCGGTTGGGGCAGATGAGGCATTTGGGGCAGATGGGGCATTTAGGGCACTTGGGACATTTATGTGTGTGTTTGTGCGAGTATGATTGGGTGTGTAATATTGTGTTTGTGTGTGTAAAATTATGTTTGTGTGTGTAATTTTGTGGTTGTGTGTCTGTGTGTGTGTGTGTGTGTGTGTGTGTGTGTGTGTGTGTGTGTGTGTGTGTGTGTGTGTGTGTGAGTCTGTGTTTTTGTGACAGTATGTTATATATAATTTTGTGTTTGTAATTGTGTGTCTGTGTGTAGTTGTGTGTGGTTGTGTGTCTGTTGTGTGTCTGTGTGTGGTTGTGTGTGTGTGTGTGTGTGTGTGTGTGCATGTCTGTGTTTTTGTGACAGTATGTTATATATAATTTTGTGTTTGTGTGTGTAATTGTGTGTCTGTGTGTAGTTGTGTGTCTGTGTGTAGTTGTATGTGGTTGTGTGTCTGTGTGGTTGTGTGTCTGTGTGTGTGTGTATGTGTGTAGTTGTGTTTGTCTGTGCTATTGAGTGAGTTTTGTGAGACAGAGATAGACTGAGAGAGGTTGAGAGATGATGTAATGTATTTGTATGAATGAGAGTTGACAGTTAGAATTTGAAAATAAACACTCAGCCTAAACATTCTATGAATGTAAGTCTATGGGACTTTTTTGGGACGTTTGATCGGACGGTTTAGGAGAACCGTAAGTCCGATCGCTTAGAAAAGATATAGCAACTCAAGTCAGATCAGACTGAAGGTCTGTGCAAAGTTTGGTGTCTGTAGCTTGAAAGCTCTAGGAGGAGTTAGAGTTAGAAATTTTAGTCTCAGAAGAAAAAGAAGAACTAGATGAGGTTAAAGTTTGTGAACAAACTTTATGTTGGCTTGAGAAAGCCTAGTCTGAGAGTAATAGATGGAGCTGCAGTTGGGGCAGTTAAGTTAGTTGGGGCAGATGGGTTAGTTGGGGCAGAATTGGGCAGTTGGGGCAGAATGGGGCATTTGGGGCAGATGGGGCATTTAGGGTAGTTGGGGCATTTGGGGCAGAATTGGATAATTGGGGCAGATGGGGCATTTAGGGCAGTTGGGGCATTTAGAGCAGTTGGGGCATTTAGGGCAGTTGGGGCAGAATGGGGCAGATGAGGCAGTTGGGGCATTTGAGGCATTTAGGGCAGTTGGGGCATTTAGGGCAGAATGGGGCAGTTGGGGCATTTAGGGCAGATGGGGCATTTAGGGCAGATGGGGCATTTAGGGCAGATGGGGCATTTAGGGCAGATGGGGCATTTAGGGCAGTTGGGGCATTTAGAGCAGTTGGGGCATTTAGGGCAGTTGGGGCAGAATGGGGCAGATGAGGCAGTTGGGGCATTTGAGGCATTTAGGGCAGTTGGGGCATTTAGGGCAGAATGGGGCAGTTGGGGCATTTAGGGCAGATGGGGCATTTAGGGCAGATGGGGCATTTAGGGCAGATGGGGCATTTAGGGCAGTTGGGGCATTTAGGGCAGATGGGGCAGTTGGGGCAGAATGGAGGAGTTGGGGCAGACGGGGCATTTGGGGCAGATAGGGGCTATAGGGCAGTTGGGGCATTTAGAGCAGTTGGGGCATTTAAGGCAGTTGGGGCAGATGAGGCAGTTGGGGCATTTAGGGTCGTTGGGGCTTTTGGGGCTGAATTGGGTAGTTGGGGCAGAGGGGGCATTTGGGGGAGATCGGGCATTTAGGGCAGAATGGGGCAGATCAGGCATTTGGGGCAGAATGGGGCAGTTGGGGCAGATGAGGCATTTGGAGCAGAATTGGCCAATTGGGGCAAATGGGGCATTTGGGGCAAAATGGGGCGGTTGGGGCAGATGAGGCATTTGGGGCAGAATGGGGCATTTAGGGCAGTTGGGACATTTATGTGTGTGTTTGTGTGAGTATGATTGGGTGTGTAATACTGTGTTTGTGTGTGTAATATTGTGTTTGTGTGTGTAATTTTGTGGTTGTGTGTCTGTGTGTAGTTGTGTGTCTGTGTGTGTTTGTGTGTGTGTGTGTGTGTGTGTGTGTGTGTTTGAGTCTGTGTTTTTGTGACAGTATGTTATATATAATTTTGTGTTTGTGTGTGTAATTGTGTGTCTGTGTAGTTGTGTGTATGTGTGTAGTTGTGTGTGGTTGTGTCTGTGTGCATGTCTGTGTTTTTGTGGCAGTATGTTATATATAACTTTGTGTTTGTGTGTGTAATTGTGTGTCTGTGTGTAGTTGTGTGTCTGTGTGTGGTTGTGTGTCTGTGTGTGATTGTGTGTGTGTGTGTGTGTGTGTGTGTGTGTGTGCATGTTTGTGTTTTTGTGACAGTGTGTTATATATAATTTTGTGTTTGTGTGTGTAATTGTGTGTCTGTGTGAAGTTGTGTGTGGTTGTGTGTCTGTGTGGTTGTGTGTCTGTGTGTGTGTGTGTGTGTCTGTGTGTGTGTGTGTGTGTGTGTGTGTGTGTGTGTGTGTGTGTGTGTGTGTGTGTGTAGTTGTGTTTGTCTGTCCTATTGAGTGAGTTTTGTGAGACAGAGATAGACTGAGAGAGGTTGAGAGATGATGTAATGTATTTGTATGAATGAGAGTTGACAGTTAGAATTTGAAAATAAACACTCAGCCTAAACATTCTATGAATGTAAGTCTATGGGACTTTTTTGGGATGTTTGATCGGACGGTTTAGGAGAACCGTAAGTCCGATCCCTTAGAAAAGATATAGCACACCTCCTCAGATCAGACTGAAGGTCTGTGCAAAGTTTGGTGGCTGTAGCTTGAAAGCTCTAGGAGGAGTTAGAGTTAGAAATTTTTAGGTCAGAAGAAAAAGAATAACTAGATGAGGTTAAAGTTTGTGAACAAACTTTATGTTGGCTTGAGAAAGCCTAGTCTGAGGGTAATAGATGGAGCTGCAGTTGGGGCAGTTAAGTTAGTTGGGGCAGATGGGTTAGTTGGGGCAGAATTGGGCAGTTGGGGCAGAATGGGGCAGATGGGGCATTTGTGGCAGATGGGGCATTTAGGGTAGTTGGGGCATTTGGGGCAGAATTGGATATTTGGGGCAGACGGGGCACTTGGGGCAGATGGGGCATTTAGGGCAGATGGGGCATTTAGGGCAGATGGGGCATTTAGGGCAGTTGGGACAGAATGGGGCAGATGAGGCAGTTGGGGCATTTGAGGCATTTAGGGCAGTTGGGGCATTTAGGGCAGTTTGGGCAGAATGGGGCAGATGAGGCATTTAGGGCATTTGGGGCAGATGAGGCATTTGGGGCAGAATTGGGTAGTTGGGGCAGACGGGGCATTTGGGGCAGACGGGGCATTTGGGGCAGATGGGGCATTTAGGGCAGTTGGGGCAGAATTGGGTGTTTGGGGCAAATGGGGCATTTAGGGTAGTTGGGGCATTTGGGGCAGAATTGAGTAGTTGGGGCATTTGGGGTAGATCGGGCATTTAGGGCAGTTGGGGCAGAATGGGGCAGATGAGGCATTTGGGGCAGAATTGGGTAGTTGGGGCAGATGGGGCATTTAGGGCAGTTGGGGCATTTAGGGCAGTTGGGGCAGAATGGGGCAGTTGGGGAAGATGAGGCATTTGGGGCAGAATTGGGTAGTTGGGGCATTTGGGGCATTTGGGGCATTTGGGGCAGATGGGGTATTTAGGGCAGTTGGGGCAGAATTGGGTGTTTGGGGCAGATGGGGCATTTAGGGTAGTTGGGGCATTTGGGGCAGAATTGGGTAGTTGGGGCAGACGGGGTGGGGCATTTAGGGCAGTTGGGGCATGGGGCAGAATTGGGGCATTGGGGCAGTTGGGGCAGACTGGGCATTGGGGCAGATGAGGCATTTGGGGCAGATGAGGCATTTGGAGCAGAATTGGCCAGTTGGGGCAAATGGGGCAAAATGGGGCGGTTGGGGCAGATGAGGCATTTGGGGCAGAATGGGGCAGATGGGGCATTTAGGGCAGTTGGGACATTTATGTGTGTGTTTGTGTGAGTATGATTGGGTGTGTAATATTGTGTTTGTGTGTGTAATTTTGTGGTTGTGTGTCTGTGTGTGTGTGTAGTTGTGTGTGGGTATGTTATATATAATTTTGTGTTTGTGTGTGTAATTGTGTGTCTGTGTGTAGTTGTGTGTCTGTGTGTGGTTGTGTGTGTGTGTGTGTGTGTGTGTGTGTGTGTGTGTGTGTGTGTGTGTGTGTGTGTGTATGTGTGCATGTCTGTGTTTTTGTGACAGTATGTTATATATAATTTTGTGTTTGTGTGTGTAATTGTGTGTGTGTCTGTGTGTAGTTGTGTGTCTGTGTGTAGTTGTGTGTCTGTGTGTGTGTGTGTGTGTGTGTAGTTGTGTTTGTCTGTGCTATTGAGTGAGTTTTGTGAGACAGAGATAGACTGAGAGAGGTTGAGAGATGATGTAATGTATTTGTATGAATGAGAGTTGACAGTTAGAATTTGAAAATAAACACTCAGCCTAAACATTCTATGAATGTAAGTCTATGGGACTTTTTTGGGATGTTTGATCGGACGGTTTAGGAGAACCGTAAGTCCGATCGCTTAGAAAAGATATAGCAACTCAAGTCAGATCAGACTGAAGGTCTGTGCAAAGTTTGGTGTCTGTAGCTTAAAAGCTCTAGGAGGAGTTAGAGTTAGAAATTTTAGTCTCAGAAGAAAAAGAATAACTAGATGAGGTTAAAGTTTGTGAACAAACTTTATGTTGGCTTGAGAAAGCCTAGTCTGAGAGTAATAGATGGAGCTGCAGTTGGGGCAGTTAAGTTAGTTGGGGCAGATGGGTTAGTTGGGGCAGAATTGGGCAGTTGGGGCAGAATGGGGCATTTGTGGCAGATGGGGGATTTAGGGTAGTTGGGGCATTTGGGGTAGAATTGGATAATTGGGGCAGACGGGGCACTTGGGGCAGATGGGGCATTTAGAGCAGTTGGGGCATTTAGAGCAGTTGGGGCAGAATGGGGCAGATGAGGCAGTTGGGGCATTTGAGGCATTTAGGGCAATTTGGGCAGAATGGGGCATTTAGGGCAGATGGGGCATTTAGGGCAGATGGGGCATTTAGGGCAGAATGGGGCAGATGAGGCAGATGGGGCATTTGAGGGCATTTGGGCAGAATAGGGCAGATGGGGCATTTAGGGCAGATGGGGCATTTAGGGCAGTTGGGGCATTTAGGGCAGTTGGGGCATTTAGGGCATTTGGGGCAGAATGGGGCAGATGAGGCAGTTGGGGCATTTAGGGCAGTTGGGGCATTTAGGGCATTTAGGGCAGTTGGGGCATTTAGGGCAGAATGGGGCAGATGGGGCATTTAGGGCAGATGGGGCATGGGCAGTTGGGGCAGAATGGGGCAGTTGGGGCAGAATTGGGTAGTTGGGGCAGACGGGGCATTTGGGGCAGATGGGGCATTTAGGGCAGTTGGGGCAGAATTGGGTGTTTGGGGCAGATGGGGCATTTAGGGTAGTTGGGGCATTTGGGGCAGAATTGGGTAGTTGGGGCAGACGGGGCATTTGGGGCAGATGAGGCATTTGGAGCAGAATTGGCCAGTTGGGGCAAATGGGGCAAAATGGGGCGGTTAGGTTATTTGAGGCATTTGGGGCAGAATGGGGCAGATGGGGCATTTAGGGCAGTTGGGACATTTATATGTGTGTTTGTGTGAGTATGATTGGGTGTGTAATATTGTGTTTGTGTGTGTAATTTTGTGGTTGTGTGTCTGTGTGTGTGTGTGGTTGTGTGTGTGTGTGTGTGTGTGTGTGTGTGTGTGTGTGTGTGTGTGTGTGTGTGTGTGTGTGTGTGTGTGTGTGTGTGTGTGCGTGTGTGAGTCTGTGTTTTTGTGGACGTATGTTATATATAATTTTGTGTTTGTGTGTGTAATTGTGTGTCTGTGTGTAGTTGTGTGTGGTTTTGTGTCTGTGTCTGTGTGTGATTGTGATTGTGTGTGTGTGTGTGTGTGGTTTTGTGTCTGTGTTGTGTGTGATTGTGATTGTGTGTGTGTGTGTGTGTGTGCATGTCTGTGTTTTTGTGACAGTATGTTATATATAATTTTGTGTTTGTGTGTGTAATTGTGTGTCTGTGTGTAGTTGTGTGTCTGTGTGTGGTTGTGTGTCTGTGTGTGATTGTGTGTGTGTGTGTGTGTGTGTGTGTGTGTATATGTATGTGTGCATGTCTGTTTTTGTGACAGTATGTTATATATAATTTTGTGTTTGTGTGTGTAATTGTGTGTCTGTGTGTAGTTGTGTGTCTGTGTGTAGTTGTGTGTGATTGTGTGTCTGTGTGGTTGTGTGTGTGTGTGTAGTTGTGTTTGTCTGTGCTATTGAGTGAGTTTTGTGAGACAGAGATGGACTGAGAGAGATTCAGAGATGATGATGTAATGTATTTGTATGAACGAGAGTTGACAGTTAGAATTTGATAATAAACACTTAGCCTAAACATTCTATGAATGTAAGTCTATGGGACTTTTTTGGGATGTTTGATCGGACGGTTTAGGAGAACCGTAAGTCCGATCCCTTAGAAAAGATATAGCACACCTCCTCAGATCAGACTGAAGGTCTGTGCAAAGTTTGGTGGCTGTAGCTTAAAAGCTCTAGGAGGAGTTAGAGTTAGAAATTTTGGTCTCAGAAGAAAAAGAATAATAATAATAACTAGATGAGGTTAAAGTTTGTGAACAAACTTTATGTTGGCTTGAGAAAGCCTAGTCTGAGAGTAATAGCTGGAGCTGCAGTTGGGGCAGTTAAGTTAGTTGGGGCAGATGGGTTAGTTGGGGCAGAATTGGGCAGTTGGGGCAGAATGGGGCATTTGTGGCAGATGGGGGATTTAGGGTAGTTGGGGCATTTGGGGTAGAATTGGATAATTGGGGCAGACGGGGCACTTGGGGCAGATGGGGCATTTAGAGCAGTTGGGGCATTTAGAGCAGTTGGGGCAGAATGGGGCAGATGAGGCAGTTGGGGCATTTGAGGCATTTGGGCAGAATGGGGCAATTTGGGCAGAATGGGGCATTTAGGGCAGATGGGGCATTTAGGGCAGAATGGGGCAGATGAGGCAGTTGGGGCATTTGAGGCATTTAGGGCAGTTTGGGCAGAATAGGGCAGATGGGGCATTTAGGGCAGATGGGGCATTTAGGGCAGTTGGGGCATTTAGGGCAGTTGGGGCATTTGGGGCAGAATGGGGCAGATGAGGCAGTTGGGGCATTTAGGGCAGTTGGGGCATTTAGGGCAGTTGGGGCATTTAGGGCAGAATGGGGCAGATGGGGCATTTAGGGCAGATGGGGCATTTAGGGCAGTTGGGGCAGAATGGGGCAGTTGGGCAGAATTGGGTAGTTGGGGCAGACGGGGCATTTGGGGCAGATGGGGCATTTAGGGCAGTTGGGGCAGAATTGGGTGTTTGGGGCAGATGGGGCATTTAGGGTAGTTGGGGCATTTGGGGCAGAATTGGGTAGTTGGGGCAGACGGGGCATTTGGGGCAGATGGGGCATTTAGGGCAGATGAGGCATTTGGAGCAGAATTGGCCAGTTGGGGCAAATGGGGCAAAATGGGGCGGTTAGGTTATTTGAGGCATTTGGGGCAGAATGGGGCAGATGGGGCATTTAGGGCAGTTGGGACATTTATGTGTGTGTTTGTGTGAGTATGATTGGGTGTGTAATATTGTGTTTGTGTGTGTAATTTTGTGGTTGTGTGTCTGTGTGTGTGTGTGGTTGTGTGTGGTTGTGTGTGTGTGTGTGTGTGTGTGTGTGTGTGTGTGTGTGTGTGTGTGTGCGTGTGTGCGTGTGCGTGTGTGAGTCTGTGTTTTTGTGGACGTATGTTATATATAATTTTGTGTTTGTGTGTGTAATTGTGTGTCTGTGTGTAGTTGTGTGTGGTTTTGTGTCTGTGTGTGATTGTGTGTGTGTGTGTGTGTGTGTGTGTGTGTGTGTGTGTGTGTGTGTGTGTGTGTGTGTGTGTGTGTGTGCATGTCTGTGTTTTTGTGACAGTATGTTATATATAATTTTGTGTTTGTGTGTGTAATTGTGTGTCTGTGTGTAGTTGTGTGTCTGTGTGTGGTTGTGTGTCTGTGTGTGATTGTGTGTGTGTGTGTGTGTGTGTGTGTGTATGTATGCATGTCTGTTTTTGTGACAGTATGTTATATATAATTTTGTGTTTGTGTGTGTAATTGTGTGTCTGTGTGTAGTTGTGTGTCTGTGTGTAGTTGTGTGTGATTGTGTGTCTGTGTGGTTGTGTGTGTGTGTGTGTAGTTGTGTTTGTCTGTGCTATTGAGTGAGTTTTGTGAGACAGAGATAGACTGAGAGAGGTTGAGAGATGATGTAATGTATTTGTATGAGTGAGAGTTGACAGTTAGAATTTGAAAATAAACACTCAGCCTAAACATTCTATGAATGTAAGTCTATGGGACTTTTTTGGGATGTTTGATCGGACGGTTTAGGAGAACCGTAAGTCCGATCCCTTAGAAAAGATATAGCACACCTCCTCAGATCAGACTGAAGGTCTGTGCAAAGTTTGGTGGCTGTAGCTTAAAAGCTCTAGGAGGAGTTAGAGTTAGAAATTTTGGTCTCAGAAGAAAAAGAATAATAATAATAATAATAATAAGTTTAAGTGCAACAACAGTATGTTGGCTTTCTCAAGCCAACATAATAATAATAATAATAAGTTTAAGTGCAACAACAGTATGTTGGCTTTCTCAAGCCAACATAATAATAATAATAATAATAAGTTTAAGTGCAACAACAGTATGTTGGCTTTCTCAAGCCAACATAATAACTAGATGAGGTTAAAGTTTGTGAACAAACTTTATGTTGGCTTGAGAAAGCCTAGTCTGAGAGTAATAGATGGAGCTGCAGTTGGGGCAGTTAAGTTAGTTGGGGCAGATGGGTTAGTTGGGGCAGAATTGGGCAGTTGGGGCAGAATGGGGCATTTGTGGCAGATGGGGGATTTAGGGTAGTTGGGGCATTTGGGGTAGAATTGGATAATTGGGGCAGACGGGGCACTTGGGGCAGATGGGGCATTTAGAGCAGTTGGGGCAGATGGGGCAGGCATTTGGGGCAGTTGGGGCATTTGAGGCAGTTGGGGCATTTGGGCAGAATGGGGCATTTAGGGCAGTTGGGGCATTTAGGGCAGTTGGGGCATTTAGGGCAGAATGGGGCAGATGAGGCAGTTGGGGCATTTGAGGCATTTAGGGCAGTTTGGGCATTTAGGGCAGATGGGGCATTTAGGGCAGATGGGGCATTTAGGGCAGTTGGGGCATTTAGGGCAGTTGGGGCAGAATGGGGCAGATGAGGCAGTTGGGGCATTAAGGGCAGTTGGGGCATTTAGGGCAGTTGGGGCATTTAGGGCAGAATGGGGCAGATGGGGCATTTAGGGCAGTTGGGGCATTTAGGGCAGTTGGGGCAGAATGGGGCAGTTGGGCAGAATTGGGTAGTTGGGGCAGACGGGGCATTTGGGGCAGATGGGGCATTTAGGGCAGTTGGGGCAGAATTGGGTGTTTGGGGCAGATGGGGCATTTAGGGCAGTTGGGGCATTTAGGGCAGTTGGGGCATTTAGGGCAGTTGGGGCAGATGAGGCATTTGGGGCATTTGGGGTAGTTGGGGCATTTGGGGCAGAATTGGGTAGTTGGGGCATTTAGGGCAGTTGGGGCATTTAGGGCAGTTGGGGGCAGATGAGGCATTTGGGGTAGTTGGGGCAGTTGGGGCAGAATTGGGTAGTTGGGGCATTTAGGGCAGTTGGGGCATATAGGGCAGTTTGGGCCTTTAGGGGCATTTGGGCATTTAGGGCCGTTTGGGCAATTAGGGCAGAAGGGGGCAGATGAGGCATTTGGGGTAGTTGCGGCATTTGGGTAGTTGGGGTAGTTGGGGCATTTAGGGCAGTTGGGGCATTTAGGACAGTTGGGGCATTTAGGGCAGTTGGGGCATTTAGGGCAGTGGGGGCAGATGAGGCATTTGGGGCAGTTGGGGCATTTGGGGCAGAATTGGGTAGTTGGGGCATTTTGGGCAGAATTGGGTAGTTGGGGCATTTAGGGCAGTTGGGGCAGATGAGGCATTTGGGGTAGTTGGGGCATTTGGGGTAGTTGGGGCATTTAGGGCAGTTGGGGCATTTAGGGCAGTTGGGGCATTTAGGGTAGTTGGGGCATTTAGGGCAGTTGGGGCAGAAGGGGGCAGATGAGGCATTTGGGGCAGAATGGGGCATTTGGGGCAGAATTGGGTAGTTGGGGCATTTAGGGCAGATGGGGCATTTAGGGCAGTTGGGGCATAATTGGGCAGTTGCGTCAGACGGGGCAGATGGGACATTTGGGGCAGAATTGGGCAGATGGGACATTTGGGGCAGAATTGGGCAGATGGGGCATTTGGGGCAGATGGGGCAGTTAGGGCATTTGGGGAATTTATTTGTGTGTTTGTGTGAGTATGTTTGTGTGTGTAATAATGTGTTTGTAAGTGTAATATTGTATTTGTGTGTGTAGTTGTGTGTCTGCGTGTGTGTAATTGTGTGTCTGTGTAGTTGTGTGTCTGTGTGTAGTTGTGTGTGGTTCTGTGTCTGTGTGTGTGTGTAGTTGTGTTTGTCTGTGCTATTGAGTGAGTTTTGTGAGACAGAGATAGACTGAGAGAGGTTGAGAGATGATGTAATGTATTTGTATGAATGAGAGTTGACAGTTAGAATTTGAAAATAAACACTCAGCCTAAACATTCTATGAATGTAAGTCTATGGGACTTTTTTGGGATGTTTGATCGGACGGTTTAGGAGAACCGTAAGTCCGATCGCTTAGAAAAGATATAGCACACCTCCTCAGATCAGACTGAAGGTCTGTGCAAAGTTTGGTGGCTGTAGCTTAAAAGCTCTAGGAGGAGTTAGAGTTAGAAATTTTAGTCTCAGAAGAAAAGAAGAGGGAATAATAATAATAAGTTTAAGTGCAACAACAGTATGTTGGCTTTCTCAAGCCAACATAATAATAAGTTTAAGTGCAACAACAGTATGTTGGCTTTCTCAAGCCAACATAATAATAAGTTTAAGTGCAACAACAGTATGTTGGCTTTCTCAAGCCAACATAACTAGATGAGGTTAAAGTTTGTGAACAAACTTTATGTTGGCTTGAGAAAGCCTAGTCTGAGAGTAATAGATGGAGCTGCAGTTGGGGCAGTTAAGTTAGTTGGGGCAGATGGGTTAGTTGGGGCAGAATTGGGCAGTTGGGGCAGAATGGGGCATTTGTGGCAGATGGGGGATTTAGGGTAGTTGGGGCATTTGGGGTAGAATTGGATAATTGGGGCAGACGGGGCACTTGGGGCAGATGGGGCATTTAGAGCAGTTGGGGCAGAATGGGGCGGATGAGGCAGTTGGGGCATTTGAGGCATTTAGGGCAATTTGGGCAGAATGGGGCATTTAGGGCAGATGGGGCATTTAGGGCAGATGGGGCATTTAGGGCAGATGGGGCATTTAGGGCAGAATGGGGCAGATGAGGCAGTTGGGGCATTTGAGGCATTTAGGGCAGTTTGGGCAGAATAGGGCAGATGGGGCATTTAGGGCAGATGGGGCATTTAGGGCAGTTGGGGCATTTAGGGCAGTTGGGGCATTTGGGGCAGAATGAGGCAGATGAGGCAGTTGGGGCATTTAGGGCAGTTGGGGCATTTAGGGCATTTAGGGCAGTTGGGGCATTTAGGGCAGAATGGGGCAGATGGGGCATTTAGGGCAGATGGGGCATTTAGGGCAGTTGGGGCAGAATGGGGCAGTTGGGCAGAATTGGGTAGTTGGGGCAGACGGGGCATTTGGGGCAGATGGGGCATTTAGGGCAGTTGGGGCAGAATTGGGTGTTTGGGGCAGATGGGGCATTTAGGGTAGTTGGGGCATTTGGGGCAGAATTGGGTAGTTGGGGCAGACGGGGCAGATGGGGCATTTAGGGCAGATGAGGCATTTGGAGCAGAACTGGCCAGTTGGGGCAAATGGGGCAAAATGGGGCGGTTAGGTTATTTGAGGCATTTGGGGCAGAATGGGGCAGATGGGGCATTTAGGGCAGTTGGGACATTTATGTGTGTGTTTGTGTGAGTATGATTGGGTGTGTAATATTGTGTTTGTGTGTGTAATTTTGTGGTTGTGTGTCTGTGTGTGTGTGTGGTTGTGTGTGGTTGTGTGTGTGTGTGTGTGTGTGTGTGTGTGTGTGTGTGTGTGTGTGCGTGTGTGAGTCTGTGTTTTTGTGGACGTATGTTATATATAATTTTGTGTTTGTGTGTGTAATTGTGTGTCTGTGTGTAGTTGTGTGTGGTTTTGTGTCTGTGTCTGTGTGTGATTGTGATTGTGTGTGTGTGTGTGTGTGTGTGTGTGTGTGTGTGTGTGCATGTCTGTGTTTTTGTGACAGTATGTTATATATAATTTTGTGTTTGTGTGTGTAATTGTGTGTCTGTGTGTAGTTGTGTGTCTGTGTGTGGTTGTGTGTCTGTGTGTGATTGTGTGTGTGTGTGTGTGTGTGTGTATGTATGTGTGCATGTCTGTTTTTGTGACAGTATGTTATATATAATTTTGTGTTTGTGTGTGTAATTGTGTGTCTGTGTGTAGTTGTGTGTCTGTGTGTAGTTGTGTGTGATTGTGTGTCTGTGTGGTTGTGTGTGTGTGTGTGTGTGTGTGTAGTTTTGTTTGTCTGTGCTATTGAGTGAGTTTTGTGAGACAGAGATAGACTGAGAGAGGTTGAGAGATGATGTAATGTATTTGTATGAGTGAGAGTTGACAGTTAGAATTTGAAAATAAACACTCAGCCTAAACATTCTATGAATGTAAGTCTATGGGACTTTTTTGGGATGTTTGATCGGACGGTTTAGGAGAACCGTAAGTCCGATCCCTTAGAAAAGATATAGCACACCTCCTCAGATCAGACTGAAGGTCTGTGCAAAGTTTGGTGGCTGTAGCTTAAAAGCTCTAGGAGGAGTTAGAGTTAGAAATTTTGGTCTCAGAAGAAAAAGAATAATAATAATAACTAGATAGGTACATTTCCTGAAGAAAATGTGAGTGGTGCTTGCCATGGCAAAATTCTGGGGACCATATATGATTATACTCCAAGCCAAAAGTAAAACGATCCAACTCCTGTGTCTCTACAATGTTCTGATGCGGAGATATAAAGCTTTGTTTACTCTGTTGCTAGGGTACTGTATTTGGTTGCTAGGGAAAAAATTGGCATCCCATAATGATTACCCTCTCAGTCACGAGTCAAACGGTCCAACCCCTGTGTCTCTACGATGTTCTGATGCAGAGATATAAGGCATTGTTTATTCCGTTGCTAGGGTACTGTATTTGGTTGCTAGGGAAAAAATTGGCATCCCATAATGATTACACTCTGAGTCATGAGTCAAACGGTCCAACCCCTGTGTCTCTACGATGTTCTGATGCAGAGATATAAGGCTTTGTTTATTCGGTTGCTAGGGTACTGTATTTGGTTGCTAGGGAAAAAATTGGCATCCCATAATGATTACACTCTCAGTCACGAGTCAAACGGTCCAACCCCTGTGTCTCTAAGATGTTCTGATGCAGAGATATAAGGCTTTGTTTATTCCGTTGCTAGGGTACTGTATTTGGTTGCTAGGGAAAAAATTGGCATCCCATAATGATTACACTCTCAGTCACGAGTAAAACGGTCCAACCCCCGTGTCTCTACGATGTTCTGATGCGGAGATATAAGGCTTTGTTTATTCCGTTGCTAGGGTACTGTATTTGGTTGCTAGGGAAAAAATTGGCATCCCATAATGATTACACTCCGAGTCACGAGTCAAACGGTCCAACCCCCGTTTCTCTACGATGTTCTGATGCCGAGATATAAGGCTTTGTTTACTCTGTTGCTAGGGTACTGTATTTGGTTGCTAGGGAAAAAATTGGCATCCCATAATGATTACACTGTGAGTCACGAGTCAAACGGTCCAACCCACGTGTCTCTACGATGTTCTGATGCCGAGATATAAGGCTTTGTTTACTCTGTTGCTAGGGTACTGTATTTGGTTGCTAGGGAAAAATTTGGCATCCCATAATGATTACACAGTGAGTCACGAGTCAAACGGTCCAACCCCCGTGTCTCTACGATGTTCGGATGCCGAGATATAACTGTTTGAATTTTATGTTGCTAGGGTTCTCAAAAGTGGTTGCTAGGGGCGTGGCTTAATACCTATGTAAGGATCCTGAGAGACTGATTGGATGCCTGAGTAAAATGAGCCCACCCCCATGTCTCTATGACACTGTGGTGCAAAGATATCCATCTGGGCATTTTATAATGGCAGTCTATGGAAGATGTTGCTAGGGTGTCCAAAAGTGGTTGCTAGGGGCGTGGCTTAATAGCTCTGGGATGATCCTGAGAGACTGATTGGATGCCTGAGTGAAATGAGCCCACCCACTTATCTCTACGACACTGTAAAGCAAAGATATCCCATCTGGAACTGTTTCATTCCCTTATATGGGCATGTTTCCTCAATGGGAATTTTCGGGTGCCTCTTACACCCCAGGGGTACAACTTAAACCCCAATGTCATGTATGTTCTTACATAGCCTACCACCCTCTTCAAATTTAGTAACCCACATGTTTCTACAAAATCCTCACTCGTACCTATGACCCGTCAAAATTTTTGCAATGTTAAGTCTATGGGATTTTCCCCCATTGACTTTTCATTGGGGCACTTTTGGGCGCCTCTTACACCCCAGGGGTACAACTTACACCCCAATGTGATGTATGTTCTTACAGAGCCTACCACCCTCTTCAAATGTTGTAACCCACATGTTTCTACAAAATCCTCGAGCGGAGCTATGACTCGTCAAAGTTGGGCGCAATGTTAAGTCAATGGGATTTTTCGGGTGGTTTTTCGCCCCCCTTTCGGAAATCCTACACCCGATCGCTTATAAAAGTCATAGCACACCTCTCCTCAATAAGCCGGTCGATTTGAGCCCTCTTTCATGGGTCTACGACAAACCGTGCGGGACGAGTTAGGTGCCGAAAAAACGTGCAGATGTAAGAATAAAATATAACTAGATAGAAAAGTTTGTTGACAAACTTTATGTTGGCTTGACAAAGCCTGGCCTGAACGTTAAAAACTGTTTGACAGAAGTTTAGTTTAGTAGGCTATCTGGCTGTTAGTATGTTTAAGTATGAAGCTAGCCTGATTTAGCATGAAGCTAGCATGATTAGCCTGAAGCTAGCATGAAGCTAACATGATTAGCATGAAGCTAGCATCAAGTTAGCATGATTAGCATGAAGCTAGCATGATGCTAACATGAAATAGCATGAAGCTAGCATGATGCTAACATGAAATAGCATGAAGCTAGCATGATGCTAACATGAAATAGCATGAAGCTAGCATGATGCTAACATGAATTAGCATGAAGCTAGCATGAAGCTAACATGATTAGCATGAAGCTAGCATCAAGTTAGCATGATTAGCATGAAGCTAGCATGATGCTAACATGAATTAGCATGAAGTTAGCATGATGCTAACATGAATTAGCATGAAGCTACCATGATGCTAACATGAATTAGCATGAAGCTAGCATGATGCTAACATGAATTAACATGAAGCTAGCATGATGTTAACATGAAGCTAGCATGATGCTAACATGAATAAGCATGAAGCTAGCATGATGCTAACATGAATAAGCATGAAGCTAGCATGATGCTAACATGAATTAGCATGAAGCTAGCATGATGCTAACATGAATTAGCATGAAGTTAGCATGATGCTAACATGAATTAGCATGAAGCTAGCATGATGCTAACATGAATTAGCATGAAGCTAGCATGATGCTAACATGAATTAACATGAAGCTAGCATGATGCTAACATTAAGCTAGCATGATTCTAACATGAAGCTAGCATGATGCTAACATGAATTAGCATGAAGCTAGCATGATGTTAACATGAATTAGCATGAAGCTAGCATGATGCTAACATGAATTAGCATGAAGCTAGCATGATGCTAACATGAATTAGCATGAAGCTAGCATGATGCTAACATGAATTAGCATGAAGTTAGCATGATGCTAACATGAATTAGCATTAAGCTAGCATGACGCTAACATGAATTAGCATGAAGCTAGCATGAAGCTAACATGAATTAGCATGAAGCCAGCATGATGCTAACATTAATTAGCATGAAGCTAGCATGATGCTAACATGAATTAGCATTAAGCTAGCATGATGTTAACATGAATTAGCATGAAGCTAGCATGATGCTAACATGAATAAGCATGAAGTTAGCAAGATTTATTATGAAATTAGCATAAAGCTAGCATGAGACTAGCATGAAGCTAGTATGACTTAGCTTGAAGCTATCATGAAGCTAACATGACCAAAAGACCCAACCCCTATGTCTCTATGATGTTCGGATCCAGAGATATAAGGCTTTGTTTATTATGTTGCTAGGGTGCTCATATTTGGTTGCTAGGGGCGTGGCTTAATAGCTCAATAAGAATCCTGAGAGACTGATTGGATGCCTGAGTAAAATGAGCCCACCCCCATGTCTCTGTGACACTGTGCTGCAAAGATATCCATCTGGGCATTTTATAATGGAAGTCTATGGGAGATGTTGCTAGGGTGCCCAAAAATGGTTGCTAGGGGCGTGGCTTAATTGCTATGGGATGATCCAGAGAGACTGATTGGATGCCTGAGTAAAATGAGCCCACCCCCATGTCTCTATGACACTGTAAAGCGAAGATATTCCATCTGGAACGTTTTTATTCCCTTATATGGGCGTGTTTCCTGCCCCGTTATAAGTCAATGGGGAATTTTGGGGGCCTCCTACACCCCAGGGGTGAAACTTACACCCCAATGTGATGTATGTTCTTACAGAGCCTGCCAGCCTCTGCAAATGTGGTAACCCACAAGTTTGTACAAATTTCTCGCTTGCAGCTATGACCCGTCAAAGTTTGTCGCAATGTTAAGTCAATGGAAAATTTGGGGTGTTTGAGCGCCCCGTTTAGGAATTCGGTAGGTCCCATCAGTTAGAAAAGGCATAGCACCTATCTACGGACCAGTCTTAAAAGTTTTGTAAAGTTTTGTGGGTGTAGCTTGAAAGCTCTAGGAGGAGTTACAATTGGTAAAAAGTATGAACAGAAGAATAATAATAACTAGATAGGTACATTTCCTGAAGAAAATGTGAGTGGTGCTTGCCGTGGCAAAATTCTGTGGACCATATATGATTATACTCCAAGCCAAAAATAAAAAGATCCAACTCCCGTGTCTCTACAATGTTCTGATGCGGAGATATAAGGCTGTGTTTATCCGGTTGCTAGGGTACTATATTTGGTTGCTAGGGAAAAAATTGGCATCCACTAGTGATTACATGCCGAGTCACGAGTCAAACGGTCCAACCCCCATGTCTGTACAATGTTCTGATGCGGAGATATAAGGCTTTGTTTACTCTGTTGCTAGGGTACTGTATTTGGTTGCTAGGGGGAAAATTGGCATCCAATAGTGATAACCCTCCGAGTCACGAGTCAAACGGTCCAACCCCCGTGTCTCTACGATGTTCTGATGCTGAGATATAAGGCTTTGTTTACTCTGTTGCTAGGGTACTGTATTTGGTTACTAGGGAAAAAATTGGCATCTTATAATGATTACGCTTTGAGTCACGAGTCAAACGGCCCAACCCCCGTGTCTCTACGATGTTCTGATGCGGAGATATAAGGCTTAGTTTACTATGTTGCTAGGGTACTGTATTTGGTTGCTAGGGAAAAAATTGGCATCCCATAGTGATTACACTCTGAGTCACGAGTCAAACGGTCCAACCCCCGTGTCTCTACGATGTTCTGATGCGGAGATATAAGGCTTTGTTTACTCTGTTGCTAGGGTACTGTATTTGGTTGCTAGGGAAAAAATTGCCATCCACTACTGATTACCCTCCGAGTCACGAGTCAAACGGTCCAACCCCCGTGTCTCTACGATGTTCTGATGCGGAGATATAAGGCTTAGTTTATTCGGTTGCTAGGGTGCTCAAATTTGGTTGCTATGGGCGTGGCTTGGGAGTGGCCAATTATGTGCCCAATTGTTACACCCCTAGTCACAAGTAAAACGGTCCAACCCCCGTGTCTCTACGATGTTCTGATGCCGAGATATAACTGTTTGAATTTTATGTTGCTAGGGTGCTCAAAAGTGGTTGCTAGGGGCGTGGCTTAGTAAGTCATTAAGGATCCTGAGAGACTGATTGGATGCCTGAGTAAAATGAGCCCACCCCCATGTCTCTATGACACTGTGGTGCAAAGATATCCATCTGGGCATTTTATAATGGCAGTCAATGGGAGATGTTGCTAGGGTACCCAAAATTGTTGCTAGGGGCGTGGCTTAATAGATCTGAGATGATCCTGAGGGACTGATTGGATGCCCGAGTAAAATGAGCCCATCCCCTTGTCTCTACGAAGCTGCAATGCGAAGATATCCCATCAGGAAAAATTGTATTCCCTTATATGGGCGTGTTCCTTGCCCCATTGACTTTTCATTAGGGCACTTTTGGGAGCCTCTTACACCCCAGGGGTACAGCTTACACCCCAATGTGATGTATGTTCTTACAGAGCCTACCACCCTCTGTAAATGCTGTAACCCACATGTTTCTACAAAATCCACGAGCAGAGCTATGACCCGTCAAAGTTGGGCCCAATGTTAAGTCAATGGGATTTTTCGGGTGGTTTTACGCCCCCCTTTCGGAAATCCTGCACCCTATCCCTTATAAAAGTCATAGCACACCTCTCCTCAATAATCCGGTCGATTTGAGCCCTCTTTCATAGGTCTACGACAAAGCGTGCGGGACGAGTTACGCGCCGAAAAAGTGTCCGGATGTAAGAATAAAATATAACTAGATATTAAAGTTTGAAGACAAACTTTATGTTGGCTTGAAAAAGCGTAGCTTGAACGTTTAAAACGGTTTGACAGAAGTTTAGTTTAGTAGGCTATCTGACTGTTAGAATGTTTAAGTATGAAGGTAGCATGATTAGCATGAAGTTAGCCTGATGTTAGCATGAAGCTAGCATGATGATAGCATGATTAGCATGAAGCTAGCATGATGATAGCATGATTAGCATAAAGCTAGCATGATGCTAGCATGATTAGCATGAAGCTAGCATGATGCTAGCATGATTAGCATGAAGCTAGCATGATGTTAGCATGATTAGCATGAAGCTAGCATGATGGTAGCATGATTAGCATGATGTTAGCATGAAGCTAGCATGATGCTAGCATGATTAGCATGAAGCTAGCATGATGCTAACATGATTAGAATGAAGCTACCATGATGCTAGCATGATTAGCATGAAGCTAGCATGATGCTAGCATGATTAGCATGAAGCTAACATGATGTTAGCATGATTAGCATGATGTTAGCATGATTAGCATGAAGCTAGCATGATGCTAGCATGATTAGCATGAAGCTAGCATGATGTTAGCATGAAGCTAGCATGATGCTAGCATGATTAACATGAAGCTAACATGATGTTAGCATGATTAGCATGAAGCTAGCATGATTCTAGCATGATTAGCATGAAGCTAGCATGATGCTAGCATGATTAGCATGAAGCTAGCATGATGCTAGCATGATTAGCATGAAGCTAGCATGATGCTAACATGATTAGCATGAAGCTAGCATGATGGTAATATGATTAACATGAAGCTAGCATGATGTTAGCATGAAACTAGCATGATTCTAGCATGATTAGCATGAAGCTAGCATGATGCTAACATGATTAGCATGACGGTAGCACTATTTGGCGTGCAGCTAACAAGATTTAACATGAAGCTAACATGATTTAGCATGAAGTTAGCAAGATTTATTATGAAATTAGCATAAAGCTAGCATGAAACTAGCATGAAGCTAGTATGACTTAGCATGGAGCTAGCATGAAGCTAACATGACCCAAAGACCCAACCCCCATGTCTCTATGATGTTCAGACCAAGAGATATAAGGCTTTGTTTATTATGTTGCTAGGGTGTTCATATTTGGTTGCTAGGGGCGTGGCTTAATGCCTCAATAAGAATCCTATTAAGACTGATTGGATGCCTGAGTAAAATGAGCCCACCCCTATGTCTCTATGACACTCTGGTGTAAAGATATCCATCTGGGCTTTTTATAATGGTAGTCTATGGGAGATGTTGCTAGGGTACCCAAAATTGTTGCTAGGGGCGTGGCTAAATAGCTTTGGGGCGATCCTAAGAGACTGATTGGATGACTGAGTAAAATGAGCCAACCCCCATGTCTCTACGACACTCTAAAGTACAGATATTCCATCTGGGACGCTTTTATTCCCTTATATGGGCATGTTTCCTGCCCCATTATAAGTCTATGAGAAAATGTTGAGGCCTCTTACACCCCAGGGGTACAGCTTACACCCCATTGTGATGTATGTTCTTACAGAGCCTGTCAACCTCCTTAAATGTGGTAACCCACAAGTTTCTACAAGTTTCTCACTCACAGCTATGACCCGTCAAAGTTTGTCTCAATGTTAAGTCAATGGAAATTTTGGGGTGTTCGAGACCCCCGTTTAGGAATTCGGAAGGTCCCATCAGTTAGAAAAGATATAGCACACTAAGTCAGACCAGTCTGAAGGTCTGTGGAAAATTTGGTGCATGTAGCTTGAAAGCCCTAGGACGAGTTAGTGTCAGAAATTTAGTCTCAGAAGAAAGCGGAATAATAACTAGATATTAAAGTTTGAAGACAAACTTTATGTTGGCTTGAAAAAGCGTAGCCTGAACGTTTAAAACGGTTTGACAGAAGTTTAGTTTAGTAGGCTATCTGGCTGTTGGTATGTTTAGGTATGAAGGTAGCATGATTTAGCATGATTTATCATAATGCCAACATGATAAACATGAAGCTAGGATGATTAGCATGATGCTAGCATGATTAACATGAAGCTAGCATGATGCTAGCATGATTAGCATGAAGCTAGCATGATGGTAGCATGATTAGCATGAAGCTAGCATGATTCTAGCATGATTAGCATGAAGCTAGCATGATGCTAACATGATTAGCATGAAGCTAGCATGATGTTAGCATGAAGCTAGCATGATGTTAGCATGATTAGCATGAAGCTAGCATGATGCTTGCATGATTAGCATGAAGCTAGCATGATGCTTGCATGATTAGCATGAAGCTAGCATGAAGCTATCATGATTACCAAGAAGCTAGCATGATTAGCATGAAGCTAGCATGATTAGCATGATGCTAGCATGATTAGCATGAAGCTAGCATGAAGCTAGCATGATGCTAGCATGATTAGCATGAAGCTAGCATGATGTTAGCATGATTAGCATGAAGCTAGCATGATGTTAGCATGATTAGCATGAAGCTAGCATGATGCTAGCATGATTAGCATGAAACTACCATGATGCTAGCATGATTAGCATGAAGCTAGCATGATGTTAGCATGATGCTAGCATGCTTAGCATTATGCTAGCATGATAAGCATGACGATAACATGCAGCTAGCATGATTAGCATGAAGCTAACATGATGCTAGCATGATTAGCATGAAGCTAGCATGATAAGCATGAAGCTAGCATGATGTTAGCATGATTAGCATGAAGCTAGCATGAAGTTAGCATGATGGTAGCATGATTAGCATGAAGCTAGCATGTTGCTAGCATGATTAGCATGATGCTAACATGATTAGCATAAAGCTAGCATGTTGTTAGCATGATTAGCATGAAGCTAGCATGATGTTAACACGGTTAGCATGAAGCTAGCATGATGCTAGCATGATTAGCATGAAGCTAGCATGATGCTAGCATGATTAACATGAAGCTAGCATGATGTTAGCATGATTAGCATGAAGCTAGCATAAAGCTAGCATAAAGCTAGCATGTTGCTAGCATGATTAGCATGAAGCTAGCATGATGCTAGCATGATTAGCATGAAGCTAGCATGATGCTAGCATGATTAGCATGAAGCTAACATGATGCTAGCATGATTAGCATGAAGGTAGCATGATTAGCATGAAGCTAACATGATGCTAGCATGATTAGCATGAAGCTAGCATGATGCTAACATGATAAGCATGAAGCTAGCATGAAGTTAGCATGATGTTAGCATGATTAGCATGAAGCTAGCATGAAGCTAGCATGATTAGCATGAAGCTAACATGAAGCTAGCATGATGGTAGCATGATTAGCATGAAGCTAGCATGTTGCTAGCATGATTAGCATGATGCTAACATGATTAGCTTAAAGCTAGCATGATTAGCATAAAGCTAGCATGTTGCTAGCATGATTAGCATGAAGCTAGCATGATGTTAGCATGATTAGCATGAAGCTAGCATGAAACTAGCATGATTCTAGCATGATTAGCATGAAGCTAGCATGATTCTAGCATGATTAGCATGAAGCTAGCATTATTCTAGCATGATTAGCATGAAGCTAGCATGATGTTAGCATGATTAGCATGAAGGTAGCATGAGGCTAGCATGATTAGCATGAAGTAAGCATGAGGTTAGCATGATTAGCATGAAGCTAGCATGATTTAACGTGAAGCTAGCATGATTAGCATGATGCTAACATGATTAGCATGACGCTAGCACTATTTAGCGTGCAGCTAACAAGATTTAACATGAAGTTAGCATGAAGTTAGCAAGATTTATTATGAAATTAGCATAAAGCTAGCATGAAACTAGCATGAAGCTAGTATGACTTAGCATGGAGCTAGCATGAAGCTAACATGACCCAAAGACCCAACCCCCATGTCTCTATGATGTTCAGACCAAGAGATATAAGGCTTTGTTTATTATGTTGCTAGGGTGCTCAAATTTGGTTGCTAGGGGCGTGGCTTAATGCCTCAATAAGAATCCTATTAAGACTGATTGGATGCCTGAGTAAAATGAGCCCACCCCTATGTCTCTATGACACTCTGGTGTAAAGATATCCATCTGGGCTTTTTATAATGGTAGTCTATGGGAGATGTTGCTAGGGTACCCAAAATTGTTGCTAGGGGCGTGGCTAAATAGCTTTGGGGCGATCCTAAGAGACTGATTGGATGACTGAGTAAAATGAGCCCACCCCCATGTCTCTACGACACTCTAAAGTAAAGATATTCCATCTGGGACGCGTTTATTCCCTTAAATGGGCATGCTTCCTGCCCCATTATAAGTCAATGGGAAATTTTGGGGGCCTCTTACACCCCAGGGGTACAGCTTCCACCCCATTGTGAGGTATGTTCTTACAGAGCCTGTCAGCCACCTTAAATGTGGTAAGCCACAAGTTTCTACAAGTTTCTCACTCACAGCTATGACCCGTCAAAGTTTGTCTCAATGTTAAGTCACTGGAAATTTTGGGGTGTTCGAGACCCCCGTTTAGGAATTCGGAAGGTCCCATCAGTTAGAAAAGATATAGCACACTAAGTCAGACCAGTCTGAAGGTCTGTGGAAAATTTGGTGCATGTAGCTTGAAAGCCCTAGGACGAGTTAGTTGCCGAAATTTTGGGGGGAGAAAAAGAATAATAATAACTAGATAGAAAAGTTTGTTGACAAACTTTATGTTGGCTTGACAAAGCCTGGCCTGAACGTTTAAAACGGTTTGACAGAAGTTTAGTTTAGTAGGCTATCTGGCTGTTAGTATGTTTAAGTATGAAGCTAGCCTGATTTAGCATGAAGCTAGCATGATTAGCCTGAAGCTAGCATGAAGCTAACATGATTAGCATGAAGCTAGCATCAAGTTAGCATGATTAGCATGAAGCTAGCATGCTGTTAACATGAATTAGCATGAAGCTAGCATGATGCTAACATGAATTAGCATGAAGCTAGCATGATGCTAACATGAATTAGAATGAAGTTAGCATGAAGCTAGCATGATGCTAATATGAATTAGCATGAAGCTAGCATGATGCTAATATGAATTAGCATGAAGCTAGCATGATGCTAACATGAATTAGCATGAAGCTAGCATGATGCTAACATGAATTAGCATGAAGTTAGCATGATGCTAACATGAATTAGCATGAAACTAGCATGATGCTAACATGAATTAGCATGAAGCTAGCATGATGCTAACATGAATTAGCATGAAGCTAGCATGATGCTAACATGAATTAGCATGAAGCTAGCATGATGCTAACATGAATTAGCATGAAGCTAGCATGATGCTAACATGAATTAGCATGAAGTTAGCATGAAGCTACCATGATGCTAACATGAATTAGCATGAAGCTAGCATGATGCTAACATGAATTAGCATGAAGCTAGATGATGCTAACATGAATTAACATGAAGCTAGCATGATGCTAACATGAATTAGTATGAAGCTAGCATGATGCTAACATGAATTAGCATGAAGCTAGCATGATGCTAACATGAATTAGCATGAAGTTAACATGATGCTAACATGAATTAGCATGAAGCTAGCATGATGTTAACATTAATTAGCATGAAGCTAGCATGATGCTAATATGAATTAGCATGAAGTTAGCATGATGCTCACATGAATAAGCATGAAGTTAGCAAGATTTATTATGAAATTAGCATAAAGCTAGCATGAAACTAGCATGAAGCTAGTATGACTTAGCATGAAGCTAGCATGAAGCTAACATGACCAAAAGACCCAACCCCCATGTCTCTATGATGTTCGGATCCAGAGATATAAGGCTTTGTTTATTATGTTGCTAGGGTGCTCATATTTGGTTGCTAGGGGCGTGGCTTAATACCTCAATAAGAATCCTTAGAGACTGATTGGATGCCTGAGTAAAATGAGCCCACCCCCATGTCTCTGTGACACTGTGCTGCAAAGATATCCATCTGGGCATTTTATAATGGCAGTCTATGGGAGATGTTGCTAGGGTGCCCACAAATGGTTGCTAGGGGCGTGGCTTAATATCTATGGGACGATCCAGAGAGACTGATTGGATGCCTGAGTAAAATGAGCCCACCCCCATGTCTCTATGATACTGTAAAGCGAAGATATTCCATCTGGAACGTTTTTATTCCCTTATATGGGCGTGTTTCCTGCCCCGTTATAAGTCAATGGGGAATTTTGGGGGCCTCTTACACCCCAGGGGTGAAACTTACACTCCAATGTGAGGTATGTTCTTACAGAGCCTGCCAGCCTCTTCAAATGTGGTAACCCACAAGTTTCTACAAATTACTCGCTCGTAGCTATGACCCGTCAAAGTTTGTCGCAATGTTAAGTAAATAGGACTTTTCGGAAGTTTTATGTCCCGTTTTGGGAATTCTGTAAGTCGGATCCCGTCAAAAAGATATAGCACACTTCTTTAGACCAGTCAGAATGTCCGTGGAAAATTTCGTGGTTGTAGCTTGAAAGCTGTCGGACGAGTTAGCCGCAGAAATTTTAGTCTCAGAAGAAGAAGAAGAAGAAGAAGAATAATAATAATAAGTTTAAATACAATATCAGTATGTTGGCTTTGACAAGCCAACATAATAAGTTTAATAGCAATAACAATATATTGGCTTTTTCAAAGCCAACATAATAATAATAATATCCCTGAGGAATAGTAATAGTGATGCCTTGCATAAATGCAAGCACCACTAACTAGATAGAAAAGTTTGAAGACAAACTTTATGTTGGCTTGACAAAACCTGGCCTGAACGTTTAAAAAAGTTTTGGAGAAACTTAAAACAAGTTTAGTTTAGTAGTCTAACTTTCCGTAAACATGATTTAACAAAAACTTAGCATGTTAACATGATTTAGCACTAAGTTAGCATGATGTTAACATGAATAAGCATGAGTAAACATGATGCTAACATGAATTAGCATGAAGCTAGCATGATGTTAACATGAATTAGCATGAAGCTAGCGTGATGCTAACATGAATTAGCATGAAGCTAGCATGATGCTAACATGAATTAGCATGATGCTAACATGAATTAGCATGAAGCTAGCATGATGCTAACATGAATTAGCATGAAGCTAGCATGATGCTAACATGAATTAGCATGAAGCTAGCATGATGCTAACATGAATTAGCATGATGCTAACATGAATTAGCATGATGCTAACATGAATTAGCATGATGCTAACATGAATTAGCATGAAGCTAGCATGATGCTAACATGAATTAGCATGAAGCTAGCATGATGCTAACATGAATTAGCATGATGCTAACATGAATTAGCATGAAGCTAGCATGATGCTAACATGAATTAGCATGATGCTAACATGAATTAGCATGAAGCTAGCATGATGCTAACATGAATTAGCATGAAGCTAACATGATGCTAACATGAATTAGCATGAAGCTAGCATGATGCTAACATGAATTAGCATGAAGCTAGCATGATGCTAACATGAATTAGCATGAAGCTAGCATGATGCTAACATGAATTAGCATGAAGCTAGCATGATGCTAACATGACTTAGCATGAAGCTAGCATGATGCTAACATGAATTAGCATGAAGCTAGCATGATGCTAACATGAATTAGCATGAAGCTAGCATGATGCTAACATGAATTAGCATGAAGCTAGCATGATGCTAAAATGTATTAGCACGAAGCTAGCATGATGCTAAAATGTATTAGCACGAAGCTAGCATGATGCTAAAATGTATTAGCACGAAGCTAGCATGATGCTAACATGAATTAGCACGAAGCTAGCATGATGCTAACATGAATTAGCATGAAGCTAGCATGATGCTAACATGATTTAGCATGAAGTTAACAAGATTTATTATGAAATTAGCATAAAGCTAGCAAGAAACTAGCATGAAGCTAGTATGACTTAGCATGAAGCTAGCATAAGGCTAACATGACCAAAAGACCCAACGACCATGTCTCTATGATTTTCGGATCCAGAGATATAAGGCTTTGTTTATTATGTTGCTAGGGTGCTCATATTTGGTTGCTAGGGGCGTGGCTTAATACCTCAATAAGAATCCTCAGAGACTGATTGGATGCCTGAGTAAAATGAGCCCACCCCCATATCTCTATGACACTCTAAAGTGAAGATATTCAATCTGGGACGCTTTTATTCCCTTATATGGGCATGTTTCCTGCCCCATTATAAGTCAATGGGGAAATTTGGGTGCCTCTTACACCCCAGGGGTGAAACTTACACCCCAATGTGATGTATGTTCTTACAGAGCCTGCCAGCCTCTTCAACTGTGATAACCCACAAGTTTCTACAAATTTCTCGCTTGCAGCTATGACCCGTCAAAGTTTGTTGCAATGTTAAGTCAATGGAAAATTTGGGGTCTTTGAGCACCCCGTTTAGGAATTCGGTAGGTCCCATCAGTTAGAAAAGTCATAGCAACAATCTACGTACCAGTCTTAAAAGTTTTGTAAAGTTTTGTGGGTGTAGCTTGAAAGCTCTAGGAGGAGTTACTGTGAGAAAAAGTTTGTACCAGAAGAATAATAATAACTAGATAGGTACATTTCCTGAAGAAAATGTGAAGTGGTGCTTGCCGTGGCAAATTTCGGGGACAAAATCTTCTAAGAATGATTATACTCCCAGTTACCAGTAAAACAATCCAACCCCCGTGTCTCTACGATGTTCTGATGCGGAGATATAAGGCCTGGTTTACTCTGTTGCTAGGGTACTGTATTTGGTTGCTAGGGAAATAATTGGCATCCCATAGTGATTACACTCTGAGTCACGAGTCAAACGGTCCAACCCCCATGTCTCTACGATGTTCTGATGCTGAGATATAAGGCTTTGTTTACTCTGTTGCTAGGGTACTGTATTTGGTTGCTAGGGAAAAATTTGGCATCCCATAGTGATTACACACCGAGTCACGAGTCAAACGGTCCAACCCCCGTGTCTCTACGATGTTCTGATACGGAGATATAAGGCTTTGTTTACTCTGTTGCTAGGGTACTGTATTTGGTTGCTAGGGAAAAAATTGGCATCCAATAATGATTACACTCCGAGTCACGAGTCAAACGGTCCAACCCCCGTGTCTCTACGATGTTCTGGTGCGGAGATATAAGGCTTTGTTTACTCTGTTGCTAGGGTACTGTATTTGGTTGCTAGGGGAAAAAATGGCATCCCATAATGATAACACTCTGAGTCACGAGTCAAACGGTCCAACCCCCGTGTCTCTACGATGTTCTGTTGCGGAAATATAAGGCTTTGTTTACTCTGTTGCTAGGGTACTGTATTTGGTTGCTAGGGAAAAATTTGGCATCCCATAATGATTACACTCTGAGTCACAAGTCAAACGGTCCAACCCCCGTGTCTCTACGATGTTCTGTTGCGGAAATATAAGGCTTTGTTTACTCTGTTGCTAGGGTACTGTAT
This sequence comes from Misgurnus anguillicaudatus, assembly GCF_027580225.2. Lineage (NCBI taxonomy): Eukaryota > Metazoa > Chordata > Actinopteri > Cypriniformes > Cobitidae > Misgurnus > Misgurnus anguillicaudatus. Next base: position 11,815,470 of record NC_073348.2, on the reverse strand, counting down.
TTGGTTGCTAGGGAAAAAATTGGCATCCCATAATGATTACACTCCGAGTCACGAGTCAAACGGTCCAACCCCCGTGTCTCTACGATGTTCTGGTGCGGAGATATAAGGCTTTGTTTACTCTGTTGCTAGGGTACTGTATTTGGTTGCTAGGGAAAAAAATGGCATCCCATAATGATTACACTCTGAGTCACGAGTCAAACGGTCCAACCCCCGTGTCTCTATGATGTTCTGATGCAGAGATATAACTGTTTGAATTTTATGTTGCTAGGGTGCTCAAAAGTGGTTGCTAGGGGCGTGGCTTAAAAGCTTTGGGAATATCCTGATAGACTGATTGGATGTCTGAGTAAAATGAGCCCACCCCCTTGTCTTTACGACATTGTAAAGCAAAGATATCCCATCTGGAACTTTTTTATTCCCTTATATGGGCATGTTTCCTGCCCCATTATAAGTCAATGGGAAATTTCGGGTGCCTCTTACATCCCAGGGGTACAACTTACACCCCAATGTGATCCATGTTCTTACAGAGTCTACCACCCTCTTCAAATAATGTAACCCACATGTTTCTACAAAATCCTCGCTCGTACCTATGACCCGTCAAAGTTTTTGCAATGTTAAGTCTATGGGATTTTCCCCCATTGACTTTTCATTGGGGCACTTTTGGGCGCCTCTTACACCCCAGGGGTACAACTTACACCCCATTGTGATATATGTTCTTACAGAGTCTACCACCCTCTCCAAATGTTGTAACCTACATGTTTCTACAAAATCCTCGAGTGGAGCTATGACTCGTCAAAGTTGGGCTCAATGTTAAGTCAATGGGATTTTTCGGGTGGTTTTTCGCCCCCCTTTCGAAAATCCTGCACCCGATCGCTTATAAAAGTCATAGCAGTCGTGTCCTTAATAAGCCCGTTGATTTGAGCCCTCTTTCATGGGTCTACGACAAACCGTGCGGGACGAGTTAGGTGCCGAAAAAACGTGCAGATGTAAGAATAAAATATAATAATAATAATATCCCTGAGGAATAGTAATAGTGATGCCTTGCATAAATGCAAGCACCACTAATAATAATAACTAGATAGGTACATTTCCTGAAGAAAATGTGAAGTGGTGCTTGCCGTGGCAAAATTCTGGGGACAAAATTTTCTAAGAATGATTATACACCCAGTCACGAGTAAAACAATCCAAACCCTGTGTCACTATGATGTTCTGATGCGAAGATATAAGACTTTGTTTACTCTGTTGCTAGGGTACTGTATTTGGTTGCTAGGGAAAAAATTGGCAGCCACTAGTGATTTCATGCGTAGTCACAAGTTAAACGGTCCAACCCCCGTGTCTCTATGATGTTCTGATGCGGAGATATAAAGCTTTGTTTACTCTGTTGCTAGGGTACTGTATTTGGTTGCTAGGGAAAAAATTGGCATCCCATAGTTATTACACTCTGAGTCACGAGTCAAACGGTCAAACCCCTGTGTCTTTACGATGTTCTGATGCGGAGATATAAGGCTTTGTTTACTCTGTTGCTAGGGTACTGTATTTGGTTGCTAGGGGAAAAATGGCAATCCATAGTGATTACACTCTGAGTCACGAGTCAAACGGTCCAACCCCCGTGTCTCTACGATGTTCTGATGCGGAGATATAAGGCTTTGTTTATTCGGTTGCTAGGGTACTGTATTTGGTTGCTAGGGGAAAAAATGGCATCCCATAGTGATTACACTTTGAGTCATGAGTCAAACGGTCCAACCCCTGTGTCTCTATGATGTTCTGATGCGGAGATATAAGGCTTTGTTTACTCTGTTGCTAGGGTACTGTATTTGGTTGCTAGGGAAAAAATTGGCATCCCATAGTGATTACACTCCGAGTCACAAGTCAAACGGTCCAACCCCCGTGTCTCTACGATGTTCTGATGCGGAGATATAAGGCCTTGTTTACTCTGTTGCTAGGGTACTGTATTTGGTTGCTAGGGAAAAAATTGGCACCCCATAATGATTACACTCCGAGTCACGAGTCAAACGGTCCAACCCCCGTGTCTCTACGATGTTCTGATGCGGAGATATAACTGTTTGAATTTTATGTTGCTAGGGTGCTCAAAAGTGGTTGCTAGGGGCGTGGCTTAATACCTATGTAAGGATCCTGAGAGACTGATTAGATGCCTGAGTAAAATGAGCCCACCCCCATGTCTCTATGACACTGTGGTGCAAAGATATCCATCTGGGCATTTTATAATGGCAGTCTATGGGAGATGTTGCTAGGGTGCCCAAAATTGTTGCTAGGGGCGTGGCTTAATAGCTCTGGGATGATCCTGAGAGACTGATTGGATGCCCGAGTGAAATGAGCCCACCCACTTATCTCTACGACACTGTAAAGCAAAGATATCCCATCTGGAACTGTTTTATTCCCTTATATGGGCATGTTTCCTGCCCCATTATAAGTCAATGGGAATTTTCGGGCTCCTCTTACACCCCAGGGGTACAACTTACACCCCAATGTCATGTGTGTTCTTACAGAGTCTACCACCCTCTTCAAATGTTATAACCCACATGTTTGTACAAAATCCTCGAGCAGAGCTATGACCCGTCAAAGTTCGGCGCAATGTTAAGTCAATGGGATTTTTTGGGTGATTTTTTGCCCCCCTTTCGGAAATCCTGCACCCGATCCATTATAAAAGTCATAGCACACCTCTCCTCAATAAACCGGTCGATTTGAGCCCGCGATCATGGGACTACGGCAAACCGTGCGGGACGAGTTACGCGCCGAAAAAGTGTGCAGACATAAGAATAATAAGATATAATAATAAGTATGAGGAATAGTAATAGTGATGCTTTGCATAAATGCAAGCACCACTAATAATAATAACTAGATAGGTACATTTCCTGAAGAAAATGTGAGTGGTGCTTGCCGTGGCAAAATTCTGGGGACCATATATGATTATACTCCAAGCCAAAAGTAAAACGATCCAACCCCCGTGTCTCTACGATGGTCTGATGCGGAGATATAAGGCTGTGTTTTTCCGGTTGCTAGGGTACTGTATTTGGTTGCTAGGGAAAAAAATGCCATCCACTAGTGATTACCCTCCGAGTCACCAGTCAAACGGTCCAACCCCCATGTCTCTACGATGTTCTGATGCGGAGATATAAGGCTTTGTTTACTCTGTTGCTAGGGTACTGTATTTGGTTGCTAGGGGAAAAAATGGCATCCACTAGTGATTACCCTCCGAGTCACAAGTCAAACGGTCCAACCCCCGTGTCTCTACGATGTTCTGATGCGGAGATATAAGGCTTTGTTTACTCTGTTGCTAGGGTAATGTATTTGGTTGCTAGGGAAATATTTGACATCCCATAGTGATTACACTCCGAGTCACAAGTCATACGGTCCAACCCCCGTGTCTCTACGATGTTCTGATGCAGAGATATAAGACTTTGTTTATTCGGTTGCTAGGGTACTGTATTTGGTTGCTAGGGAAAATTTTGACATCCCATAGTGATTACCCGCCGAGTCACGAGTCAAACGGTCAAAACCCAGTGTCTAAAAGAAGTTCAGATGAGTATATAAAAGGCTTTGTTTACTCTGTTGCGAGGGTAATGTATTTGGTTGCTAGGGAAAAAATTGACATCCCATAGTGATTACCCGCCGAGTCACGAGTCAAACGGTCCAACCCCCGTGTCTCTACGATGTTCTGATGCGGAGATATAAGGCTTTGTTTACTCTGTTGCTAGGGTACTGTATTTGGTTGCTAGGGAAAAAATTGGCATCCCATAATGATTACACTCAGAGTCACGAGTCAAACGGTCCAACCCCCGTGTCTCTACGATGTTCTGATGCGGAGATATAAGGCTTTGTTTACTCTGTTGCTAGGGTACTGTATTTGGTTGCTAGGGAAAAAATTGACATCCCATAGTGATTACCCGCCGAGTCACGAGTCAAATGGTCCAACCCCCGTGTCTCTACGATGTTCTGATGCGGAGATATAAGGCTTTGTTTACTCTGTTGCTAGGGTACTGTATTTGGTTGCTAGGGAAAAATTTGACATCCCATAGTGATTACCCGCCGAGTCACGAGTCAAACGGTCCAACCCCCGTGTCTCTACGATGTTCTGATGCGGAGATATAAGGCTTTGTTTACTCTGTTGCTAGGGTACTGTATTTGGTTGCCACGGAAAAAAATTGCATCCCATAATGATTACACTCCTAGTCACGAGTCAAACGGTCCAACCCCCGTGTCTCTACGATGTTCTGATGCGGAGATATAAGGCTTTGTTTACTCTGTTGCTAGGGTACTGTATTTGGTTGCTAGGGAAAAAATTGGCATCCCATAATGATTACACTCTGAGTCACGAGTCAAACGGTCCAACCCCCATGTCTCTACGATGTTCTGATGCGGAGATATAACTGTTTGAATTTTATGTTGCTAGGGTGCTGAAAAGTGGTTGCTAGGGGCGTGGCTTAATACCTATGTAAAGATCCTGAGAAACTGATTGGATGCCTGAGTAAAATGAGCCCACCCCCATGTCTCTATGACACTTTGGTGCAAAGATATCCATCTGGGCATTTTATAATGGCAGTCTATGGGAGATGTTGCTAGGGTGCCCAAAATTGTTGCTAGGGGCGTGGCTTAATAGCTCTGAGATGATCCTGAGAGACTGATTGGATGCCCGAGTGAAATGAGCCCACCCACTTGTCTCTAGGACATTGTAAAGCGAAGATATCCCAGCTGGAACTTTTTTATTTCCTTATATGGGCATGTTTCCTGCCCCATTATAAGACAATGGGAAATTTCGGGTGCCTCTTACACCCCAGGGGTACAACTTACACCCCAATGTGATCCATGTTCTTACAGAGTCTATCACCCTCTTCAAATAATGTAACCCACATGTTTTTACAAAATCCTCGCTCGTACCTATGACCCGTCAAAGTTTTTGCAATGTTAAGTCTATGGGATTTTCCCCCATTGACTTTTCATTGGGGCACTTTTGGGCGCCTCTTACACCCCAGGGGTACAACTTACACCCCAATGTGATGTATGTTCTTACAGAGTCTACCACCCTCTTCAAATGTTGTAACCCACATGTTTCTACAAAATCCTCGAGCGGAGCTATGACCCGTCAAAGTTGGGCGCAATGTTAAGTCAATGGGATTTTTCGGGTGGTTTTTCGCCCCCCTTTCGGAAAACCTGCACCCGATCGCTTATAAAAGTCATAGCACACCTCTCCTCAATAAGCCGGTCGATTTGAGCCCTCTTTCATGGGTCTACAACAAACCGTGCGGGACGAGTTAGGTGCCGAAAAAACGTGCAGATGTAAGAATAAAATATAATAATATCCCTGAGGAATAGTAATAGTGATGCTTTGCATAAATGCAAGCACCACTAATAAGCTTAGATCGAAGAACAGTATGTTGGCTTTGTCAAGCCAACATAATAAGCTTAGATCGAAGAACAGTATGTTGGCTTTGTCAAGCCAACATAATAATAATAATTTTTACAATAGTAATAGTGATGCCTTGCATAAATGCAAGCACCACTAATAATAATAATAATAACTAGATAGGTACATTTCCTGAAGAAAATGTGAGTGGTGCTTGCCGTGGCAAAATTCTGCGAACCATATATGATTATACTCCAAGCCAAAAGTAAAACGATCCAACTCCCGTGTCTCTACGATGTTCTGATGCGGAGATATAAGGCTGTGTTTTTCCGGTTGCTAGGGTACTGTATTTGGTTGCTAGGGAAAAAATTGCCATCCACTAGTGATTACCCTCCGAGTCACGAGTCAAACGGTCCAACCCCCATGTCTCTACGATGTTCTGATGCGGAGATATAAGGCTTTGTTTACTCTGTTGCTAGGGTACTGTATTTGGTTGCTAGGGAAAAAATTGGCATCCCATGGTGATTACATTCTGAGTCACGAGTCAAAGGTCCAACCCCCGTGTCTCTACGATGTTCTGATGCAGAGATATAAGGCTTTGTTTACTCTGTTGCTAGGGTACTGTATTTGGTTGCTAGGGAAAAAATTGGCACCCCATAGTGATTACACTCTGAGTCACGAGTCAAACGGTCCAACCCCCTTGTCTCTATGATGTTCTGATGCGGAGATATAAGGCTTTGTTTACTCTGTTGCTAGGGTACTGTATTTGGTTGCTAGGGAAAAAATTGGCATCCCATAGTGATTACACTCTGAGTTATGAGTCAAACGGTCCAACCCCCGTGTCTCTACGATGTTCTGATGCGGAGATATAATGCTTTGTTTACTCTGTTGCTAGGGTACTGTATTTGGTTGCTAGGGAAAAAATTGGCATCCCATAGTGATTACACTCTGAGTCACGAGTCAAACGGTCCAACCCCCGTGTCTCTACGATGTTCTGATGCGGAGATATAAGGCTTTGTTTACTCTGTTGCTAGGGTACTGTATTTGGTTGCTAGGGAAAAATTGGCATCCCATAGTGATTACACTCTGAGTCATGAGTCAAACGGGCCAACCCCCGTGTCTCTACGATGTTCTGATGCGGAGATATACGGCTTTGTTTACTCTGTTGCTAGGGTACTGTATTTGGTTGCTATGGAAAAAAATGGCATCCCATAATGATTACACTCCGAGTCACAAGTAAACCGGTCCAACCCCCGTGTCTCTATGATGTTCTGATGCAGAGATATAACTGTTTGAATTTTATGTTGCTAGGGTGCTCAAAAGTGGTTGCTAGGGGCGTGGCTTAAAAGCTTTGGGAATATCCTGATAGACTGATTGGATGTCTGAGTAAAATGAGCCCACCCCCTTGTCTTTACGACATTGTAAAGCAAAGATATCCCATCTGGAACTTTTTTATTCCCTTATATGGGCATGTTTCCTGCCCCATTATAAGTCAACGGGAAATTTCGGGTGCCTCTTACATCCCAGGGGTACAACTTACACCCCAATGTGATCCATGTTCTTACAGAGCCTACCACCCTCTTCAAATAATGTAACCCACATGTTTCTACAAAATCCTCTCTCGTACCTATGACCCGTCAAAGTTTTTGCAATGTTAAGTCTATGGGATTTTCCCCCATTGACTTTTCATTGGGGCACTTTTGGGCGCCTCTTACACCCCAGGGGTACAACTTACACCCCATTGTGATATATGTTCTTACAGAGTCTACCACCCTCTCCAAATGTTGTAACCTACATGTTTCTACAAAATCCTCGAGTGGAGCTATGACTCGTCAAAGTTGGGCTCAATGTTAAGTCAATGGGATTTTTCGGGTGGTTTTTCGCCCCCCTTTCGAAAATCCTGCACCCGATCGCTTATAAAAGTCATAGCAGTCGTGTCCTTAATAAGCCCGTTGATTTGAGCCCTCTTTCATGGGTCTACGACAAACCGTGCGGGACGAGTTAGGTGCCGAAAAAACGTGCAGATGTAAGAATAAAATATAACTAGATAGGTACATTTCCTGAAGAAAATGTGAAGTGGTGCTTGCCGTGGCAAATTTCGGGCGACAGTATATGATTATACTCCAAATCAAAAGTAAAAAGATCCAACTCCCGTGTCTCTACGATGTTCTGATGCGGAGATATAAGGCTTTGTTTACTCTGTTGCTAGGGTACTGTATTTGGTTGCTAGGGAAAAAATTGCCATCCACTAATGATTACATGCCGAGTCACAAGTGAAATGGTCCAACCCCCGTGTCTCTACGATGTTCTGATGCGGAGATATAAGGCTTTGTTTACTCTGTTGCTAGGGTACTGTATTTGGTTGCTAGGGAAAAAATTGCCATCCACTAATGATTACATGCCGAGTCACAAGTGAAATGGTCCAACCCCTGTGTCTCTACGATGTTCTGATGCGGAGATATAAGGCTTTGTTTACTCTGTTGCTAGGGTACTGTATTTGGTTGCTAGGGAAAAAATTGCCATCCACTAATGATTACATTCGGAGTCACTAGTCAAAAGATCCAACCCCCGTGTCTCTACGATGTTCTGATGCGGAGATATAAGGCTTTGTTTACTCTGTTGCTAGGGTACTGTATTTGGTTGCTAGGGAAAAAATTGGCATCCACTAGTGATTACATGCCGAGTCACGAGTCAAACGGTCCAACCCCCATGGCTGTACAATGTTCTGATGCGGAGATATAAGGCTTTGTTTACTCTGTTGCTAGGGTACTGTATTTTGGTTGCTAGGGAAAAAAATGTCATCCACTAGTGATTACCCTCCGAGTCACGAGTCAAACGGTCCAACCCCCGTGTCTCTACGATGTTCTGATGCGGAGATATAAGGCTTTGTTTACTCTGTTGCTAGGGTACTGTATTTGGTTGCTAGGGAAAAAATGCCATCCACTAGTGATTACCCTCCGAGTCACGAGTCAAACGGTCCAACCCCCGTGTCTCTACGATGTTCTGATGCGGAGATATAAGGCTTTGTTTACTCTGTTGCTAGGGTACTGTATTTGGTTGCTAGGGACAAAATTGCCATCCACTAGTGATTACCCTCCGAGTCACAAGTCAAACGGTCCAACCCCCGTGTCTCTACGATGTTCTGATGCGGAGATATAAGGCTTTGTTTACTCTGTTGCTAGGGTACTGTATTTGGTTGCTAGGTAAAAAAATTGCATCCACTAGTGATTACCCGCCAAGTCACGAGTCAAACGGTCCAACCCCCGTGTCTCTACGATGTTCTGATGCGGAGATATAAGGCTTTGTTTACTCTGTTGCTAGGGTACTGTATTTGGTTGCTAGGGAAAAAATGGCATCCACTAGTGATTACACTCCGAGTCACGAGTCAAACGGTCCAACCCCCGTGTCTCTACGATGTTCTGATGCGGAGATATAAGGTTTTGTTTACTCTGTTGCTAGGGTACTGTATTTGGTTGCTAGGGATAAAATTGGCATCCCAAAGTGATTACACGCCGAGTCACAAGTCAAACGGTCAAACCCCCATGTCTCTACGATGTTCTGATGGGGAGATCTAAGGCTTTGTTTATTTGGTTGCTAGGGTACTGTATTTGGTTGCTAGGGAAAAATTTGACATCCAACAGTGATTACTCTCCGAGTCATAAGTCAAACGGTCCAACCCCCGTGTCTCTACGATGTTCTGATGCGGAGATATAAGGCTTTGTTTACTCTGTTGCTAGGGTACTGTATTTGGTTGCTAGGGAAAAAATTGGCATCCCATAATGATTACACTCCGAGTCACAAGTCAATCGGTCCAACCCCCGTGTCTCTACGATGTTCTGATGCGGAGATATAAGGCTTTGTTTACTCTGTTGCTAGGGTACTGTATTTGGTTGCTAGGGAAAAAATTGGCATCCCATAATGATTACACTCCGAGTCACAAGTCAAACGGTCCAACCCCCGTGTCTCTACGATGTTCTGATGCGGAGATATAAGGCTTTGTTTACTCTGTTGCTAGGGTACTGTATTTGGTTGCTAGGGAAATAATTGGCATCCCATAATGATTACACGCCGAGTCACAAGTCAAACGGTCCAACCCCCGTGTCTCTACGATGTTCTGATGCAGAGATATAAGGCTTTGTTTACTCTGTTGCTAGGGTACTGTATTTGGTTGCTAGGGAAAAAATTGGCATCCCATAATGATTACACTCTGAGTCACGAGTCAAATGGTCCAACCCCGTGTCTCTACGATGTTCGGATGCAGAGATATAAGGCTTTGTTTACTCTGTTGCTAGGGTACTGTATTTGGTTGCTAGGGAAAAAATTGGCATCCCATAATGATTACACTCTGAGTCACGAGTCAAATGGTCCAACCCCCGTGTCTCTACGATGTTCGGATGCCGAGATATAACTGTTTGAATTTTATGTTGCTAGGGTTCTCAAAAGTGGTTGCTAGGGGCGTGGCTTAATACCTATGTAAGGATCCTGAGAGACTGATTGGATGCCTGAGTAAAATGAGCCCACCCCCATGTCTCTATGACACTGTGGTGCAAAGATATCCATCTGGGCATTTTATAATGGCAGTCTATGGAAGATGTTGCTAGGGTGCCCAAAAGTGGTTGCTAGGGGCGTGGCTTAATAGCTCTGGGATGATCCTGAGAGACTGATTGGATGCCCGAGTGAAATGAGCCCACCCACTTATCTCTACGACACTGTAAAGCAAAGATATCCCATCTGGAACTGTTTTATTCCCTTATATGGGCATGTTTCCTCAATGGGAATTTTCGGGTGCCTCTTACACCCCAGGGGTACAACTTAAACCCCAATGTCATGTATGTTCTTACATAGCCTACCACCCTCTTTAAATTTAGTAACCCACAAGTTTTTACAAAATCCCCACTCGTACCTATGACCCATCAAAATTGTTGCAATGGTAAGTCTATGGGATTTTGCCCCATTGACTTTTCATTGGGCATTTTTGGGCACCTCTTACACCCCAGGGGTACAACTTACACCCCATTGTTATCCATGTTCTTACAGAGCCTACCACCCTCTTCAAATGTTGTAACCCACATGTTTCTATAAAATCCTCGAGCGGAGCTATGACTCGTCAAAGTTGGGCGCAATGTTAAGTCAATGGGATTTTTCGGGTGGTTTTTTGCCCCCCTTTCAGAAATCCTGCACCCGATCCCTTATAAAAGTCATAGCCACCATCTCTTCAATATACAGGTCGATTTGAGCCCTCTTTAATGGGACTACGGCAAACCGTGCGGGACGAGTTACGCGCCGAAAAAACGTGCAGACATAAGAATAATAATAACTAGATGAGGTTAAAGTTTGTGAACAAACTTTATGTTGGCTTGAGAAAGCCTAGTCTGAGAGTAATGGATGGAGCTGCAGTTGGGGCAGTTAAGTTAGTTGGGGCAGATGGGTTAGTTGGGACAGAATTGGGCAGTTGGGGCAGAATGGGGCATTTGTGGCAGATGGGGGATTTAGGGTAGTTGGGGCATTTGGGGTAGAATTTGATAATTGGGGCAGACGGGGCACTTGGGGCAGATGGGGCATTTAGAGCAGTTGGGGCAGAATGGGGCAGATGAGGCAGTTGGGGCATTTGAGGCATTTAGGGCAATTTGGGCAGAATGGGGCATTTAGGGCAGATGGGGCATTTAGGGCAGATGGGGCATTTAGGGCAGAATGGGGCAGATGAGGCAGTTGGGGCATTTGAGGCATTTAGGGCAGTTTGGGCAGAATAGGGCAGATGGGGCATTTAGGGCAGATGGGGCATTTAGGGCAGTTGGGGCATTTAGGGCAGTTGGGGCAGAATGGGGCAGATGAGGCAGTTGGGGCATTAAGGGCAGTTGGGGCATTTAGGGCAGTTGGGGCATTTAGGGCAGAATGGGGCAGATGGGGCATTTAGGGCAGATGGGGCATTTAGGGCAGTTGGGGCAGAATGGGGCAGTTGGGCAGAATTGGGTAGTTGGGGCAGACGGGGCATTTGGGGCAGATGGGGCATTTAGGGCAGTTGGGGCAGAATTGGGTGTTTGGGGCAGATGGGGCATTTAGGGTAGTTGGGGCATTTAGGGCAGTTGGGGCATTTAGGGCAGTTGGGGCAGATGAGGCATTTGGGGCATTTGGGGTAGTTGGGGCATTTGGGGCAGAATTGGGTAGTTGGGGCATTTAGGGCAGTTGGGGCATTTAGGGCAGTTGGGGGCAGATGAGGCATTTGGGGTAGTTGGGGCATTTGGGGCAGAATTGGGTAGTTGGGGCATTTAGGGCAGTTGGGGCATTTAGGGCAGATGGGGCATTTAGGGCAGTTGGGGCATTTAGGGCAGTTGGGGCATTTAGGGCAGAAGGGGGCAGATGAGGCATTTGGGGTAGTTGCGGCATTTGGGTAGTTGGGGTAGTTGGGGCATTTAGGGCAGTTGGGGCATTTAGGACAGTTGGGGCATTTAGGGCAGTTGGGGCATTTAGGGCAGTGGGGGCAGATGAGGCATTTGGGGCAGTTGGGGCATTTGGGGCAGAATTGGGTAGTCGGGGCATTTTGGGCAGAATTGGGTAGTTGGGGCATTTAGGGCAGTTGGGGCAGATGAGGCATTTGGGGTAGTTGGGGCATTTGGGGTAGTTGGGGCATTTAGGGCAGTTGGGGCATTTAGGGCAGTTGGGGCATTTAGGGCAGTTGGGGGATTTTGGGTAGTTGGGGGAGTTGGGGGCAGATGTGGCATTTGGGGCAGAATGGGGCATTTGGGGCAGAATTGGGTAGTTGGGGCATTTAGGGCAGATGGGGCATTTAGGGCAGTTGGGGCATAATTGGGCAGTTGCGTCAGACGGGGCAGATGGGACTTTTGGGGCAGAATTGGGCAGATGGGACATTTGGGGCAGAATTGGGCAGATGGGGCATTTGGGGCAGATGGGGCAGTTAGGGCATTTGGGGAATTTATTTGTGTGTTTGTGTGAGTATGTTTGTGTGTGTAATAATGTGTTTGTAAGTGTAATATTGTGTGTGTAGTTGTGTGTCTGTGTGTGTGTAATTGTGTGTCTGTGTAGTTGTGTGTCTGTGTGTAGTTGTGTGTGGTTCTGTGTCTGTGTGTGTGTGTAGTTGTGTTTGTCTGTGCTATTGAGTGAGTTTTGTGAGACAGAGATAGACTGAGAGAGGTTGAGAGATGATGTAATGTATTTGTATGAATGAGAGTTGACAGTTAGAATTTGAAAATAAACACTCAGCCTAAACATTCTATGAATGTAAGTCTATGGGACTTTTTTGGGATGTTTGATCGGACGGTTTAGGAGAACCGTAAGTCCGATCGCTTAGAAAAGATATAGCACACCTCCTCAGATCAGACTGAAGGTCTGTGCAAAGTTTGGTGGCTGTAGCTTAAAAGCTCTAGGAGGAGTTAGAGTTAGAAATTTTAGTCTCAGAAGAAAAGAAGAGGGAATAATAATAATAAGTTTAAGTGCAACAACAGTATGTTGGCTTTCTCAAGCCAACATAATAACTAGATAGGTACATTTCCTGAAGAAAATGTGAGTGGTGCTTGCCGTGGCAAATTTCTGGGGACAGTATATGATCATACTTCCAGTCACGAGTAAAACAATCCAAACCCCGTCTCTCTACGATGTTCTGATGCGGAGATATAAGGCTTTCTTTATTCGGTTGCTAGGGTACTGTATTTGGTTGCTAGGGAAAAATTTGACTTCCAATAGTGATTACACTCCGGGTCACGCGTCAAACGGTCCAAACCCCATGTCTCTACAATGTTCTGATACGGAGATATAAGGCTTGTTTACTCTGTTGCTAGGGTACTGTATTTTGTTGCTAGGGAAAAAATTGGCATCCCATAGAGATTACACTCTGAGTCACGAATCAAACGGTCCAACCCCCGTGTCTCTACGATGTTCTGATGCGGAGATATAAGGCTTTGTTTACTCTGTTGCTAGGGTACTGTATTTGGTTGCTAGGGAAAAAATTGACATCCACTAGTTATTACATGCCGAGTCACAAGTAAAATGGTCCAACCCCCGTGTCTCTACGATGTTCTGATGCGGAGATATAAGGCTTTGTTTACTCTGTTGCTAGGGTACTGTATTTGGTTGCTAGGGGGAAATTGGCATCCACTGGTGATTACACTCCAAGTCACAAGTCAAACGGTCCAACCCCCGTGTCTTTACGATGTTCTGATGCGGAGATATAAGGCTTTGTTTACTCTGTTGCTAGGGTACTGTATTTGGTTGCTAGGGAAAAAATTGGCATCCCATAGTGATTACACTCTGAGTCACGAGTCAAACGGTCCAACCCCCGTGTCTCTACGATGTTCTGATGCCGAGATATAAGGCTTTGTTTACTCTGTTGCTAGGGTACTGTATTTGGTTGCTAGGGAAAAAATTGGCATCCCATAATGATTACACTCCGAGTAAAGAGTCAAACGGTCCAACCCCCGTGTCTCTACGATGTTCTGATGCGGAGATATAAGGCTTTGTTTACTCTGTTGCTAGGGTACTGTATTTGGTTGCTAGGGAAAAAATTGGCATCCCATAATGATTACACGCCGAGTCACTAGTCAAACGGTCCAACCCCCGTGTCTCTACGATGTTCTGATGCGGAGATATAAGGCTTTGTTTACTCTGTTGCTAGGGTACTGTATTTGGTTGCTAGGGAAAAAATTGGCATCCCATAATGATTACACTTCGAGTCACGAGTCAAACGGTCCAACCCCCGTGTCTCTACGATGTTCTGATGCGGAGATATAAGGCTTTGTTTACTCTGTTGCTAGGGTACTGTATTTGGTTGCTAGGGAAAAAATTGGCATCCCATAATGATTACACTCCGAGTCACGAGTCAAACGGTCCAACCCCCGTGTCTCTACGATGTTCTGATGCCGAGATATAAGGCTTTGTTTACTCTGTTGCTAGGGTACTGTATTTGGTTGCTAGGGAAAAAATTGGCATCCCATAATGATTACACGCCGAGTCACTAGTCAAACGGTCCAACCCCCGTGTCTCTACGATGTTCTGATGCGGAGATATAAGGCTTTGTTTACTCTGTTGCTAGGGTACTGTATTTGGTTGCTAGGGAAAAAATTGGCATCCCATAATGATTACACTCTGATTCACTAGTCAAACGGTCCAACCCCCGTGTCTCTATGATGTTCTGATGCAGAGATATAACTGTTTGAATTTTATGTTGCTAGGGTGCTCAAAAGTGGTTGCTAGGGGCGTGGCTTAAAAGCTTTGGGAATATCCTGATAGACTGATTGGATGTCTGATTAAAATGAGCCCACCCCCTTGTCTTTACCACATTGTGAAGCAAAGATATCCCATCTGGAACTTTTTTATTCCCTTATATGGGCATGTTTCCTGCCCCATTATAAGTCAATGGGAAAATTCGGGTGCCTCTTACACCCCAGGGGTACAACTTACACCCCATTGTTATCCATGTTCTTACAGAGTCTACCACCCTCTTCAAATAATGTAACCCACATGTTTTTACAAAATCCTCGCTCGTACCTATGACCCGTCAAAGTTTTTGCAATGTTAAGTCTATGGGATTTTCCCCCATTGACTTTTCATTGGGGCACTTTTGGGCGCCTCTTACACCCCAGGGGTACAACTTACACCCCAATGTGATGTATGTTCTTACAGAGTCTACCACCCTCTTCAAATGTTGTAACCCACATGTTTCTACAAAATCCTCAAGCGGAGCTATGACTCGTCAAAGTTGGGCGCAATGTTAAGTCAATGGGATTTTTCGGGTGGTTTTTCGCCCCCCTTTCCTAAATCCTGGACCCGATCGCTTATAAAAGTCATAGCACACCTCTCCTCAATAAGCCGGTCGATTTGAGCCCTCTTTAATCGGTCTACGACAAACCGTGCGGGACGAGTTAGGTGCCGAAAAAACGTGCAGATGTAAGAATAAAATATAATAATATCCCTGAGGAATAGTAATAGTGATGCCTTGCATAAATGCAAGCACCACTAACTAGATAGGTACATTTCCTGAAGAAAATGTGAAGTGGTGCTTGCCGTGGCAAAATTCTGGGGGCAATGTATGATTATACTCCGAGCCAAAAGTAAAACAATCCTACACCTGTGTCTCTACGATGTTCTTATGCAGAGATATAAGGCTTTGTTTATTCGGTTGCTAGGGTACTGTATTTGGTTGCTAGGGAGAAAATTGGCATTCACTTGTCATTACAATCCGTGTCACGAGTCAAACGGTCCAAACCCTGTGTCTCTACGATGTTCTGATGTGGAGATATAAGGCTTTGTTTATTGAAGGTAGCATGATTAGCATGAAGCTAACATGAAGGTAGTATGATGTTAACATGATTAACATGAAGTTAGCATGATTAGCATGAAGGTAGCATAAAGCTAACATCATTAGCATGAAGCTAGCACAAAGCTAACATAATTAGCATGAAGCTAACATGATGCTAATATGATTAGCATGAAGCTAGCATGATGTTAGCATGATTAGCATGAAGTTAGCATGATTAGCTTGAAGCTAACATGAAGCTAGCATGAAGCTAGCATGATTAGCTTGAAGCTAGCATGAAGCTAGCATGATTAGCATGAAGTTAGCATGATTAGCATGAAGCTACCATGATTAGCATGAAGCTAGCATGATGTTAGCATGATTAGCATGAAGCTAGCATGAAGCTAACATGATTAACATGAAGTTAGCATGAAGCTAGCATGATTAGCATGATGTTAGCATGAAGCTAGCATGATGTTACCATGATTAGCATGAAGCTACCATGATTAGCATGAAGCTAGCATGATGTTAGCATGATTAGCATGAAGCTAGCATGAAGCTAACATGATTAGCATGAAGTTAGCATGAAGCTAGCATGATTAGCATGAAGCTAGCATGATTAGCATGAAGCTAGCATGATGTTAGCATGAAGTTAACATGAAGCTAGCATGATTAGCATGAATTATGCATGATGTTAGCATAATTAGCATGATGCTAGCATGATTAGAATGAAGCTAGCATGATGTTAGCATGATGTTAGCATGATTAACATGATGTTAGCATGATTAGCACAAACTTAGCATGAAGCTAACATGATTAGCATGAAGTTAGCATGAAGCTAGCATAATTAGCATGAAGCTAGCATGGTGTTAGCATGATTAGCATGAAGTTAGCATGAAGCTAGCATGATTAGCATGAAATTAGCATGATGTTAGAATGACTAGCATAAAGATAACATGATGTTAGCTTGATTAGCATGAAGCTAGCATGATGTTAGCATGATTAGCAAGAAGTTAACATGAAGTTAACATGAAGTTAGCATGAAGATAGCATGAAGCTAGCATGATTTAACGTGAAGTTAGCAAGATTTATTATGAAATTAGCATTAAGCTAGCATGAAACTAGCATGAAGCTAGTATGACTTAGCATTAAGCTAGCATGAAACTAACATGACCCAAAGACCCAACCCCCATGTCTCTATGATGTTCGGATCCAGAGATATAAGTCTTTGTTTATTATGTTGCTAGGGTGCTCATATTTCGTTGTTAGGGGCGTGGCTTGGGAGTGGCCAACAATGTGGCCAGTTATTACACTCTGAGTCACAAGTAAAATGGTCCAACCCCCGTGTCTCTACGATGTTCTGATGCGGAGATATAGTGCTTTGTTTATTGGGTTGCTAGGGTGCTCATATTTGGTTGCTAGGGGCGTGGCTTGGGAGTGGCCAATGATATGGCCAGTGATTACACTCCGAGTCACAAGTAAAACGGTCCAACCCCCGTGTCTCTACGATGTTCTGATGCCGAGATATAACTGTTTCAATGTTATGTTGCTAGGGTGCTCAAAAGTGGTTGCTAGGGGCGTGGCTTAATAACTCAATAAGGATCCTGAGAGACTGATTGGATGTCTGGGTAAAATGAGCCCACCCCCAAGTCTCTATGACACTGTGCTGCAAAGATATCCATCCTGGCATTTTATAATGGCAGTCTATGGAAGATGTTGCTAGGGTGCCCAAAATTGTTGCTAGGGGCGTGGCTTAATAGTTCTGGGATGATCCTGAGAGACTGATTGGATGCCCGAGTGAAATGAGCCCACCCACTTATCTCTACAACACTGTAAAGCAAAGATATCCCATCTGGAACTGTTTTATTCCCTTATATGGGCATGTTTCCTGCCCCATTATAAGTCAATGGGAATTTTTGGGTGCCTCTTACACCCCAGGGGTACAACTTACACCCCATTGTGATCCATGTTCTTACAGAGCCTACCACCCTCTTCAGAGGTTGTAACCCACATGTTTCTATAAAATCCTCGAGCGGAGCTATGACCTGTCAAAGTTGGGCGCAATGTTAAGTCAATGGGATTTTTCGGGTGGTTTTTCGCCCCCTTTCAGAAATCCTGCACCCGATCCCTTATAAAAGTCATAGCACACCTCTCCTCAATAATCCGGTCGATTTGAGCCCTCTTTCGTGGGACTACGTTAAACCGTGCGGGACGAGTTACGCGCCGAAAAAGTGTGCAGACATAAGAATAATAAGATACTAGATAGGTACATTTCCTGAAGAAAATGTGAAGTGGTGCTTGCCGTGGCAAATTTCTGGGGACAGTATATGATTATACTTCCAGTTACGAGTAAAACGATCCAACCCCCATGTCTCTACGATGTTCTGATGCGGAGATATAAGGCTTTGTTTATTCAGTTGCTAGGGTAGTGTATTTGGTTGCTAGGGAGAAAATTGCCATCCACTAGTGATTACACTCCGAGTCACAAGTCAAATGGTCAAACCCCCATGTCTCTACGATGTTCTGATGCGGAGATATAAGGCTTTGTTTATTTAGTTGCTAGGGTACAGTATTTGGTTGCTAGGGAAAAAATTGGCATCCCATAATGATTACACTCTGAGTCATTAGTCATACGGTCCAACCCCCGTGTCTCTACGACGTTCTGATGCGGAGATATAAGGCTTTGTTTACTCTGTTGCTAGGGTACTGTATTTGGTTGCTAGGGAAAAAATTGGCACCCCATAATGATTTCACTCCGAGTCACGAGTCAAACGGTCCAACCCCCGTGTCTCTACGATGTTCTGATGCGGAGATATAAGGCTTTGTTTACTCTGTTGCTAGGGTACTGTATTTGGTTGCTAGGGAAAAAAATGGCATCCACTAGTGATTACCCGCCGAGTCACGAGTCAAACGGTCCAACCCCCGTGTCTCTATGATGTTCTGATGCAGAGATATAAGGCTTTGTTTACTCTGTTGCTAGGGTACTGTATTTGGTTGCTAGGGAAAAAAATGGCATCCACTAGTGATTACCCTCCGAGTCACGAGTCAAACGGTCCAACCCCCGTGTCTCTACCATGTTCTGATGCGGAGATATAAGGCTTTGTTTACTCTGTTGCTAGGGTACTGTATTTGGTTGCTAGGGAAAAAATTGGCATCCCATAATGATAACAGGCCGAGTCACGAGTCAAACGGTCCAACCCCCGTGTCTCTATGATGTTCTGATGCGGAGATATAAGGCTTTGTTTACTCTGTTGCTAGGGTACTGTATTTGGTTGCTAGGGAAAAAATTGGCATCCCATAATGATTACACTCTGAGTCATTAGTCATACGGTCCAACCCCCGTGTCTCTACGACGTTCTGATGCGGAGATATAAGGCTTTGTTTACTCTGTTGCTAGGGTACTGTATTTGGTTGCTAGGGGCGTGGCTTGGGAGTGGCCAATTATGTGCCCAATTGTTACACCCCTAGTCACAAGTAAAACGGTCCAACCCCCGTGTCTCTACGATGTTCTGATGCCGAGATATAACTGTTTGAATTTTATGTTGCTAGGGTGCTCAAAAGTGGTTGCTAGGGGCGTGGCTTAGTAAGTCTTTAAGGATCCTGAGAGACGGATTGGATGCCTGAGTAAAATGAGCCCACCCCCATGTCTCTATGACACTGTGGTGCAAAGATATCCATCTGGGCATTTTATAATGGCAGTCTATGGGAGATGTTGCTAGGGTGCCCAAAATTGTTGCTAGGGGCGTGGCTTTATAGATCTGAGATGATCCTGAGGGACTGATTGGATGCCCGAGTAAAATGAGCCCACCCCCTTGTCCCTACGAAGCTGCAATGCGAAGATATCCCATCTGGAAAATTTGTATTCCCTTATATGGGCGTGTTCCTTGCCCCATTGACTTTTCATTAGGGCACTTTTGGGAGCCTCTTACACCCCAGGGGTACAGCTTACACCCCAATGTGATGTATGTTCTTACAGAGCCTACCACCCTCTGTAAATGCTGTAACCCACATGTTTCTACAAAATCCACGAGCGGAGCTATGACCCGTCAAAGTTGGGCCCAATGTTAAGTCAATGGGATTTTTCGGGTGGTTTTACGCCCCCCTTTCGGAAATCCTGCACCCGATCCCTTATAAAAGTCATAGCACACCTCTCCTCAATAATCCGGTCGATTAGAGCCCTCTTTCATGGGTCTACAACAAAGCGTGCGGGACGAGTTACGCGCCGAAAAAGTGTCCGGATGTAAGAATAAAATATAACTAGATAGAAAAGTTTGTTGACAAACTTTATGTTGGCTTGACAAAGCCAGGCCTGAACGTTAAAAACGGTTTGACAGAAGTTTAGTTTAGTAGGCTATCTGGCTGTTAGTATGTTTAAGTATGAAGCTAGCCTGATTTAACATAAAGCTAGCATGATTAGCCTGAAGCTAGCATGAAGCTAACATGATTAGCATGAAGCTAGCATCAAGTTAGCATGATAAGCATGAAGCTAGCATGATGCTAACATGAAATAGCATGAAGCTAGCATGATGCTAACATGAATTAGCATGATGCTAACATGAATTAGCATGAAGCTAGCATGAAGCTAACATGATTAGCATGAAGCTAGCATCAAGTTAGCATGATTAGCATGAAGTTAGCATGATGCTAACATGAATTAGCATGAAGCTAACATGATGCTAACATGAATTAGCATGAAGCTAGCATGATGTTAACATGAATTAGCATGAAGCTAGCATGATGCTAACATGAATTAACATGAAGCTAGCATGATGCTAACATGAATTAGCATGAATTAGCATGATGCTAACATGAATTAGCATGAAGCTAGCATGATGCTAACATGAATTAGCATGAAGCTAGCATGATGCTAACATGAATTAGCATGAAGCTAGCATGATGCTAACATGAATTAGCATGAAGCTAACATGAAGCTAACATGAATTAGCATGAAGCTAACTTGAAATAGCATGAAGCTAGCATGATGCTAACATAAATTAGCATGAAGCTATCATGATGCTAACATGAATTAGCATGAAGCTAGCATGATGCTAACATGAATTAGCATGAAGTTAGCATGATGCTAACATGAATTAGCATGAAGCTAGCATGATGCTAACATGAATTAGCATGAAGCTAGCATGATAATAACATGAATTAGCATGAAGTTAGCATGATGCTAACATGAATAAGCATGAAGCTAGCATGATGCTAACATGAATTAGCATGAAGCTAACATGAAGGTAACATGAATTAGCATGAAGCTAGCATGATGCTAACATGAATTAGCATGAAGCTAGGACGATGCTAACATGATTTAGCATGAAGTTAGCAAGATTTATTATGAAATTAGCATAAAGCTAGCATGAAGCTAGCATGAAGCTAGTATGACTTAGCTTGAAGCTAGCATGAAGCTAACATGACCAAAAGACCCAACCCCCATGTCTCTATGATGTTCGGATCCAGAGATATATGGCTTTGTTTATTATGTTGCTAGGGTGCTCATATTTGGTTGCTAGGGGCGTGGCTTAATAGCTCAATAAGAATCCTTAGAGACTGATTGTATGCCTGAGTAAAATGAGCCCACCCCCATGTCTCTGTGACACTGTGCTGCAAAGATATTCATCTGGGCATTTTATAATGGCAGTCTATGGGAGATGTTGCTAGGGTGCCCAAAAATGGTTGCTAGGGGCGTGGCTTAATTGCTATGGGATGATCCAGAGAGACTGATTGGATGTCCGAGTAAAATGAGCCCACCCACTTATCTCTACGACACTGTAAAGCAAAGATATCCCATCTGGAACGTTTTTATTCCCTTATATGGGCGTGTTCCCTGCCCCGTTATAAGTCAATGGGGAATTTTGGGGGCCTCTTACACCCCAGGGGTGAAACTTACACCCCAATGTGATGTATGTTCTTACACAGCCTGCCAGCCTCTTCAAATGTGGTAAACCACAAGTTTCTACAAAATTCTCGCTCGCAGCTAGAACCCGTCAAAGTTTGTCCAATGTTAAGTCAATGGGACTTTCGGAATTTTTATTTCCCGTTTTAGGAATTCTGTAAGTCGGATCCCTTCAAAAAGTCATAGCACACTTCTTCAGACCAGTTAGAATGTCCGTGGAAAATTTGGTGGATGTAGCTTGAAAGCTGTAGGACGAGTTAGCTGCAGAAATTTAGTCTCAGAAGAAAAATAATAATAATAAGTTTAACTACAATAACAGTATGTTGGCTTTGTCAAGCCAACATAATAATAATAACTAGATAGGTACATTTCCTGGAGAAAATGTGAGTGGTGCTTGCCGTGGCAAATTTCGGGGAACAATATATGATTATACTCTAAGTCATGAGTCAAACGGTCCAACCCCCGTGTCTCTACGATGTTCTGATGCGAAGATATAAGGCTGTGTTTTTCCGGTTGCTAGGGTACTGTATTTGGTTGCTAGGGAAAAATTGCCATCCATTAGTGCTTACCCTCCGAGTCACGAGTCAAACGGTCCAACCCCCGTGTCTCTATGATGTTCTGATGCGGAGATATAAGGCTTTGTTTACTCTGTTGCTAGGGTACTGTATTTGGTTGCTAGGGGGAAAAATGGCATCCACTAGTGATTACCCTCCGAGTCACGAGTCAAACGGTCCAACCCCCGTGTCTCTACGATGTTCTGATGCGGAGATATAAGGCTTTGTTTACTCTGTTGCTAGGGTACTGTATTTGGTTGCTAGGGAAAAAATGACATCCCATAATGATTACACTCTGAGTCACGAGTCAAACGGTCCAACCCCCGTGTCTCTACGATGTTCTGATGCGGAGATATAAGGCTTTGTTTACTCTGTTGCTAGGGTATTGTATTTGGTTGCTAGGGAAAAAATTGGCATACACTAGTGATTACCCGCCGAGTCAGGAGTCAAACGGTCCAAACCCCGTGTCTCTACGATGTTCTGATGCGGAGATATAAGGCTTTGTTTACTCTGTTGCTAGGGTACTGTATTTGGTTGCCAGGGGAAAAATGGCATCCACTAGTGATTACCCTCCGAGTCACGAGTGAAACGGTCCAACCCCCGTGTCTCTACGATGTTCTGATGCGGAGATATAAGGCTTTGTTTACTCTGTTGCTAGGGTATTGTATTTGGTTGCTAGGGAAAAAATTGGCATCCACTAGTGATTACCCGCCGAGTCAGGAGTCAAACGGTCCAACCCCCGTGTCTCTACGATGTTCTGATGCGGAGATATAAGGCTTTGTTTACTCTGTTGCTAGGGTACTGTATTTGGTTGCTAGGGAAAAAATTGGCATCCACTAGTGATTACCCGCCGAGTCAGGAGTCAAACGGTCCAAACCCCGTGTCTCTACGATGTTCTGATGCGGAGATATAAGGCTTTGTTTACTCTGTTGCTAGGGTATTGTATTTGGTTGCTAGGGAAAAAATTGGCATCCACTAGTGATTACCCGCCGAGTCAGGAGTCAAACGGTCCAAACCCCGTGTCTCTACGATGTTCTGATGCGGAGATATAAGGCTTTGTTTACTCTGTTGCTAGGGTACTGTATTTGGTTGCCAGGGGAAAAATGGCATCCACTAGTGATTACCCTCCGAGTCACGAGTGAAACGGTCCAACCCCCGTGTCTCTACGATGTTCTGATGCGGAGATATAAGGCTTTGTTTACTCTGTTGCTAGGGTATTGTATTTGGTTGCTAGGGAAAAAATTGGCATCCACTAGTGATTACCCGCCGAGTCAGGAGTCAAACGGTCCAAACCCTGTGTCTCTACGATGTTCTGATGCGGAGATATAAGGCTTTGTTTACTCTGTTGCTAGGGTACTGTATTTGGTTGCTAGGGAAAAAATTGACATCCCATAATGATTACACTCCGAGTCACGAGTCAAACGGTCAAACCCCCGTGTCTCTACGATGTTCTGATGTGGAGATATAAGGCTGTGTTTACTCTGTTGCTAGGGTACTGTATTTGGTTGCTAGGGAAAAAATTGGCATCCCATAATGATTACACTCCGAGTCACGAGTCAAACGGTCAAACCCCCGTGTCTCTACGATGTTCTGATGCGGAGATATAAGGCTTTGTTTACTCTGTTGCTAGGGTACTGTATTTGGTTGCTAGGGAAAAAATTGGCATCCCATAATGATTACATGCCGAGTCACTAGTCAAACGGTCCAACCCCCGTGCCTCTATGATGTTCTGATGCGGAGATATAAGGCTTTGTTTACTCTGTTGCTAGGGTACTGTATTTGGTTGCTAGGGAAAAAAATGGCATCCCATAATGATTACACTCTGAGTCACTAGTCAAACGGTCCAACCCCCGTGTCTCTATGATGTTCTGATGCAGAGATATAACTGTTTGAATTTTATGTTGCTAGGGTGCTCAAAAGTGGTTGCTAGGGGCGTGGCTTAAAAGCTTTGGGAATATCCTGATAGACTGATTGGATGTCTGAGTAAAATGAGCCCACCCCCTTGTCTTTACGACATTGTAAAGCAAAGATATCCCATCTGGAACTTTTTATTCCCTTATATGGGCATGTTTCCTGCCCCAAATTTCGGGTGCCTCTTACACCCCAGGGGTACAACTTACACCCCACTGTGATCCATGTTCTTACAGAGTCTAGCACCCTCTTCAAATAATGTAACCCACATGTTTCTAAGGAATCCTCGCTCGTACCTATGACCCGTCAAAGTTTTTGCAATGTTAAGTCTATGGGATTTCCCCCCATTGACTTTTCATTGGGGCACTTTTGGGCGCCTCTTACACCCCAGGGGTACAACTTACACCCCAATGTGATGTATGTTCTTACAGAGCCTACCACCCTCTCCAAATGTTGTAACACACATGTTTCTACAAAATCCTCGAGCGGAGCTATGACTCGTCAAAGTTGGGCGCAATGTTAAGTCAATGGGATTTTTCGGGTGGTTTTTCGCCCCCCTTTCGGAAATCCTGCACCCGATCGCTTATAAAAGTCATAGCACACCTCTCCTCAATAAGCCGGTCGATTTGAGCCCTCTTTCATGGGTCTACGACAAACCGTGCGGGACGAGTTAGGTGCCGAAAAAACGTGCAGATGTAAGAATAAAATATAATAATAATAATTTTTACAATAGTAATAGTGATGCCTTGCATAAATGCAAGCACCACTAATAATATCCCTGAGGAATAGTAATAGTGATGCCTTGCATAAATGCAAGCACCACTAATAATAATAAGTATGAGCAATAGTAATAGTGATGCCTTGCATAAATGCAAGCACCACTAATAATATCCCTGAGCAATAATAATAGTGATGCCTTGCATAAATGCAAGCACCACTAATAATAATAATATCCCTGAGGAATAGTAATAGTGATGCCTTGCATAAATGCAAGCACCACTAATAAGTTTAAGTGCAACAACAGTATGTTGGCTTTCTCAAGCCAACATAATAATAATAATAATAAGCTTAGATCGAAGAACAGTATGTTGGCTTTGTCAAGCCAACATAATAATAATAATAATAAGTTTAAATACAATATCAGTATGTTGGCTTTGTCAAGCCAACATAATAACAATATATTGGCTTTTTCAAAGCCAACATAATAAGTTTAATAGCAATAACAATATATTGGCTTTTTCAAAGCCAACATAATATCTAACGTTACTATCGTAAATAGGAAAATATATAGGTGGGCAATGAAACTCATGCAAGATTTGTTGCATCTTGTTAACTACTCGTTACTGATCATAAGTGTAGTCATAGAACGGACTTCACAAATCTAAAATTAGGCTAACAACACATAGCTAACGTTAGCGAGCTTACCTGAAACCGCCGACCTTAATTCAGCCCCTGGCGTGACTTCTTAACGTGTCGTAGCCGAACCATTTCTCGGGAAAAGGATGTTCGTCAGTCAGCTTCCCGTCCATTAAAATTGGTACGAACAAACATGAGGGCGCTTGGATGAGCAACTTTAATAACGGCTTTAGCCACCGTATCTCTATGCGGGCAGAAGAGAAGACAGAATGACAACATCTCGTCCTGAGGTCTCGCGTGGTTCTCTGTAACTTCGACAACTTAAAGTTACGCCCCCTGCTAAAAGTTACGCC
Source organism: Misgurnus anguillicaudatus (assembly GCF_027580225.2). Taxonomy (NCBI): domain Eukaryota; kingdom Metazoa; phylum Chordata; class Actinopteri; order Cypriniformes; family Cobitidae; genus Misgurnus; species Misgurnus anguillicaudatus. The sequence continues at coordinate 11,789,792 of NC_073348.2, read as the reverse complement.
CCTCTCTTGCGGTCCGCAGACAGACCCATCTCTGCAGATCGGGGCGTATATGAACCTAGAGCGGAGCTGCACGCGCAGCCCCTCCCATAGAGACAGAGCGCAGCGCGTCACAACCTGAAAACCACGCCCACCGGGGGGGAAAGCAATCCAACAGTCTCCATTGACTTTGTATTGCAAAAGGCCGCCTCCTTGACATTTCTGGCTTATAACAAAAAACTGAATAATGCCTAAAAGCTGCTTTGGGACAATATGTACAGCTAACAAGCCAAAGAACACAGAAATAAGTTTTTATAAGCTGTCGAGCCGTAAAACCCAGTCTTTAAGGAGAATAAAGTGGATCGCCGATTACGTTTACCCCTATTGGACGCAGTTTTACTAATAGGAGTACTATGAAAAGTTACCTGTTTCCATTTCTGTGTCTAAACGCTCGTTTTTGAAGTCGACAGCTTATAAAAAATTATTTATTTATTTATTTGGCGTGTTAGATGTACACCTTGTCACACAGCAGCTTTTAGGTATTATTCTGTTTTTAAGTTTAATCTGTAAATAAGTTTTTATAAGCTGTCGACCCCAAAAAACGAGCGTTTAAAGACACAAAAATGGATACAGGCAACTTTTCATAGTACTTCTATTAGTAGAACTGCGTCCACTAGGGGGAAACGTAGTCGGCGATCCACTTTATTCTCCTTAAAGGCTGGGTTTTACGGCTCGACAGCTTATAAAAACGTATTTCTGGGTTCTTTGGCTTGTTAGCTGTACATATTGTCACACAGCAGCTTTTAGGCATTATTCAGTTTTTTGTTATAAGCCAGAAATGACAAGGAGGCGGCTTCTCGCAATACAAACTCAATGGAGACGGTTGGATTGATTTCCCCCCCGGTGGGCGTGGTTTTCAAATTTGCATAACGGCGCTCTGTCTCTATAACGTGTATCATTGATTAGTAGCACAGTAATGACGTCGACGCCACGGTAAACAGGAAATGCGGTTGAAAACAGTGCGATCTTTAAAACGTGTGCCATGTCGCGCTGACGTTATGAAATAATACTATAATAAAACTTATAAGGAATTACAGAGTATTGTGTAATATCTGTGTAGTATTTTAAGTTTTTCACATTATGTTGTTATTTACACTTCACTGTGTACATTACAAAATTACTGTAAACATTAATGGCATTTTATATTTTTTATTTTAATCACTCCTCTAATAGACGGGTTGCACTGCGACGTCACTAACTGGTTGCGCGCGCAACCGAGAGGCAGAAAGAAGAGACGTGCATTGTGTTGTATGCTAGTAGCGGTGTCTGTAAGTCAAAATGCCAAAGAGTTGTTGCGTGGAAAATAGTACCAACAGAGTCAGTGCTGGGTGCCTGATGTTAACATACCAGTATTTGCGACTATTACGTTACTAGCCTAACATTATAATTCATACATGTACAGGGACGTGCACAGACATTTTGAGGGGCAGGGGCTCAAGTGAAATAAAGGGCACCTTTCATAATTATGTTTTTTTTTTTAACAAAAAGTATATATATTAACACAATTCTGACTTCCTTTTTAGGGCTGTGACGGTTAGGATTTTTTTCTCACCGCGGTGAAGCATCAAAAAATCATGCGGTTATGCGGTTAACCGCACAACAGTAATCCCCCAAAGCCCAAGCGACCCCAAACCAGTCCCCCCCGGCAAAGCATCGGGGAACAGTATTCTTATTTATTATTAAAAACATTAAATAATATGTATTTCCATAGCTTTTTATATACATGTTTTGAACGTAATAGGAATTATATAATTTTTTGTCATTGTTTATAACCCATTTTGTACAATACATATCATAAAATAGCAACCTGAAAAAACTAGAAAAAACATTCCGAGCTTAACATTGTTTCTTGTAAGTTGTGCAAAACTTTGATTCCAATTTCTTTAGACATTTTTAGAGTGTTTTTCGGGTAACACTCCGTGCATATAACGCATTCCTCCAACGCAACTGGTTGAACGTTAAATAATTTATTGCACAATAAAATGGGTTACAACTAGGGTTGCCAACTTTCTGAAAAGGAAATAAGGAACGGGGGGGGGGGGGGGGTTGCCTGGGTCCGGTGACATACCCCCACGGAAGAGAATTTTGAAAAAAATTACCCCTGAAATGAAGACTTCTGGTGAAAATAGTGGAAACTAATTAATAAATTTAGATAAATATATTTCATACAACTTCTTAGGCCTAAATATTTAATGAAAAGCAAAGTATGCCTAATAAGAATACAAGACTGAACCACATGTGAAATATAAAGGCAATCATGATCATTTTGCCAACAATGAACCATGGTTTTGTTAAGTTTATAATAAGAAATCACCCCCCCTTTTAAACCTTGCGCAATCTAAATCCATAATTATTTAATAAGAAACCAATCAGAAATGATTGACACATTATGAGATGGGCGACCGGGACACAGGAACAGAGGGAGAGCAATGGAGAGATAGGCTAAACCTGTACTATCTCTTTTAATATAATCACTTTCTTATCAACTATATTTGAGTTTTAAAAATCCACATAATTACATACCATATGAGCCTCTGGAGACGACTGACGGACATTGAACCTTGACATAGCTCCATCCTGTGCCCGCAGCCTCTCGCTCCTCTTGTGATTATCTCCTCATGCGTGCTGCTTTATATCACACACTCCGCCGTGACAACCAGAAAAAACGATGGCATATGGTACAATTGGCCTTGTATTCATTGTCCCTCACGCATTCCGGCCACGAGTATTCATTTTCTCATTCAATTCTATATTTTTGTGCTCGTTTCCTTTTCGCCGGCTGCTCGAATGCAGTCATTTTTACATTTCCCGCTGTTGTCACTTGTCGTCATCGTTGCTATGATACGCGACATCACATGACAGAAACGACCAATTAAAAGGGCATTCCCTGATGTGGCTGCAAGATGTTAAAAACGCTACGCTGATCATAGACAAACAGAGGGAGAAATGACCGCACCGTCAGGGTTTTCTTATACAAATGATGCAGTCTTCGTTCATGGCTGACATATTTAGGCTATGTGTCTGTCATGTATTTGCACTGAATTAATTTTCATAAAATACGGAACAAACTGCGTTCCGTATCAGTTCAATACGGAACAAGAATTTTATGTGTCAAATACGGGACGATTCCGTATTATACGGAACGGTTGGCAACCCTAGTTACAACCAATGACAAAAACTGTTCCATAATTCATATTAAACTCAAAAGATATTGAAAATAAATACTATTTCATGTTACTATAGTTAATATGTTTCATTAGAATTTTTCAAAGCAGATACGAAACGAAATAGCCTATTGCATCATCCCGTAAATAACTGCGCAAAACTTATAGATACTCCAATCAATGCTTTAAATTTCTGCTGCCCATTTACATAATCAAGAACGTAATAAGAGTTTTTTGATCCTGAGCTGGACAAATTAGTTTAAACCATTAGCGAGTCACGCTGTCAGTATATTAGCGCTCACCTGCCTGACTGCTGTGCTGTCCCATTGGTACTTCGCTCATCTCGCAAAAGTCTTGGAGATTTCCAACTGTCGTTGCTGGGCTGAAGTTTTATGCTTTACTAAAGGTATGTTTGGTGCTCCCAAGTCCGACAAACGCCACATGATAGTTAATCATCAAAAGATGTGATTTTAGATAGTGGCATTTCCTCGCTACGATAGTCAGACATATAGGTCTACAGCCGATCGCACTAGCCTTCATAACTACCCTGCTAAAAAAACCAGCATCAAACCAGCATGGGAATTATGCTGGTCTATGCTGGTTTAGCTGGTGGTCACCAGCATACCAGCACCAAAACACAACATATGCTATGCTGGTATGACCAGCATGGGATGCTGGTGCTAATGCTGGTTTAGCTGGTGCTAATGCTGGTTTGGTGCTGGTTTAGCTGGTGCTAATGCTGGTGCTTATGCTGGTTTGATGCTGGTTTAGCTTGTGTTCACTATCAAACCAGCACCAAAACACAACATATGCTGGTCTTGCTGGTATGCTGTTTTTTTCAGCAGGGTATAGTTGGCATGTTTGCCCATTATAGTTTTAAATAATTATGCTATTCTTATCATTACCAACGCGCATTTCATTCTGCCCGGACACCTTCTTGCACCTGAATAATGTAATGCGCGTGGCTGTGAGATGCACTTGAGATTTAGTTATTCGCGCAGTGAGTGAGTTGGTACGGTTCCATGGCATGCAATAAATATCAGAGCACCTGGGCATGATGCGCTTAAAGTAATGGCTTCATGTTTAAGAAGATTGCACACGTGACAGTAGGCTATTTGTGTGTATTTAATTGAACATTTTCTGTAGACATCAAGTACTGAAACTTAGTAATTAAATAACAATAATCTGACACGTGCACATAATAAACCCCTAGATATGTTTAATGGACCGTCCCTCTCCCTTGTGCGGAGAGCAGTTTTTTTCTCTAGAAGCCCTTGAACACAGGATGGAAGACACTAAATTATAATTAACAATGACTTTTGTGTATAGTTCATATCATACAGAATATGACTTCTGTAACTTTCACCAGCAAAATAAATAAATAATGAAAATATAAAAAAGTGCGGTTATGACGATGATGACCTCAGCACCGCGGTAGTCATCTAATTACTGCGGTGACGCGGTTATCGTCACAGCCCTATTCCTTTTTTAAAAAAATATTAAAAAAGTTCATTAATTTTATCATCCTCAAACTCACGCAATTGTTTAATTTTCAAAAGATGTCTACAAAATAATCAGTTCACACAGACACCATGGTCTCCTTAGTAGTCTAGGTTTATAGAGCAGCAAAGGAAGCCATTATACAATGTGCATGTTTTGAAAACATTAAATTACACATTAATTACAAATTTGTTAAAATGCTAATAACAGAGTTGTGACTGCTGAGTTAGCGCTACATGCCAATAAATGCTATATCATATGCTAGCGTTTAACTGATTAGTTGTTGTTTTTTTGTCTGATAAGGGCTCAAAATATAAGGTCTGTTTACTAATGTGAGCTTCTGGCATGAGCCTCAGAGCAGAGCAATCAGAGCAGAGCTCAACATTATTATTCATGACCCTTTTAAATAGGGCAAAAATAGACCATTTAATTAAAATAACAAATTCTAGGGTTGTAAATAGACATGTAAAAACGTTTCTGGATAATTTTTGCACTTAATAAAGCAACATACCTTCTATGTAATTGTCAAAGAACAATTTAACATATTATGACAACACATCCTATGGCACCTTTAATCTTAGGTTTCATATTTATTAGGGTTACACATGTCAGAAACAACAAATATAGATTAGGCCTATTTTATTTGTATTTTATATTTTACTTTTTTGTGATGTCAGTGAAAATTCTGACTGGGCAAGTAAAATACTGAACCATCAGATTTCTTCCCAATCTACTCCAGCACTCCAGTATAACACATTATGCTTATTTAACAGACATTACAAAAAACGCAAACAAAAAAGCTTACTACTGCAGTTAGCAATTATTTAATTGTTTGTGCTTCATTATTTTATGAGCAGTCTGTTTAATCTACATACACTACACTGTTACAAGTTTGCAACTCTTCAGGTTAATATGGGATTGCCATGGAAAACAATGTCCCTGAATCGTTATGTGTAACAACGTGTCCCATATTTTGTGCATAAAACTGTTAATATTAGAATGCTTTCTTCCTCACACACTTAAAGCCCTATTCGGACGGGATTAGTTTTACAGGGGGACCTCTGAGAAAATCGTGCTTCTCAGAGGTCCTCTGTGTTTTTAATCCCGTCCGAATCGGCCATGTCTGTGTTTTTCTCTGACGTCTTCCGTAAAAATTCCAGAGCAATTTACATACTGTTTTTCGCCGAACTCAGAGGTCCTCTGAGAAATTTAATCCCGTCCGGATGCAAATGTCTGTGTTTGCCCCAATAGTATATTCCTGCACAACCGGAGGCTGCAGTTTTATGACCGCAGTTTTATGACCGCAGTTCTATGACCCTACGTTTTTGTGACAGCGCCACCTACCGAACTGGATGATATAGCGGCGGCTGCAGTTTCAGGTCCGCAGTTCTGGGCCCCTGGTGGTTTAGTTTGTAATAACGTTTGTACATAATTATATCAATATAGTAATCTCAGTACTATTTCTTTATAAATGTAATTTTAAATGTAAGGTTAATTACCAAGTGTGCTTTAAGTCACAATTTTCAATGTAAACAAATTTACACAAAATATAAATGAAAAATGTATATTTTAAAATGTATTAGTCTTAATTTCTTGAATTATAACCCTAAACCTAAGTTAAGTTTGTCATGGGCTTGCCAGAGCTTTTTGTAATAGACTCAGGTCTGAATGTATCTGGCAAGACCATGACAGTTCTATGTTCTGTGTGGGAGCATGTGGAGGCATATAGTTGTGTGGCTTCCACATGTTCCCAGTGTTTTGTGGCTGTCATGGTCTTGCCTGACCTTGGTTATTATCCAGGTTGGATGTTAGAGGGCAAGACCATGGCAGCAGTGTGTTTATGTGGGAACACGTGTGTTTCACGTCATGTCTGTGTGACACGTGTTCCCAGTGTTTTGTGGCTGTCATGGTCTTGCCTGACTTTGGTTATAGTCCAGGTCGGTTGTTGGCAAGATTATGGCAGCATTGTGTTTATGTGGGAACACGTGTGTGTTCACATCATGTATGTGTGACACGTGTTCCCAGTGTCTTGTCACTTTTACCCTACTCCCTTATGTACTCGTGTCTTAAGTGATTAATTATGTTCACCTGTTCCCCATTGATGTGCTGTCTATATAATGCCCTTGTGTTCTCTGTGTGGTGTGCGTGCGTTGTTGTATGTCAGAGCTTCATGTTCTCCGTGTGCTCTGTTGCAAGTTCCTGTTTGTTCCAGTTTATGTTACGTTTCTTACCAGTGTTTAGTTTATATTCTGTTTTACCCCCTCGTGGGTATTTATGTTCTGTTTTAATAAAATTATAGTTTATTTTTGTAGTTCGTGTCTGCGTTTGGGTTCTTCTTTAGTTTATTTATCAGGTGTGTAAACAGGTCGTGACATAACGCACGCACCCAACTGAACCCAGCGGACCAGCTATGCAATGTGCATCGGACCCGGAGTGGTGGTCCTCTATTTCTGCACAGACGCTCTCCGGGGGTAGCCCCTTCCCACCGCAGAGGGGCCTTCCACTCCGGGACTATGCCTTGGCGGTGGAGAGGAGTAGGGGAAGTTACCCGGAGTTTTTGGCCAGCGCCTACCTGGTGGCTGGCATGAAGGATCCTCCACCCATTCAGGAGCGAGGGGGTTTATTGCAACTGCCATACTGGGACCTGGTTGATTGTCTCGTCAACCGACAGTCCAGCCCGAGGGGCATTAGGACCGGGACGATCAGGCTAGAGAGGTCGACCCCCGTCTCCCCGGCGCCGGAGACCATTTCTGCGTCCGGTTCCCATCCTGCACTCCCTGCCTCTGGACGGAGGAAGAAGAGGAGGAGGAGGGTTTTGGAACCGGCACAGCTGGAGACTCCCCGCCGGTGCAGCCGGAGACTCGTCACCCGCCGGTGCAGCCGGGGACACGTCACCCGCCGGTGCAGCCGGAGACTCGTCACCCGCCGGTGCAGCCGGAGACTCGTCACCCGCCGGTGCAGCCGGAGACTCGTCACCCGCCGGTGCAGCCGGAGACTCGTCACACGCCGGTGCAGCCGGAGACACGTCACACGCCGGTGCAGCCGGAGACTCGTCACACGCCGGTGCAGCCGGAGACTCGTCACACGCCGGTGCAGCCGGGGACACGTCACCCGCCGGTGCAGCCGGGGACACGTCACCCGCCGGTGCAGCCGGGGACACGTCACCCGCCGGTGCAGCCGGGGACACGTCACCCGCCGGTGCAGCCGGGGACACGTCACCCGCCGGTGCAGCCGGGGACACGTCACCCGCCGGTGCAGCCGGAGACACGTCACCCGCCGGTGCAGCCGGAGACACGTCACCCGCCGGTGCAGCCGGAGACACGTCACTCGCCGGTGCAGCCGGAGACTCGTCACCCGCCGGTGCAGCCGGAGACTCGTCACACGCCGGTGCAGCCGGGGACACGTCACCCGCCGGTGCAGCCGGAGACACGTCACCCGCCGGTGCAGCCGGAGACACGTCACCCGCCGGTGCAGCCGGAGACACGTCACTCGCCGGTGCAGCCGGAGACACGTCACCCGCCGGTGCAGCCGGAGACACGTCACCCACCGGCGCAGCCAAGGCCATGTTATGCCCCAGCATGGCAACAACAGAACTTTGGGACTCATTCTTTTCACCCCGGACATTTTGTACACCCTGTTGTTGTCCCACCTCCCCTCCCTGATTTGTTATTTTTGTTAAATCATCCGAACCCTTTAGTTACTTATGTTTGTCTTCCGCTTTTATTTATTGTCATTGTTTCTTGGGTGTTTTCTGTTGTGCAGTCTCTCGTTCCTCGTGTTTAATGTCTTTGTTTCTTTTTGTTTGTGACGTCTGGTATCCGTCTTTGTAGTTGGGGGTACTGTCATAGGCTTGCCAGAGCTTTTTGTAATAGACTCAGGTCTGAATGTATCTGGCAAGACCATGACAGTACTATGTTCTGTGTGGGAGCATGTGGAGGCATATAGTTGTGTGGCTTCCACATGTTCCCAGTGTTTTGTGGCTGTCATGGTCTTGCCTGACCTTGGTTATTATCCAGGTTGGATGTTAGAGGGCAAGACCATGGCAGCAGTGTGTTTATGTGGGAACACGTGTGTTTCACGTCATGTCTGTGTGACACGTGTTCCCAGTGTTTTGTGGCTGTCATGGTCTTGCCTGACTTTGGTTATAGTCCAGGTCGGTTGTTGGCAAGATTATGGCAGCATTGTGTTTATGTGGGAACACGTGTGTGTTCACATCATGTATGTGTGACACGTGTTCCCAGTGTCTTGTCACTTTTACCCTACTCCCTTATGTACTCGTGTCTTAAGTGATTAATTATGTTCACCTGTTCCCCATTGATGTGCTGTCTATATAATGCCCTTGTGTTCTCTGTGTGGTGTGCGTGCGTTGTTGTATGTCAGAGCTTCATGTTCTCTGTTGCAAGTTCCTGTTTGTTCCAGTTTATGTTACGTTTCTTACCAGTGTTTAGTTTATATTCTGTTTTACCCCCTCATGGGTATTTATGTTCTGTTTTAATAAAATTATAGTTTATTTTTGTAGTTCGTGTCTGCGTTTGGGTTCTTATTTAGTTTATTTATCCGGTGTGTAAACCGGTCGTGACAAAGTTTAGCTCTATAAGCTTAACTAATTAGCTAATTATCAGGTAAAATAAAGATGGAATCAGGATATGCAGTCACTAAATTACACTAAAAATTACCAATTTTTTAAGGTTGTAGAGAGGCAAGACAAGACTCAAGAATCATTCAAGAATGTATATTTATATGTATATATCTATATATTTACATGTGATTTTACCAATAACAGAGAGACAGACAGAGACAGAATATTTGTAAGTACATAACAGCAATACCCTACCCACCAATTGAATGATCTCCCTGCTTTCCTCAATTGTTTTTCAATCTTTCGATTAAAGTGCGTGTTGCAGGTTAACCACCACTGTCGATTAATGGGTACATAAATCACTCAAGATATGTGTATAATTTTTAAAATGTCTCAAAAATGGTCTTAAAGACCCCTTTTTTTTACGTTTTTGGTATTAACGTTTTTTTAACCCAATTCTGTGATGACGTCACGTTGGGGAGAAGTGGAGAAAGACTCAGCCAAAGCCATAGAGATAGATGAGACATTTATTGCTGTTTAATACTTATGTATATAATTTGGAAATCATATATACATCGTAGGAAATATATAATGTGTTATACTGCAAAGTTACCATGCTAATTATTATTTATGATATATGTGGAGATAAATAAAACTTTGCAAATCTGCTGATTTGATTCATTCATGTCCTGACCACCAGGCTAGAGATTTTTAAACATCCTTAATCCACACTTACTAGTCTATCAAATAATATCTCAAATATATTGTTTTGTGAAATAAAGGGATGCTTTGTTATATTGTTTATGCGATTATAACGAATCACACGATCATTTTATGCAGCAGCAGTCAGCAGCTGCAGCATACTCGGATCCGACCGCATACATACAAAATAAACAGGCGTTCGGCGGCTTTTTACATCACGACAGGCTATGCCATTTGAGGAGGACCCGCTCATTGATCACCGTATTTTTATAAATCCTGTACATGTTTGGACCTGCCGAACAGGTTGAGCACTTTTATATACTTTGTTGAGCAGAGAGGCTGCACAGTTTGACCAGCGGGCTGCGGGAACCGGCCGCACATCACGCCGCCAGACGGTGTGCTAATATAACTCGAAATGTATAACTATTATCAGATCGGCCCACCGGGAAAGTCCCAACTCTCCCGATTGCCATTCCGCTACTGGCTGTAAGAAAGTGAGTGCGTTTGGGTCGCTGGTACCCGCGAACAGACGTGATGTGCTTCACTCACCTTCAAGGATTAGAGACATGCTGCCAAAACCGTTTGTGCTGAAGATCGCATAAAGTTACACCCATTTCAGGGAGGATCATGGACCCCCTCAAGCCAGCATGCACGAGTATGTTAATTGTTTGTTTACTTTCTACACGAAGATATGCTAACGTTATGCTATCTGGCTGTCTGCCTATCTCTCTATACTAGCCTATCCATCTGTCTGTCTATCTATCTGTCTATCTGTCTGTCTGTCTGTCTGTCTGTCTATCTATCTATCTATCTATCTATCTATCTATCTATAATCTGCGCTATCAGAACTGTACTTTACTCGTCTTTCTATAGTCATTCTCAATGGTCTCAATGCGGCTTTGGTAAATTCTCTCCCCAGCGTGACGTCATACAGTGCGTTGTGGGGGAAAGGAGAATCATTGCAAACCGCTGTACTTTTTCATACTTTTTCGGGTTTTGTGATACCCAACAACATAAAATACAATGGATAACAGTTTAAATGTTTATTATCAACAAGCAAATTGCACAAATTCGTTGAAAAATTTTACCTGCAAAACGCCCTTTAAATTCTTCCTGTTCACTAAAAACGATTAATGTAGTCATTTAACGTTAAACTCAACAAGGATTTATGAAATGAAATATGGCCACGGACTAAGAATGTCGTAGTAATTTATAAAACTACTAGCACACGAATTTTTAATTCGTGGGAATTAATTATTAATTCAGTTCGCGCTATGTAAACTTTACATCGTTTAAACGTTATAAAATAAAACTTCATTAAATCGGTACTCACAGTCCGATTGCTTTCCATGTCGTCCATCTCAAATGAATGGTTTTGCTCATCCAGTTCGGTAGTTGGCGCTGTCACAAAAACGTAGGGTCGTAGAACTGCGGTCATAGAACTGGGGTCCTAAAACTGCAGCTTCCAGTTGTGCAGGAATACCCTTCTCGTTTGCCCGCAATATCTTTTGAAAACGCGGTTCATTTCGTGTTTTGGCCAACGTGATCTGCCGTAAGGTCTTACTAATGCGCTTATATTGTATTTCCTGAGTCCCATTCATTCAGATATGAATGTTTTTTCGCATTCGGCAAAATAAAGTAATTAAATCAAGACGAGCTGAATATCATACACTGTTAAGACTAAACACTGTAATATCATTAACATTATAAGAAACTCCGTTCAAAGTTGTTCAACTCCGGAATGGTAATGTTAATTAATAAAGATAATTTTATATTTTATTAATCATTATTTCTTCATTACTTTGGGTTTATAATAAGAATACATTTATATAAAACACGTAGGCTAACGTTACTTTAGTAGGATTTGTATCTTTTATTTTGATTTGTTAAAATTAGACTAATAAATTACATGTTCTTTCATGATTTTACATTTAAAGCCAAATATTTAACATTACAAACACGCGTATCCAGAGCACGTGTTACTGCAACGCCCAAATGCATGAAACATAGCCTGGAATAGCCTGCATCATTTTAATCCCGTCCGAATCGGTACATAAAATCACAGACGTCCTGGGGGACACGCAGAAACTCATGCTGTGTTCCAGAGCCCATCCAAACCAGTGGGACGTGGGACTTATCCTTGTTGAAGTGTCCTAGCTCCTCCTTCAAAGTGTTCCAGGCATTTAAAGTGGAACGTAAACAGAAAACATGGACGACCGGTCTTCTTAAGGCTCGTACAGACTACATAACTTTTAAACGTCGGTCCGAACTGTGCAGTTCACACTACAGTAAAACATCAAGTTAAACATCTTTACAAAGTGTTCTGGAGCCATTATATAAAAGCACTGCATGTCGCTAAGTAACTTGGTATATTTTTACCGTAGTTTCATGATAACAGATAATAACGACATAATTTCACGCCATAATATAAAAAAACAAGTTGTGTTAAAATTACAGTGTCTAAAACAACCCTACAAGCAGAGAAGTACAATTTACGACGTGATCTATGGGCGCCGCCATTGTCCTCCGACTTATTTTTCTGAAGTCGGGGTAGGTCGAACTCCCCCGAGTTCGCCAGTAGGAGGTTCCACTTCGACAGGCATTCCAGTACACTTTTCCTAGTTGGAGGTAGGATAAGTCCCACATCTCACCGGTTTGGATGGGCTCTGGAACGCAGCATCAAACGTCGTTTGGAAAACTAATCCCGTCCGAATAGTTCTTTACCGGTAGCAAAGAGTATAGAAGCACAAGAGGGGAAACTCTCATTCGTTTTTGGCATCAGTCACTAAAGCTGTTTCTCAATATGCGTTCTTGTCTGTACTTGCGTTCTTGTGGACTTGTGAAACGTCACCAGTCGTGGCCCAAGTACTGTTCCAATTCAAAGTTCGCATCAAGCGCAAGTTCACATAAAATCCCCGGATGTGTTTTTGATCCGCCCATTTTATCGAGGATGCATCAGAGGAGACTTGTGTGGACTTATGACAGCGAAGTTTCCCAGAATGCATTTCGCGTCAGGAGTTCGTTCTTCCGAGTCTGAACTTGCAAGTTCGAACTACGAAGGACACAAGTCCGAGTTTGGCGTACTTGGTATTGAGAAACGGCTTAAGTGGCGCTTCAGTAGCGCGGCCGCCATTTTGGAATGAAAATTCTGACAACCAATTCATTCACAATTCATTCTCTGTAAATTTCACAGCCAGATCAGAAGCGCAATCGTACGTTTCTTAAATTAAAATTTTGTTCACTTGCTACACCTACACGAAACGCTGTATTGTCTTGTATGTATGTGTTGATTTGTTGTTGTTGTTATCAGCTGTGGAATCCAATCATTAAATAGATACAAATTTGAGGTAGTTTTTCTTGCTTTATTATGTAATTCTATTTTATGCTACTTTACACATTTACTATTATTATTAGTTACCAACTCCACTAGGTATGACATATATTTTTGTACATATTAATCCCCTGGATCCCGATACAAACATTATAATCTTATAGAACATGATGCATTGTTCTGTCTGTTATCCGATGCATTGTATCTTTCTGGTATATGTGTGTATATGTGTATGTATATGGAGCCAAAATATTATGTGTGGATGAGTTTATGTCGCTATGTATGTATGTAAAATTAGCCTATATAAAAGTGGAAGACTTGTCTAAATATCTGAAAATAAGCTGTAAAAAGGGATTAATGATCACTGGTCTGATTGTATGTTATTCTGTGTTATCATCATTCAGTTTGAATTTTATCTTTTAATCTACAAAGTAGCTGATATTGCCATACTTCTAGTTGTCTCCCGAGTCGCTTTCATTCCAAAATGGCGATTCGTGGGGCTGCTGCTGGGCGCGGGTGATGCAATGGAACGTTCTATTGAGTTTCCTCTCTTGTGCTTCTATACTCTTTGCCGGTAGCCTGCCTGCATAATCATGGACATTTCAGGCTGAGCTTTGGCGCTTGATGCGCGAATGATGCAGCACGAGTGTAGACAAGCCAATCATAAAGCGAAGTAAATTAGAAAGGCGGGACTAAGGAAAGGTAAAGCCAATCATATTAGCAATGTGAATTTTGGAGGCGGGACTCATCTGTTAACCGTTTGTGTGCCACAAATAGCGCTATTTTTCTTTATATAAGAGTTTAAATCTCATTTAAATGATTCCTGAATAAATTAATGTTAAATTAAATAAGCAACAAGTAAAAAACACTAGAAACAGACAGACATCAGTTGTTATATGAATAAAGATCTTTTTTTTAAACACCCCAGAAAAAAAGGGCACTTTCTCTCTCAGGAATAAAAAGGGCAGGTGCTCAAGCCCCCTTTGATGTCTATGTGTGCATGTGCCTGGAGGGGAGGTTTAATTTAACATCAGTTCTTACACCAATTCAAAACAATCCTGATTTTCCCCCTGGTAATGATGACTCTGGATTTAACCTCTGTAATTCTTTAGGTATTATGAGGCTGACAGATATATTTGAGGGTTCATCACTTCTGTCTTTTGAACAGCTGTGTGCTAAATTTAACCTGCCAAGACACAACTTCTTTACGTACTTGCAGCTAAGGGACTTCATTGGGGAAAAAACACTCTATAAACTAATAATACCAGAACCGAAATTGAGAAAATACTACTTGAAGACACGAGACAAAAAAAGATATCTCATATTTATGATACACTAAATTTGACTCTCCCAGATGACACCGATAATCTTACACAGATGTGGGAAAAAAGATTTTGTAGTAACTATCTCCAGCGAGGATTGGGATTTAGTCTGGGATTATGCTAAAAGAATATCAGTGTGTAATAGAGCACGTGCTATTCAATTAAAAATAATACGTTGGCTACATATCACCCCTTATATCAGAAATAAAATGGACCCAAATCTTTCCCCCAATTGCTGAAAATGTAAAATATCAGTTGGTAATTATATTCGCTGTATTTGGTCTTGTCACAAAATTCAGTTGTTTTGGAAGAAAGTTGCTGATCACATTGGCAATATTTTAGGAATAACAATTGATGTTGATCCTTGCTCATTTATTCTAGGTATGCCAGTTGGTAGACTTTTTAAAATTCTAACTTTTGCTGCAAGAAAGAACATTTTGATATTCTGGATAAGCGAGAAGACTCCTTCAATTAAAAAATGGCACAGCCTTGTGAAAGAACTCATACCAATGGAACTTTTAAAGGCGGAGTCCGTGATGTTTGAAAGCCAATGTTGATATTTGAAATCACCTAAACAAACACGCCCCTACCCCAATAGAATCTTGACCTTCTGTTGATAGACACGCCCCACAACTACACAACCCAGCAAGGATGTCGGTTGGTAGACACGCCCCTTACTGCTGATTGGCTATAAGTGTGTTTTGGTAGTCGGCCAGTCTCCAAAGCGTTTTTCAAACATCGTGGACTCCGCCTTTAACATGTATGTTACATTCTACTACAGACGTATTCAAACGGATATGGACACCCTATTTGGACTATGTTTCTCTCACTTTGGATGATTGTTTATTTCTTTCTTGAAAGTTGCTGTAACAGCTCATAACGAGAAGTCTATTCCTGTGAACATTGATGCATCTTCGCTTGTAACCTACACTGAAAAAACGAACTAGTAACATTTACTTAAAAAAATCCTCGTAACAATTTGCACGAACTTTTATTAAGTAAAATTTACACTGAAAAAAAATGGACTTAGTGGGTCTTTTAATTTAAATAAAATAAACATGTATATGCAACACAAAATATTTATATTCCTTGTGTAAACATAATTTAATTGATTAGGATTAAAATGTTTTGTTTGAATGTAAAATGAACACATTGATTAAAATTGATTGAATTGAATACTCAAAACAATAAAATTGAGTTTGCACACAAAACGGCACCTCCTGAGCAGCAGGTGGCAGTATAGCTCAATGAGAAGGACGTCGATTGCCATAAAAGAAGAATAAAGATCGCTTGTTTTGGGCGCCAAAATGAAGACTCAGCACAGCAGCCAGTCAGTCAGAAGAACTCTCTCAGACAGACACCACATTATTAAAGTAAATTCTATTATTTATTTATGTTCGCTTCATACGTGATATATCTTCACTAGATAGAGTTTTTTTTTTACAATATGTAGCCATTGCAATGACTTGTAGTAAATATTAGTTTGGAGGAGGTTGGTGGAGTAAGTTAACGTTACAGTCAGTCAGGCTCATAAAGAAAAACACAGCGTTTTAAAAACATCAGCTGTTTAACGTTATTTCACGTTTGGTAGTTTTATCTGAGTTGAAAACTGTCAGCTTTGAGTTGACTTTTGATGCACCTTTTACTCAGCTGTTCTATGGAAACCTGTCAGGACAAATAAAATGCTAACCAAAAGTTATTCTCTCCAGAGTAACGTTATCCATGTAAGTAATTTAGATGATATCAATTGACTACATTAATAATGACATTATGAAACAAACTGTCTGCTTAATCAGATGAAGAGACCCGCGTCAGTTATTCGTGACTTCGCTACGCCACGAGCAACACTTGATTCTATTAGAAAAAGCTTTTATAAATGTCTCGCGTGACGTCTGGTATATTAACTGAAAAAAAATCCCTTTGAAGTGGCCACACCTTAAAGCTGACGTTTTCAGAAGAGAACCTTGTTTTAAGATCTCATTTTGTCCAACATTGCGTCCTATGACAGATATAATACTTATTTCATTATTGCTCTGTGTATGTGTGACCTTAATCATTTGAGGTTATGTGTTGATTTCACCTCTGAATATTTCTTCTTAAAGGTCAATCATCCTTTCATACGCTACACACTCAAAAGCATTGGTAAGTAATTTCTTTCACTTTTGTACTGCTGCTAGGAGCTAAATCTTATTTTTGTTACTAATATACAATTATTATTCTTTGACTCGCAGTACTCAAATATACAATGGTTGGTTAATTTGTTTTCAGATAAATGCTGAATTTAAAAGAATCGCTACTGTCTTATGTTCCTCCGTGTCACCTGGACCTCCAATCCAAAAACCTGATGAAACTCTTCTATCAGAAAGGAGGACAGCTAGCAAAAAGACTTCAAACAATTAATGATCAAATGACAGAAGTAAGTAATATAGATTCATAGACATAAAAATGTGTAAACATTGTTGGAAGTACAGAACGTTTAGTATGTTTAGTTACAACATCTTTTGGCACACGGGTCATTAAAACACCTGGGAAGATTTAAAGGGGTAGTTCACCCAAAAATAAAAATTCTCATCACTTACTCCCTATCATGTTGTTACAAACCTGTATAAATGTCTTTGTTCTGATGAACACTAAGGAAGATATTTTGAGGAATGTTTGTAACCAAACCAATCATAAGCCCCATTCACTTCCATAGTGGGGGAAAATAATACTATTGAAGTGAATGGGGCTCATGAACAGTTTGGTTGCAAACATTCCTCAAAATAAATATCTTCCTTCGTGTTCATCAGAACAAAGACATTTATGCAGGTCTGTAACAACATGAGAGTGAGAAAATGAGAGAATTCACTTTTGCTGTGATTGTCAGGTATGGTAGCACACACTCGAAATGTGGCCTCTTTATTTAACTCATTCCAGTGTAGTGAACACACACACACACACACACACACACACACACACAGACACACACACACACACACACACACACACACACACACACACACACACCCAGAGCAGTGGACAGTGCAGCTGCCTTGTTTTGTAACCCATGTATTTGTAACCAATTGTAACATGCTGTGGCAATGCACATGGGTCTGTATACTTACATTTATATTCGATTGCATTGTACTTATTTCCAATGACACTTTTATTGTAATTATTTTTTCTGTTTCTTTAACTACATTTGTTTGTTTTGTACAGGGCATGGATGAAGTCAGCATCAGTGTGGTCATTTGAAGACACCACTGTTGGGATTTGTGCTCTCAAACAACATGCTTCTTGTGATGAAGAAGAGGATCTTTGTATAGTCCTGGAAGGCATGAAGGTGTTGCAACATCGTGCCATGTTGTTTGAGCTGATGTATGCCTTAAACCTGAGCTATCCTGATCTCCGCTTTATTTTTGAGGAAATCCAAAAGATTTTAATGGGACTGCATTGAGAGTAACTTTAACGAACAGTTTCTTTCAGTGAAAGGATCAGAAAGACTGTGCTGCTCATTTTTGACTTTGTTTATCTGTTTTAAGTGTTTTATCTTATTAAAACACTAACAGTTTGCTGCTCAGAGTCGATTTTGGAAATGGTTGTTGTATTTTGTTTTTGTTGAATCTTTGATTAACAGTTTATACAAATGCTGTAGCTCTGACTTTATGAAGGATTGATATTTTCCAGTTTGTAAATCCATTTAAAAAATAATAGTACATACTGTTTTGCATGTCTCTTTGGAATGCAGTGTTTGTGCTTTAGGACTTCTAAATCTATTGTGATAGTAACTATTTTAAACATTTGGGTCAGTTTCACAGATGGCTTTTCCTAGTCCCAGACTTTTGCAATGTCATATATCAGTGCCATTGTTTTGTCTAAAGATGTACTCCAGTGTTGTTTTTGTAAGGTAGGTTTGCTTGTAAACATTTTTGTAAAAATATCCTAATATAACTAGGGCCTAGTCATGGATTAATCTACAACCTGTTTGGGAAATTGCCCCTTTATGTATGTACTGCATGTGCTGATTGTTGTAATAGTTATTGACTGTTATAGACCAGTTCAAATGGTGTAAACAACACTGGTCCAGAAACACTTCCTGTTACAGTTATTTTTTTATTTCACATATATTATTATCTTTAAGATGTTTGTTTAACTTCAGTTAATTCAGGTTTATATGTTCTGTTGGTTTATTTTATCCCAACATTTATCTAGTGTTAAAAAACGGAAACAGGAAGTGCTTCTGGACCAGTGTTGTTTACATCTTTTGAAATGGTCTATTGAATTAATGTGTAGTGATTTAAATGAATTGATGATCTGAAAGCAGTGGTTTGCCTCAGTATCACTAAACATTTGTACAAAACTCTTTGGTTTTTATGCCAATACAAATGTATTTTGTATTTAAAAAAAAAAAAACACATTTGGATAATTATGGGTGATTTGACATAATGTGATGTGCCAGAGACATAATGAAAATGCTTTAGAGTTACATAATCCCATAATATAAGCATTAAAAAAGCATATTGGAATTACAGATGAAAATCTAGTCCCCTTACATAATAAAATTACTTAAACATTACAAAATAAATGTGTTATAGTAAAGAGAAATATCACTTTGAGTAAACATATTTATATTAGACTACTTAAAATAATTAAAATGTTTTGGTCTGACACATAAAAATTATTTGAGGAAAATAATTTTGGTTTTAAACAATCGGATCATGTGGGACCGATGTACACATTAAAATTAAGTAAATTGAAAAGATTTTTTTTCAGTGTAGTCAAAGTTGTTTTGCCTCACTCTCCAACAGCATTCTGGACACTAATCTGAAAGACAGGCAATATAACATTGAAATAAGCATACTAATATAGACAATTTAGTAAACAGTGATTGCAGAATCAAGAAGTAGTTCATGCAGCATAAAATTTTAAACAAGAGAAAATGTACTTAACGCTTTTTTATTTGCTTCATTTTGCTGGCTCTCCTCTGTTGGACTGGATCTGTATGAAGTATATACAAGATCAGTGATGCCACAGTTACTTTGAAAAAGTAATCTGATTACTGATTACTGATTACTCCTTTAAAAAGTAACTAAGTTAGATTACAAGTTACTTTGTTAGTTACATTCCAGTAGCTGCCAACACCCCCACTGCCTCAACATTAAAAATGACAACTGGTTTTGCCAACACTCACTTTATTGGAAGAGTCTTTCTTGACTTCACTTAACATAAATAGGGGTGAGCAGGGGCCACTTTCAGAAAAACGTAATTTTAAAAGTTAATGTTTTAGACAGAGATATATTTTTGCTGTGGTCAATAACTCACAAGTGTGGTCTATCAAAACCAGCTGGAATTTTGAACAAATGTAAAACGACTTCTGTATAATTTCACTTTAAACACGAGTAGTGAATTGTTACTTTTGACCTTGACAGCAGGGACGAAAGTAACACACAGGTGGGTCAAAAGTAACACAACAAAACATGATAGATTTTTGTGTTACACTTGTTTTTATTAAATATATTACTATGACCTCTTTAATATGTAACTGCAAACTTATTTTGTCATTTATCTTTGTAAAAAATAATTAAATTACATTTTTATTTTAAATTTCAGTTTTATCAAATGTTTCAAAAGCAACCAACAGTACAAACTTAAATTGCTGAGACTAAAAAAAAATTCAATAGTTTGAACACTATGAAAATAAAATTAAATCAAATTAGAATAATATCAATTTTTTTCCCCATATTATACACAGTATTAGCAGCGGGACGAAACTAACAAGTGTTACTTTTGACCCGACAGGATCTACTTACTCTATAAACTCGACTTACTTTTATTTTGAAAAACTGAGAAGTCTTCAGGATGTTATATACCTTGTAGATTTATCAGTATTGTAACACATGAAATGAGAAACACAACGCGTTGTAAGAAAAAAAGACCGCTTTTGGAATGTACTTATCATGGTTGAAAACATAGTTCTGGATCTACACGTGGAAATCGGTGAGTAAATAACGCGATATTTGTAAACTCTTTCAGAGGTTATGTGCTAATATGCTGTCATAGTGAGATTCAGATGTTATCAGGGTTAGGAGAAAATCGCTTTGTTACTTTCGTTTTTCAACTCTCCCACACTTACTGGTATTGCACTGAAGTCCAGCTTTTGTTGTTTGGGTAGTGGATGAACTCCTGCTCACTGCTTCGCATCACCGGGTGGGACTTGCTCTTAGTTACACTACGTGTGTTCGACTTCATGCGGCGCTGCGCAGACCGATCTGTGGCTGACTTGAAGCAGTGCATTCCGGTTAGTAATTTTGTCCGACTTAAGCTGGCGCTGCAGGCACGTGACTGCGTCATATGGTTTTTAAGTACCGCGAGAGCGATTCGAGATCAGCCGCCTGAGTTAGCCAGCGCAGTTCCCGAAGAGGAGCTGCACGGGCTGTAATGACGACACAGTCTTCATGATTGGTCGGATTCACCACATGACAACAATCACGTGTGTTTCGTGTGTATTTTCATGCCCTCAGTTCCACAAATGCTCACAAATCTGTTTTTTATAACAGTTAAAGCTCTTTTCATGTAGTCGCGATGTTATATTCATCAAAATAAAATGGATAAAAACCGTAGACCCCACTACATTGGTATTTAAATAATATATGCTTACGTTAAACTTTATTCTTGTAAAAACAGATGCTGTAAGCCTCTTCAGTTCCACTCATGCTCATACACAGATATTCAAAACAGTATAATTCACTTTTTATGTAGTTTACATCTTACAAATTATGTTTAATGCGATTAAGCAAGCAAACGGCACATGATCAGCCATGCCTGACGTAAATGCAGCAAACTACGGGAACCACAGCGCGTCCGACTTCACGTCTCCGTTTTCAGCTCCTCCCCGCCTGCACGCGGCTAATCTCGCCGATCGGTTACATCCAGCCACAGCCGATGTCGAACACACCTACTGTCTGCGCCGTGCCGCGACTCCAAATGTTTTTTTTTTTTTTTTTAATTTGACGTAGTGTTTTTGTAGTTGTGTCACAGGTCGGAGAAGCGGACCGCCCCTGTCGCGGGTCACGCTCCTCCTAGTTCCCACCTCGAGGAGGTTCCCAAGACCACCCCAATGACCAGACGGACCAGTATACTCAAATTTAAAATACAACTTTATTAAATTTTTAAAAGCAAAAAGGGGAAAGGGGAAGGGCAGTTTAATTCAATTCAATTCAATTCAATTTTATTTATATAGCGCTTTTCACAATTTGGTAATTGTATCAAAGCAGCTTTACATAATAGATGCAGTGAAAAGCACAGAAAATCGACAGATAGCACAACATAATAAATGGTAGCACAAGCAGTTAAATTTGCTACGGCTATAAATCAACATTATAAGCAAACGTATTACTAATGTAACGTATAGAAGTTAAGCCCAAAAAGGCTGCCTCCCCGGGTTGAAAAACCCCCTAGGAGAAAAAAAACCCGGAATTTTAGCCGGGGAAGTAAAAAAAGTCATAGGAGGAAAAAACCCTTTGGAGTTATATATATATATATATATATATATATACACATTGAAACGGAAGGAGATTAAGTGGAGATTAAGCGGAGATTAAGCGGGTTCTGCTGGTGGTCTTTGGTCAGGCATCAGCTGGACATCACGATGAAGAACAGCTAGTAGATCAGTTGTGTGCCGACTTTCACATGTACCGGAACTGGATCTGTTTGTCTCGTCCTCGGGATCAAGGAAGAGACAGGGAGAGAGAAACAAAATCTTATTAGCGTAGGGGCCGTTCACATAGAAAACAAGTGTCACACAGTAATGTGGTTTTAGTCAGCTCGGTTCCGGACAGGCTAACTATTGCTGGTTAAGTGTATTACATATAGTTGATGATTTTAGAAACGGAAACAGAACTCGTTTGACTAAGGCCAGAGGCCCCACTGCCGTCGTTAATACTAACGTACAGTGGCAAATGGTTCTGTATGACATACTATTTTAAGGTCATGGGAAAAGGACAAAATTGCAAGCCGGCCATATTTGGCAGTTAAGACTCAATCGAAAACCAATTCAAAGTTTCAACATATTACTAAAGAGTATTAATGAGATTTACCATGCTTTGGAGTGTTAAAGAAAAAAAGGTTTTAATTTATTCATTAATTTATTTATTTATAAGGTTGTACAAGCTAGCTATTAGGAGATAAGTACCATTGTTAAAACAACTATTTGAAAGCCTTGTTAAAGAGAAAAGTTTTAAGTCTAGATTTAAAGTTATCTACTGTCTCTGATTTTCGGACGTCGGTTGGTAAATCATTCCATAGCTTAGGGGCTAAGTAGGAAAAGGATCTGCCACCTTTAGACACTTTTGATATTTTAGGGATAATTAAGAGGCCAGAATTTTGTGACCGCAATGCACGTGATGGATTGTATTCTGATAATAATTCTCTAAGATATGAGGGTGCTAGGCCATTTAAGGCTTTGTAGGTGATTAGTAATATTTTAAATTGTATACGATATTTAACTGGTAGCCAGTGTAAAGATGCCAGAATTGGGCTTATGCGGTCATACTTCTTAGTTCGAGTAAGAACTCTTGCAGAAGCGTTTTGAACTAGCTGAAGCTTGTTGCATGGCATCCTCCGAGTAACGAGTTACAATAGTCTATTCTAGAGGTCATAAAAGCGTGGATAAGCTTCTCTGCATCTGATGCAGACAACATATGGCGTATTTTTGAGATATTTCTAAGGTGGAAGAATGCTGTGCGGCAGACATTGGAGATATGGCTGTCGAAGGATAAACTGCTGTCGAACATCACACCTAAATTCTTAACCGTGGAGGTTGGCACCACAGTGCAGCCATCTATGGGCAACTTGTAATCTGTCATATTATATTTGTAGCGATTCGGTTCGATAACAAGTATCTCTGTCTTATTGGAGTTTAGCATAAGAAAATTATGTGACATCCAGTCACTTATATCGCTGATGCAGTCTGATAGCTTAGAAAAATTTTGTGTTTCGCTAGGATGCGAGGAGATGTAAAGCTGTGTGTCATCTGCATAGCAGTGAAAACTTATGTTATGATTTCTGATAATGTCTCCTAGAGGTAACATATATAACGAGAACAGGATAGGACCTAAAACTGATCACTGCGGTACGCCGTATTTAACCAGGGAGTGATGTGACTCCTCCTCATTTACATAAACAAAGTGATAGCGATTGGTTAGATACAATCTGAACCAAGCTAGCGCCTGACCACTGATGCCAACATAGTTTTCTAGCCTATTAAGTAAGATTGTGTGATCTATTCTGTCAAAGGCTGCACTGGGGTCTAATGGTATAGGGAGTGATATTTCGCCACGGTCGGATGTTAGGAGAAGGTCATTTGTAACTCTAAGCAGCGCTGTCTCTGTGCTGTGGTGGGGCCTGGGTCCTGATTGGAACTTTTCATACGCACTGTTATTTGCTGGGAATGTGCGTGGCTGGCTTGCCACTACCTTTTCTAATATTTTGGAAAGAAAAGGGAGATTTGAGATTGGTCTAAAGTTATTTAGATCTCCCTGGTCAAGGTTTGGTTTTTTAATGAGCGGTCTAATAACTGCTAGTTTGAAAGCTGTTGGTACGTAGCCTAATTCTAATGATGAGTTAAAGACATTTAGTACTGGGTTAGACACTATAGGGAATTCCTCTTTGAGTAATTTTGTGGGAACAGGGTCCAATATACAAGATGATGATTTGGATGACGATACTAATTTAGATAGCTCTTCTATTGTAGTAGGTTTAAATGACTCAAGATGTTCGTATGGTAGGCAAGCGTTAAATGTATTACTGGGTAGAGTGGTGGCTGCTTGGGTACCTACAATGTTTTCCCTAATAATCATAATTTTCTTAGTAAAGAAGTTCATGAAGTCGTTACTATTGTGTGGGAGTTTATTAGTGGGTTCTGTTTGTTCTTTATTTCTAGTCAGTTTCGCAACTGTGCTAAAGAGGAAGCGAGGGTTATTATGATTTTCTATAAAAAACCCTTCTTTCTCCCTCTGGTTTCAGACGGGGTTCCACAGGACGTGGGGGGGGGTTCTCCGGACTCTAGGACCCTTTGCTCCTCCTCACGGGTTCAAGACTGGGCTTTCTGGTTTCTCCACAGGTTCGAGACTGGGCTTCCTGGTTTCTCCACAGGTTCACTGACAACAGAGGTAGATGATCATCACATAGCATACATTACCCACAACTTGGGGCTTTGGACCGTTCTGCACAGGGTTGCTAAGAGCAGAGGTAAGTTAGCATTCATAGAAGTGCGTGACTCACAGACTGGGCTTTCTGGTTTCTCCACAGGTTCTCTGAGCACAGAGGTATGTGGTCATTTAATAACACACGTTACTCACAACTTGGGGCTTTGAACCATTCTGCACAGGGTTGCTAAGAGCAGAGGTAAGTTAGCATTCATAAAAGTGCGTGACTCACAGACTGGGCTTTCTGGTTTCTCCACAGGTTCGCTGAGGACAGAGATAAGTGGTCGCTTGATAACACCCGTTACTCACAACTTAGGGCTCTGGATCGTTCTGCACAGGATTGCTAGGAGCAGAGGTAAGTTAGCATTCATAGAAGTGCGTGACTCACAGACTGGGCTTTCTGGTTTCTCCACAAACCACACTATTGTTACAGGCAAGTAATTCCTATCCACGGCGCTGGTCAGTTCGACACATTGTTATTTTCACACGGAGCCTCTGGGATGAAACAGTCTCTATCTCCAAAAGAAAGCACAGCACTACACTGCAAGCTTCAGTGAAAACACACAAATTGAAAGTCGGGACTCACCCACAGCATCACACGCACACACTCGTTGTGAGGCAAGGACATAGGCAGCTAATCTCAGATTCCTCCTGTGGCTCGTCGGCCGAAAGCGTGGAAAGCGATTACTTCTGGATTTGTTCTTCGTATACACTAGACGTCCATCAGCTCACCCACACTTATTCCTCCGGTGGGGCCGGAACTATAAATAGACACTCCAAACACGCACCATAATTTCACCTCTGCAACGTATATACAATATCCCAGCTGTACTCACATGTCGACCCGTCTCATATTGTTTTTTTCACCCAGTTATCCTCACATAACTTCCTCCTCACGGTAAACATCCACCTCTTCCTGCCTCTTTCTTCCCCAAGGGAATTAGGTCGTCGCTCTCCAGCCTATAACACAGCCGACCGTACACCAACACCGGCACCACAGAGAAGCACACCAGTGCAGTGTTCCTTTGATTCTCACGCTCCGTCCTTTTCGCCTCTCTTGGCTGCCGCACTCTTTCCTTCCGCTATAAGCGCTTTATGGATCAACGGCGCCCTCCGGCTCCTCCAAGGACGGAGCGTGTGATCGAGTCTGCCCTAGGCAAAAAGGAACTCGTGCCCGCAACAACCGCTCTCCTTTGGGCTTCTTTGGGCCTTTTTATGTCTTGTCTCTGTTCCCAGCTAATCTGTCGCACCTGTTGCTCATTTGCCCATCATCTGTGTTGCTAGGGAGACCAGGAAGTAAAATAGTGTCGTTAAAAATCGAGTCCGGGCGGAAACCATCTTCGGGCGGAACCTTTCTCCGCCACTTTTGGTTCCGCCCCATCATAGTCACCCTGTGACATCCCCCCCTGCCAAACCGTTCTAGTCCCTAGAACGGGGTCTTGGTGACGGGGAAGAAATTGTGTGAGGTCTTTTAAAAATACAGTAGGCCATTGGGGGACCTTGGTCGCTCAACCCGAGGTGGACTGCCGACTACGCCAAATCTGTCACGGCTAGGGGCTGGCTGTAAATGGCTAAAGCCACGCCCCTTCTCAACTTCCACCTCGAGGAGGTCCCCAAAGCCAACCCAATGACCAGACAACATGAGAACAGGTAAGTATTAAAACAAACTTTATTTAAATATTTAAAATAACTTGGGGAATGGGGAAGGGGCAATTAAAACTAAACTTCCTCTCTGCCTTCCAGGCAGACCACGGCACAGGGAGGTGGCAAGAAGGGGAAGAGGGCAACGGGGGTTCCAGAGGGGCTGGTGACCAAAGGTATGGGGGGGGGAGAGACGGAAAACACAGGCTCCTGCCAAACTCCGCTATCCGTGGCGCCCTCCTCTTCTTTCCTGGAGGCAAAGACAAAATAGTGTGATTTAAGGGTTTAACTCCTTCTTCGCCCGTTGTACCTGTGTCGCGCTAGGCAGATGCTTCACTGCTCACTCTCCCCGCTGTTTACAGCTCTGGGTACGTATGACTGTCCACAGTTCGTTCTCCTGACGTTCACCCTCGTTCTCTCTTTCTCCACAAGCAGCTTGGACACAACAAAACGGTTAATTCAACTTGGATGCTTCTCACCTCTCCGCTGTATACAGCTCTTAGTAAAAGCAGCTTTTCCTTAGTTCGCTGGTCAGCAGGGGGGCGAACTGTCACACCGTCTCACCGGGCCGAACGCCGCCCTATCCTCAATGCCCGTAGGGCGATCGAATACCGGACAGGGGCGCCCTTTTGTAGAGACCACGGGGCGGCGGAACTCCCTCGCCTCTCACTCTGCCACAAGGGAGAACACACAGGTAAGGTAGCAATACACAGGCCCGTAGTTGTACTCACACACACACTGCCAGCTTTCAAGTCTTCACCGCCACACTCCGAAAACTGTCGACACACAGACGAGGGCGGCTTCCAGAGGCCCACACCGTCACTTCATACTCAAACCGCACACAGCGTATAATAGATGATGTTACTCACGACCGTCAGCCTCTCTGTCTCTTCCTCAGTAAAAGGGATGATGCGGGGTACGTCTGACAAGACACACAGCACTTGCACAGCAACCCACAGCAAATACACAGCACCACTTCAACGTGAAAGGTTTTCAAATTACATGGACTCACCCACCACACTACAGGTGTACACAAGAGATGCCCGACGTCCTCCACTTCGCTGAGATCGGATGGGGGCGATGACAATACGGCCGAGATGTTTAGCTCTGCTGCTGTGGCTGCTGAGTCCAACTATTCCTGCGGCTCACCTACCGCGCTAGATCAGGGGTAGGGCCGCCCTCCTCTTCCTGGAGGTGTTCGGTAAATGCACAGGTTAGTGGTTACACTTCATTTAAATCCAGAAGCTAATACTCACAGCGGTCCTCTTGGTTAATGTTTTGCAAAACTGTTTCGTTTCCTTCTTCCTTGGTTTCTCTAAATGTGTCACATATACCGATGTTTCTTCTACCCACAGGGTTTTCTCTTACTCCAACATCCACTGCAAACTACGAGAGAGAGAGAGAGAGAGAGAGAGAGAAAGTACAACCAGCTTCCAATGCGTATCGGACGAGCACAGCTCCGCACCTCAACTCACACACTAAGCACACAAAAGCGTCCTCGTGGTGCAGTGCTCCTTTAAATATCACAGCTCCGTCCTTTTCGCCTCTCTTGGCTGCCGCACTCTTTCCTCTTGCTATAAGCACTCCGTGGATCAGCGGCGCCCTCCGGCTCCTCCAAGGACGGAGCGTGTGATTTCTCTGCCCTAGGCAGCAAATGGAGCTCGTGCCCAAAACCTCTCTTTTCGTTTGTGCTTTCCTTAGGTCTTTTTATGGGTCTTGCCTCCCTTCTCTCTTCCAATCACGAGTTGCCTGCTTAATTCGTAACACCTGTTACTCGTCTGCCCGTGATCTGTGTTGCCAGGGAGACCAGGAAGCAAATAGTATGTGCAGTTAAAAATCGGGCCCGGGCGGAAACCATCTTCAGGCGGAACCTTTCTCCGCCACTTTCGGTTCCGCCCCATCATAGCCAGGGGCTGGCTGCTAGTGTTTAAGCCACGCCCCTTCTAAACTTCCACCTCGAGGAGGTCCCCAAAAACCAACCCAATGACCAGACAACAACGAGGACAGGTAAGTATAAAAAATATTCTTTATTTATTTAAATAGTTAAAATATACGGGGACTTGGGGAAAGGGGAATTAAAACTAAAATCAGGCTCTGCCCTCCAGGGGGCCACGGCCGAATGAGTGACAGAGGGTGGGGGAATTGCGTCGGGGAACTGGCTCCCGCCTCTGGTTCCCTCCTCCGCTCCTCTTCCTTCCTGGAGGCAGAATAAATCACAGTCAGTGGTGGTATAGACTTTTCTTGTCAGTGTACCTGTACACAGTGCACGGTGGTTCACCGCCTATTTCCCACAGCTCCTTGCTCGTCGACTCACTCTCCTTCCCTATTTTCTCTCTCCCCACAGACTCCAGCTGGGGCACGAGGACACGGTGGATCGGTTTCAAGGGTTTCTCTCACCTCTGCGCTGATTACAGCTTCTGGGTAAATATGGCTCTCTTCACAGCTCAGTATCTCAGCGCTCACGCTGGCTCTCTTTCTCTCCACAGACGACTGCTGGGACACAGGGACACAGTGAATCGATTTCAAGGTTTTCTCTCACCTCTGCGCTGGTTACAGCTTCTGAGTAGGTATGGCTCTCTTCACAGCTCAGTATCTCAGCGTTCACGCTGGCTCTCTTTCTCTCCACAGACGACTGCTGGGACACAGGGACACAGTGAATCGATTTCAAGGTTTTCTCTCACCTCTGCGCTGGTTACAGCTTCGGAGTAGGTATGGCTCTCTTCACAGCTCAATATCTCAGTGTTCACGCTGGCTCTCTTTCTCTCCACAGACGACTGCTGGGACACATGGACACAGTGAATCGGTTTCAAGGATTTCTCTCACCTCTGCGCTGGTTACAGCTTCTGGGTAGGTATGGCTCTCTGCACAGCTCTCACGACACACTCATTTACCTGTTAATCAGCAGGCATAACAGGTTATATGGTATCTTACAGGGTGGCGGGCTTACGCTATACGTCGACTGGACAGTGGTTTTCAATGGGACGCCGGGGACCTCGGTGGTTGACAGAGGGGCGAGAACGTCACGCCGGCACACCGGGTCGAGCACTGCCCTTTCCTCGAGACCCGTTGGTCGATTGAAAACTGGACCGGGGCGCCCTCGGGCCGGCGGATCTCTTCCGCCTCTAACTCTGTGGTGATGGAAAAGACACAGGTAAGGTAACAATAGTATAGGTGATACTCACACACACCGCCAATCGCACAGTTCTTCGCCGCCACTCCGTGATTCTGTTAGACTGAAACACACTACAGCATAATCATATACAGGTGTTTTCTAGAGCCGTTTTCCTCTTCGTCGTCCCGGGACGAGTGACTGGAGGCGGGGTTACGTCTGACAAGACACAGCACTCTCACTGCAATACACAGCATTACACAGCACCACTTCAAGTGAAAATTTCTACATCCAAAGACTCACCCACCACGCTCAGTGCACACAATAGACACCCGTCTTCTTCCACTTCGCTCTGGGCGAGAAAATGGAGATGGTAGACGGCCTAGTATTTGTTTTTTCGTCACTGTAGCTGCTTCCACACAAGGACCCTTTGGCTCACCCACCACGCTGGATCAGGGGTAGGGCCACTCACTCTCTCTTGAAAAGCACTCAAAACGATGTATAGGTCAAGTACATACAAAACACCTACTTCAAGGGATTTGGTTACTCACAATTACTGTCTTCCTTCGTCCTAGGTTGACTTCACGCTGTAATAATTCCAGATGCACAGACAGGGCGTTTTCCAGCCACCAACACCACTTTTCCACAGGTGTATACTCACAATGGTAAGTTTTCCTCTTCCTTCGTTTCTCTCCTCTAGCATCAGTATCCGTCTAATATTCAACCTATAAGGTCTTCGATAGCTTCATCAATGTAGATCTATGATCCAACCGAGAGAGAGAGCGAGTACAGTAATCAAAATAGCGTATCCGGCGAGCCCAACTCAGCGCTACGATACACATCAACAAACAGCGGATAACATCAGCCACGACTGTGGTTTAAACTGTTCTTAAGTACCTTCCTGGGTGTTGCTCTCGTCCAATCACCCGGCGCTCCTCTTAATAACCCCCAGCTGTGCGTAGTTTGGCTGATTACAGCGTTCGCGCCGCTACCGGATGTCCGGTGTTTTCTCTTACCGGTCCGGGCGGAAACATCCGGGCGGAACCAAACTTTCCCAACTTTTGGTTCCGCCTAAAAGATCGTCACTCCTGTGACAGTTGCATCTCTCTTCTCTCTCCATTGTACGTTGTTTACGTTTGTGTCGCTTACACGTGACCTGAATTGTCCTCGTGCTGAAAACGTGACTTGTCGCACACCTGACTTCACTTCCCGAGACGCAAGAAGAAATATACAAGAAAATATATATTTTACTAAGGAAAATTTCAAAAATAGTAACGCACAGTGACTTGGATAAGTAACTTTAATCTGATTACTGGTTTGGAAATATTAACGCGTTAGATTACTCGTTACTAAAAAAAGTGGTAAAATTAGAGTAGTAACTTTGTAACGCGTTACCGGCATCACTGTACAAGATACCACATTTAATTAAACACTTAATTAAACACTATACTTAAATACAGTAAGTTATTACTAATTAAGAATGTACAATATCAGTCAAACATTTGGAGATACTTTCTTATTCTCTTGGATGGGTAAGTGTGTTCAAACTTTTGACTGATGCTTTACAAAAAAAAAACAGTTCTGTGCAGCTCCACATATTATTCCCTAATAGCACACTACTGACTATTTAGGAAATATACTTTACTTCTATGTCTTTTTTGGCCTGGGGTTTTGTTGCTTCTGATGGGCTGGTGGTCCCAGTATCTTCCGGAAGGCTGGTGCTCCCAGTATCCTCCAGAGGGCTGGTGCTCCCAGTATCTTCCAGAGGGCTGGTGCTCCCACTAGCTTCCGGAAGGCTGGTGCTCCCAGTAGCTCCCTGTTCTCCATTAGCTTCTGGAAGGCTGGTGCTCCCAGTAGCTCCCTGTTCTCCATTAGCTTCTGGAAGGCTGGTGCTCCCGGTAGCTCCCTGTTCTCCAGTAGCTTCTGGAGGGTCAGTGGTTTCTGTGGCCTTTTTCTGTCTTTGAAAATGAACTTGCAGACAAGACAAACATCAAACACAAGAAAAATTACACATAGTTTGCATAACTTTTCCTCAGTGCCACTGTATTCCATGTAGCCTATGACTAATTATTGAAACCACAAAAAGACACTGCAGAGTACGGCAGTGTTTGGACACAAACTACATGTATGCTGCCCCCTATCTAATCTGGGTAAACCCAGCCCAATTAAATCTGCAATTTCATTTCGCCCTACAGATCGGTATGGAAACCTTCACATTATTTTCTCTTGCTTCCTTTTCTGTTTTGCGGGAACCAATCTACCAATCTACAAAACTAATAACATCTTTTTAAAACATATCTTAAAATACATCAGTGCACTGGGTTTTGCCTCAAAATGGACACAAGTAATGTTTTTATTAAGGCATGTTTGTTAAAACTAGTTATATTTCCTAATTAAACTAAGCTCTAGTCCTTGTTTAAGATAATTCCTGTCCGGGAAACCACCCGGATTAAATTAAATTGTTTGGCTTTGTTTGTGCAGCACTTTGTGAGACACTTGTTGTTTTTAAAAAAAGTGCTATATAAATAAACATTGATTTGATTTGATATGTGTAGTAGTAAAGTGCTAGAAATCAATATCCTTTGCTGATAGTTCCTCGTCATTGTGGAGAGTGCAGTTCATAATTCCATAGCACCCTCACCTGTTTTTACTATTTGTTAAATATAGTTTTTTTAAGTTCAATAAATGTTACTTTTTTTTAAAATTGAGTCTTATAACATTTGACATCATCATTGTGTAATTTTTATGATGTATATTGAGTGCGCAAAAGCAGTATCGTCTACAAATATCGGCTCAAGAAATTGGCAGCCTGTATCGGCCATCGGCTAATGAAACAAAAATCGGTATCGGCACTGAAAAATCCATATCGGTCGATCCCTAGTTTTTTTGCACAACCTGCAATAATCACTCAATGGTATTGCTGCTTCTGCAATCCGCTAATCAATGGATTTCCTGTCTGGAGTTAACCTGTACAAACTGCATATCTCAGCTTTTTTGCCAGTGGCCGTGTGAAGGCTGCAGCTTCCGGAGGTCGCATTTATAGGCTGCACACGTCATGAAGTTTCAGAATATTAAAGGAGCATTTCACCCGTAGAAACATTAATCTCTATTGAAAGTGCGTCATATTTGTAGTCGAAATGTAACATACATTTCGAATTTGGAGCCTATTTGACAGAGAAAAGGGGTGTTTGTAGTCTCACCCCCTCAACAAAGATATTGGACTTCCTGCTTTCAATGATGCAAAATGATGATTTTTACATCATTGAAAGAAGGAAGTGCAACACTGAAATCTGTATTTCTCATGTCTCAGCGGCAACTGAGAAAATGATGCATGACCATTCAAAAACATGACTGGGGTTCTAACTATACAAAGCCTAATGCAAATGGGTGACGTGTCCCTTTAACAATTATAAAGTTGACTGTTATTCTAAGTTAATTGTAAATTGTTGTTATATGCTTCTGACATGCGAATGTAATGGTCGGTTAACCTAAATAAAGCAGGCGTATGCACCCTGCATATGCGACCTCCGCAGGCTGCAGCCTTTGGATTGAGAAACGGCCAGTGTCTCTTTCGCGGATTAACGCGCTTTTAATAACTGTATAATATCAACCATGTCCATCAGTTTAGGAACAGGCTAAATAAATAAAAAATTGAGACTGCATTTTGCATTATAAGCTTACTCGGCTAATTTGGATGTTAAGTTTGTTACGTACTGCAGAATACGTAAACTGAACGTAGACATCACCCAGGCATTCGCTTATCTGTTCTACTGACATCATGAACACTCACACGATTCTAACATTTATCATTAAAGCCAACATGTTTCATTAAAACAACAATGTAAATCACTTACACAAACCACTTCAGGATAACGCGATCCCAGCCAACATTGATATGTGGGCCCCACGTGGGTCCCATCTTGACAGCATGGGTTACATGTGGGCATGGGCTTCACATGGGCAATATATGTGGGTCCCATGTGGGTTTCCCTATGTGGGCCCCATATAGGTTTGCCCATGTGGGATAATAATTTGGGGCCCTTATGGCACCTATGTGGGCAAAACATTTTTATGCTTGAAATATATCTTTATACATTTACAATCTTAAAATAATAACTTTTGATTGATTGTCACTTTTATACAGAGAGCAAATAATATAACAGATATGATTTGATCAGTATAAAACATTTTAAATAAAAATGCATTATTATTTTGGGTCCCACATATGGGCAACATGGGTTTCATGTGGCCATGGGCTTAACATAGGCCATATATATGGGTCCCATGTGGGTTGACTAAGTGGGTCCCATATAGGTATGCCCATGTTGGATGATAATATGGGACCCATGTGGGCATAATAATTTAATGCTTAAAATACATTTTATATACATTTAAACTCTTAAAATTATTACTTATGGTTGATAGTCATTTTTATACAAAGAGCAAATAATATAACAGATAGGATATGATCAGTATAAAATATTTTAAAGGCACACCATGAAACTTTTTGGCCACTAGGGGGTGCTAGACATGTATTTTTCACACCTAGCGCCCCTATAGCCCACAAGCGCCGCAGCACTGTCGCAAAGGAAAGGAACTGGCCAACCTTAAAACTAAACTAAAAACTAAACATTTAAAACGCTAAACGATCAACATTTTGAGACAACAGGGAGAAACGCAGTCATGTTACAACTTTCTGATGAGGAACTCGTCGTGGCAGAAGCCATTTCTCAATCTGAAGGTTGCAGCCTCCAAATGTCGTATTTCTAAGCTGCATACGTCATCAAGACTCTCTTATTTCACAATATTAACAATTATAAAGTTGACTATTGTACTTAGTTAATCGTAAATTGTTGCAGTATGCTTATGACTTGCGAATGTAATGCTCAGTTTACCTTAATAAACCAGGCTTGATGACGTATTCAGCCTCCATATTGGACCTCCGGAGGCTGCAGCCTTCAAATTGAGAAACGACCAGAAATATTTCCTTGCCTTTTTCCAAACAAATATTGTTGCATCGTCTCTCTCTCCCTCGCCACCAGGAGTTTCCGCAATGGCGCTCGTTTTTTCTCTCTTTTGTGTGAAAATTGTCGCTCCAAATCCAAGTAAACCGATGTGATCCAAGCAGACCTAAAGTCTGCCGCTTTGTAATACGTCACGCGAGTGACAGCGGAACGCAGCAAATGAGGAAGAGAGAAGAGAGAAACGCTTGGATCTGATTGGTGAATGAGTAGGGTAGGGTAATAAGTTTGACTGCTGTAGCATCCTGGATTGTAATGTAAATACCATAGACACAGTTAAAGAAAGGTAAATACGTGAACACAGCATCTGAATACAGCGAACTATAAGCAAGATAATCGCCGTCATTTATAAAGAAGATCGCATTTATGTATGAATCAAGATCGTGAGTTTATATAAAAAAATTGCCTTAAAGGGGAATCGAACCCGGGCCGCCCGTGTTATAGGTCCGTGACACTAAAACTGTGCCACGGAGTCACATGCTATAAGTTGCTCTCTACACTCCTTAAGTAGCCTCCAGCAAAGTTCACGTTAAAAACAAATTGTGTGGAGGAAGTGACGTATGCCCTAAAGCAGTCGAATTTTGTAGTTTTTTTTTTTTGGTGCTCTGGTTACTACCAGAAACCCTAAGTTTTAAAATACGAGTAAAAGTGATACAGACCCCGTCAGGCTATGGTAGACATGTCATTCAACCTATTTAAAGTGGATGTACTACCACAAGGGTCTTGAAAATTTATTATGAATGTTGAAAAATTACATGGTGTCACTTTAATTAAAAATTCAATTTATTTATATAGCGCTTTTCACAATTGGTGATTGTTTCAAAGCAGCTTTACATTAATAGAAGCAGTGGAAAGCACAGAAAAACGACAGATAGCACAACATAATACACGATAGCACAAGCAGCTAAATTTGATGCGGCTATGAATCAACATTATAAGCGTGCGTATTGCTAATGTAACGTAAAGAAGAGGGTGCTAAGTTAAGCCCAAGAGGGCTGCCTCCCCGGGTTGAAAAACCCCCTAGGAGAAAAAAAACCCCAGGCTCAGCCGGGGAAGTAAAAAAAAGTCATAGGAGGGAAAAACCCTTGGGAGATATATTTATATTGAAACGATTAAGGAGATTAGGCGGAGGTTAAGCGGGTTCTGCCGGTGGTCGTTGGTCATGCATCAGCTTGGCATCACGTTGAAGGTCTGCCGGTGGGTCAGAGGTGTGCCGACTTTCACATTTACCGGAACTGGGTCTGTTTGTCTCATTGTCCTCGGAGAGGAGGACGAGACATAAAGAAAGAAAAACAAAGATCCAATTAGCGTAGGGGCCATTCATATGTATACACCTGTACATATACACAAACATATATCCATATATATCCACACATATCTATATATACATATATACACATATATATACATACACATACACACACATACACATATATATACACACATACATATACACACATATATATATACACATATATATATACATATATATATATATATATATATACATATATATACACATATACATATACATACACATACATACACACATACACACATATACACATACATACACACACATGTACATATACGTATTGAAGATACAACGTCATCCTAGTGAAAGACTCTGCACAGTTTGGTTTAGGGAGAATGAGAAAAATGCACGGGACGGCGAATGTTTTGGAAATGGGTGCAGTGACACCCTTTTAAGGACTGAAGTCCCGCCCCCGACTAGTGGGCTTAACACCACAAATGCATTACTGTTTATATTTAATTGTGATATTTATAATGTTTACCTGCCAATTATTAATTTTAATTTGCACATCTGAGCAATGAGTGAAAATAAGAAATGTCAGAAAGTTCATCAGTTTGTTAGTGTGTTAATTAAAGAAATGTTTCAAACATTCTCAAAGGAGTCTGATTAGTGGAGTCAGGTGTTTCATATAAGAAGACCTCATTACGATCTGCTTACTGCTATGACACATTACGCTTGACAAAGTAGTCCTGCTTGAAATGTTTTTCATTATGATTTTTTCCACATAATATAAACTCATATTTTAAATAATCTTTGCTAAAATAGGCAGACTTTTAAAATTACAACTATAAAGATGATACACATTTAAACTTCAAGAATTCACACTCAGGCGCAAGGATACAGTTTCTACCAGTCTATGGTTTCTACCGGAGCAGCAGGAGTCTCTCACAACTGTTACAATTGTAATTTTTTCTGAGTTGTGTTTGTAGAAAATGTAATACTACAGTACAAGTTCACGGCTGCACAGTGATGAATCAAAGCAAACATTGGACATTTAATGAGTTTGGTTGTGGATGCTTTGGAAGTTCTTTCAAGAAACGTTTGAGCAAAGATTAATTGATGATCAGAATTAAGACCATATCCAGAAGAGTGAGCAATATTTGTGTTGTTTTTGAGTCTCAAGTATTTTAAGAGTTTGACTTCTTTCAATGCTTATTTTAAGTGTTATGTTAAATTGTTAGTCATTACCTGCATTAGCAGTTTTGAAATCTTCATGATTATTTTAGCATTGAACGTGATATAAATTGACAATAAAGTATTTTGATATATTGAACCTTTACAGTTTTTTATTTCATTTTTCATATTGCACCTCCTTCATGTTTTGTGATGTTACAGATGAATGAACTGTTGAATATTTATGCTGAAAACTGATATTTACGGAACTGAAATTATTTTGCTTTTATCGGTTTTCAATTTAAAACAAATATTTTATTTAAGTAAAATTATAATTAAGCATTAAAAGTATAATTATTACATAATAAGGGACCAGTCCAGTACCCATTAAAAACCCATACTAGGACCTGGTAAATAATGTGGGCTTCATTGGATGAACATAAGCCCCACTCAGTTTCTATATCAAATTCATTTGGGCAACCCAGGTGGGGCCACCATGGAACCCCCGTACAAAATTAACTGGGCCCCATCTGGGCAGCCCATATGGGGCCCACTCACGAGCCCATATCCATCCCTTATGGGCCCCACATGGGTGTGTTGACAGGGATACCTCTCTGAATGCCAATCGTAATGTCACATGCAGTTATTCTCTTTAACGACCCCATTGGACGTTTGTGTTTCAAAACTGTAGCAATACGTACCTATTGGTACATATTTGTGGCGCTGCAAAAAAGTGTGCAGAGGTACGTATTTCCCATGAGACCAGGTTGGAAACTTGTGCATGCTTTCATCACCAGCAGGGTGGATTATTGTAATGGCCTCCTCACTGGCCTTCCCAAAAAGACCATTAGACAGCTGCAGCTCATTCAGAACGCTGCTGCCAGGATTCTGAGCAGAACCAGAAAATATGAACATTACACACCAGTCCTCAGGTCGCTACACTGGCTACCAGTTACATTTAGGATTGATTTTAAAGTATTATTAATGGTATATAAATCACTCCGTGGACTAGGACCTCAATACATTACTGATATGCTCATTGAATATAAACACAACAGATCACCCAGATCATTAGGATCACATCAGCTAGAAATACCAAGGGTTCACTCAAAGCAAGGAGAGTCAGCTTTTAGCTATTGCCAGTCGCAGCTGGAACCAGCTTCCAGAAGAGATCAGATGTGCTCCCACAGTAGTCACATTCAAATCCAGACTCAAAACACATCTGTTTAGCTATGCATTTACTGAATGAGCACTATGCTGCGTCCGAACTGATTGCACTATATTATATATGCACTATTTTAATTAATTTTTATTTCTCTTGTTTTTATTCTTATTTTTAACGGTTTTATACTTTTTTCCTGTTTTATTCTTTTTCACACATTTAAACAGTTTTTATTAAAATCACATTTATTTTCTTTTAATTTGATATTTTAAATTCATGTATCTTTGATTTATGTTTTCTCATTTCTATGTAAAGCACTTTGAATGACCTCTGTGTATGAAATGTGCAAATAAACTTGCCTTGCCTTGTCTTGCCTAGATTTGTTTATAAAACAACCGAACTGTCTTTAAAGCTAGCCAGAAAAAACAGCTATAGAAACTACTTTCTACCTCGGGTCTTTTAGTAGTAAATGAACTGTAGTAGAGAAAAATGTATAAATGTGAAGTAAAAGCTGCAAGT
This sequence comes from Misgurnus anguillicaudatus, assembly GCF_027580225.2. NCBI lineage: Eukaryota > Metazoa > Chordata > Actinopteri > Cypriniformes > Cobitidae > Misgurnus > Misgurnus anguillicaudatus. The sequence continues at coordinate 11,751,094 of NC_073348.2, read as the reverse complement.
ATCATACATAATACTCAAGTAAAGTCAAAAGGTTTAAGTATCGTACTTAAAGGAATAGTCTACTCATTTTCAATATTAAAATATGTTATTACCTTAACTAAGAATTGTTGATACATCCCTCTATCATCTGTGTGCGTGCACGTAAGCGCTGGAGCGCGCTGCGACGCTTCGATAGCATTTAGCTTAGCCCCATTCATTCAATGGTACCATTTAGAGATAAAGTTAGAAGTGACCAAACACATCAACGTTTTTCCTATTTAAGACGAGTAGTTATACGAGCAAGTTTGGTGGTACTAAATAAAACGTAGCGCTTTTCTAAGCGGATTTAAAAGAGGAACTATATTTTATGGCGTAATAGCACTTATGGGAGTACTTCTACTCGGCGCAGTAACACCCTCCCTCTCCCATTATGAGAGTGAGAAGGGGAGCGGACTTTTCAGGCGAGTCCAAGTACTCCCAAAAGTGCTATTACGCCATAAAATATAGTTCCTCTTTTAAATCCGCTTAGAAAAGCGCTACGTTTTATTTTGTACCACCAAACTTGCTCGTATAACTACTCGTCTTAAATAGGAAAAACGTTGATGTGTTTGGTCACTTCTAGCTTTGTCTCTAAATGGTACCATTGAATGAATGGGGCTAAGCTAAATGCTATCGAAGCGTCGCAGCGCGCTCCAGCGCTTACTTGCACGCACACAGATGATAGAGGGATGTATCAACAATTCTTAGTTAAGGTAATAACATATTTTAATATTGAAAATGAGTAGACTATTCCTTTAAGGAAATTTACTTCGTGAGTGCCCACATCTGTTCAAATTTAATTTTTGTTAAGATAATAGACAATAATTAGTCAAAGTTTTATACAATAATTTAATCAGTTTTTCGGTTAGTATTAGGGTGACCACCTGCTAAAAAGACAAAAGGGGGACAAGGGGTATGTTTCTGAGGGACAATGTGGGACACTCCCTGGCCCGGCAGTGCACCCGACCCCCTGGCCGACTTATTGATAGTGGTTTACCCATTTATAGCACATACCACCTTACACTGCAAAAAACTTATTTTCTAGAAAAAAAATCTTGTATTTTTGTCTTGTTTTCAGTATAAATATCTAAAAATTCTTAAATGAAGATGCTTTTTCTTGATGAGCAAAACGACCCAAGAAAATAGGTCTAGTTTTTAGACAAAAAATATAAAATTTAAGTGATTTTGTGCACAAAAAAATCTGCCAATGGGGTAAGCAAAAAATCTTGAACATTTTTCAAAAATACTAAATTCAAGATTTTTTCCTTGTTTTATGTACAAAATCACTTAAATTTGATATTTTTGGTCTAAAAACTAGACTTATTTTCTTGGGTCATTTTGCCCCTTAAGAAAAAGCATCTAAATTTAAGATTTTTTAGATATTTTTACTGAAAACAAGACAAAAATACCAAGACATTTTTTTCTTGAAAATAATTTTTTGCAGTGTACATGGCATATTAATAATGCCCTATTCCCCTAAACATGATGTATGCTCATGAATAGGCCAACCAATGTGTATTATTTTATAAAGATTTATAATATTTTGAACATTCATTGATTGACAGATGCACTTTCACTTACGATTTACTTTAGCTATTTATTTTTTATTATAATTTATTCACTTTAAATAAATTATAATATAAAATAATAGAATTAACAGGAATTGAACTTGCTCAACAACAACACAGAAACAGTTAAAAAAAAAGTCTTAACTCACAACTCCATGCTTTTTGTCCATGGCAAAAATGCTGCCTTCATATTTCCATGAAAACAAATTACATTAATTGACATGTAGGCCCCTTTAACCACACTCGGGTGATTTTTAGCTGTGATAGCCGTAAGCATTCCCTACTGGGGTAAACTAGCCATGATTGGGACATTTCATTTTACATTTAGTATATCTTTGACGTATTCGACCTTGACACTTGACACTGAGCAGACCATCAGTGTATGACATCAAAGCTACTGTAAGTGAAATTTTTGAGCAGACTGGTACCATTGAATGAATGGGGCAACTGAATACCATATGCTTCATAAACATTGAAAAAAACCCTGCTCCACTTCAATACTGCTTGTATAGTCTCCTAAGGTCAGCAAATGTTCCACATTAAGGGCTCTATCTTACACCCGGCGCAATGCAGCACAATGCGCGACGCAAGTGTCTTTCGCTAGTTTCCACCCTAATTTTCACGTTTAGCGCCGCGTTGTTTAAATAGCAAATGCATTTGCGCCCCCTTTGCGCCCATGGGCGTTCTGGTCTGAAAAACGAGGTATGTTCAGGCGCATTGTTGGCGCGTTGCTATTTTGAGGCAACTAAAATAGACTACTCCATTGACCAACAAAAACCTGGTCTAAAGTCTAAAGTCAATGGCGCAATATGTTTTATGTTATTTAAAGAGCGCATTAGTAATATGCGCCTATAAACGGGAGGACAACGCGGGTTTGCTTATCACAAAGTACATAAATGCGCAGCAGCACAAAAATGCTTTTAAATATGAAAGATTAAAGGATTGAATTTAAGAGATTATTATTGAGTCTCTTGGACATATTTATAAATGAGGACTGATTATGAGACGTTAGAAGGCGCAAAGAGCTGCTTCACCTGCAGCCTGGTAAGTAAATAAATGCTTTGCTTTAAACAATGCGTCTGTTTTTAAATGTTTTTTTTTTTTTAATGCTACCTCACGGATTTATTGTATATGATGACTCTGTACCTGTGGATATGGCGAGATGAGAAACATTTGTAAGTAATGCTTAAAAAAACTCTTTGCTAAAAAAAACGTTGTCCAAAGTGCTGAAACGTGAGGAGAGCCGTTTGTAATTTCTTTATCTCCTGTTTGTTACAAATAAAGTATTTTTAGAGTACAAACCTTATCTTACATACTTGTAAATTATGTTTTGATGATATTGGATAGCCATACATTTAAAGCAATTACAAGCCTGCTTTTTACTTCCATGACTAAAAGAATACGGGTTTTAAAAGTTTTAATAAAAAAAATAACAATTTCAATATAAGGGAAAAACAACACAATTATTTAACATTAATCTTAAACTGGGGATCTTCTACCTCCGTTTAGTTTTTCAGTTTACAAAGTCCGTCATCTAAATAGGGATTAGACATAGCGCCAGCGCAACTTGCTTTTAAAGGGGATGAGAGCTGGGACTCTCATTAGTTTACTGCACGTTACGCCCAAAATACTCCCATTACAATAGGACCTACCCTTTTCGACCATGCGCTCGGCGCAAAAACGATTTTTCCCGTCGTTAAATTAGCAAAAGTGGATTCGGACACGCCCATTTAGACGTTGCGCTGTGCGCTTTAGACAATGCGCTTAGATCGTTAAAATAGGGCCCTAAAACTAATCAAAGATAAAATTTAAAGCAGTTATAATTTATTTATATATTTTATTGCATATATAGTTTAGGCTATATGTTGTATTTAAGGTAGACAGACAGGCTCCAGAAATGCGGACATTAAAGGGGACATTCTACAAGACGTTTTAAGATATTTAATAAATCTTTGATGTCCCCAGAGTACATTATGCGAAGTTTTAGCTCAAAATACCATATAGGTAATTTATTGTGGCATGTTAAAATAGGCACTTTATGGGTCTGAGCAAAAATGCACCGTTCTTGAGCTGCTCAGGTGGGCGGAGTCTCAAGCGCTCGTGCTGTATACAAGGCATTGCATTCTCTCACGAAAGAAGTTAGTGAGCGATGTTCAGCATTATATATTTGAACAAGTTTAAAAAGTCAATCATTTGTTTTATGCATATGTAACATGGTGAAAAAGAACATTTAAGTTAAAGAGTTTAGATGTGTGAATTCCATAAAATAAGGCATTATAATGATTTGTGTGCTCAGAGGCTCCCCTCCTGTGGCCAGTGACGGTACTGCATATATTGTATTTTGTCCCTCTTTGCTTCCCTTACCGTAGCAGATTTGAGAATCTTTGCTGCGGGTAGGTGTGATTTTCAGGGCTCCTACTCATAATGAAATAATTGTGGAAATAATGTGGTTTTTGTGAACATCCTCGATGTGATTGATCATACACATGTATATGAACATATACTTAATAGATTTATTTTGTTAAAATAGTTATTAGGGTGAAAATATATTGAACCTCATTGTGTGTCACATGTGTAGGCCTCATCTGTGTCTAAAGATATATTGAACAATTATAATATGAGTTGAGTGAATGTGAACTCTCTATCTTCTAGTTTTTATAATGTCTGCAGTACTCAGGTCACCAGCCGGTTTTGATTTATATTTCATTTTTCTATCAAATGTATGTTTCCTTCATGTTTATTTCAATATGAATGTTAAATAGTGATATTTAGCAATCCTTGACATTTTCCTTGTTACTGGTTATGATTGATCACATATTGTGTTATGTGCAAAAGTAATATTGAGTTACAATTTCATGTTATACGATGTTACCATGTATTTTATGTGAAAAAGACAAGTTTTATTACATGTAGCAGATTTGAGAATCTTTGCTGCGGCTTTTATAATGTCTGCAGTACTCAGGTCACCAGCCGGTTTTGATTTATATTTCATTTTTCTATCAAAGGATAAAAACAAGAAAAACCAACCCCCACGTGTGAGTGTGTTCAGTTTTGCATCCGTCACACTGGTGCCGTGACCGACCTTTTGGATCATTCGATCAGCTCAACGCAGATCGGCCGTGGTTGCTGCTCACTGTTAAGCTTATTGGAGGAACGAATCTTCTATTTAGTGGACAGATTCGGTTTGCCATTGGATCAACTCTTTAATACTACGGATAAGGACAGTATACTCATGCTCACACGTCATGATGGGGACAGTACTTTAGTTCAGTATACATACACAATGCATGAATGCAAGGAACATAGTTTTTCGGCCTTGACAATCGTCGTGATCAAGATTTGATTGCATATATATTGAACTGCCTTTTTGATTTTGATTGATATTTGTTTATATAGTATATACACACACTTTACATTTATTTTGCTCTTCTCATGGACAAATCTCAACAGTAATATGGCTGAAAAATATGAGTATGATAATGATTTGGATGCAACATGTTATGGTAACACAGGTTTTTCTAGAGGTAGAGGTACATGGCTATACAGTAGCCCTGAGGGTGGTACTCTTAGCGGCAATTTCAACCATGGTGTTGAAAGATCACACTCATATGCTAGCAATGGCAGAGGTATAGGGTTAAGTCAGTCTTTAGGGGCTACTCCTGTTGGAAGAGTTAATTCCGGAGGCCCGTACACTTCAACACCAGCCGCAGATAGAGCCGCTTTTGAGCATCTCACAGACATGGTAGGTCAGCTGGGTACACAAATCGGCGAATCAATAGTTGCAAAGCTAATGTCAGCCGGCCTAGTTAATGTAAGCGCCGATTGCCAAACCAGTTCACCCAGTTATGCTCAAATGCCGACACACACAGAACAGTGCTCTCATACTCCAGTAATGACTCCACAAGTAACAGTGCACATGAAGTCAGAGCATGACACCTTTAGGGGCGATAGCTCTGATAAATACGGCATTGAGGAATGGGTAGACAGGACAAAAGCTTGCTTAAGGAAGCAGATGTGCCCTATTCAAGATCAAGCTGAGGAGATTATGAGTAGGCTCGCTGGAAAGGCAAAGGATATTGTTAAAGTCAGCCTGCGCAGTGATGGTGCGCTTAACATCAGGCAGAACCCTGAGTTAATCTATGGCATTCTTATGCAGTACTTCAGTGATGCACCCTCCTGCTTACCTCTTGCAGACTTTTATGCCACTGTTCCTAGGGCTAAAGAAAATCCTGTAGACTACTGGATTCGACTTAACAAAGCGGCTGATCTGGCAGATAAAGAGTTGCACAGACAAGGTAAACATCTGAATGATATGGGAGAGGAAGTAACACGGATGTTCATTAAATACTGTCCTGACCCCAGTTTAGCTAACATATTCCGTTGCAAGCCCATTCGTGGATGGAGTGCAAAAGAAATACAGGGTAGGATTGACGATTACCAAAGGGAATTCAGGAGCCGTGAGAATGTTAGTGTGAATTTACGGAGCCGCACAAGTACAGTATTCAAAGGTGAACATAATGTGTATGATTGCCCCGTGGCAGTGTCACCTGCTCCCCAGATTCAGCCTTTCCTTGCTCTGCCAGATGCTGAAGTATGCCACCAGCTAGAACCTACACTGACACAGAGTCTGGTACAACAATCTCGCACCTGCTCATCCCCTCTGACAGTATCGTCTCAACATGCGCAACAGGCTGAGAGTCAGTTGCTGACTCGTATGATGGAAATGATGGAGCAGCTCATGGACAGGGTGCAATCCCGTGATGATTCACATTCAAGGCGTGGACCTAGACAGCAGCGTGGTTTCATCAGAAGTGCCTGCCGATTCTGTAATGACAACAAACACACTAAACTGACACACTGCATGACAAATAAACTGTGTTTTGCATGCCACTTACCAGGACACACAAAAAAGGAATGCCCCAAGCAGTCTTCCGCCCAGATGCAACATGAGGGAAACTAGTAGACCCGTATTCGGCGGGAGGCAGTGCGGGTCATCATTATTGTAACTCCCAAGCTATTGATGATTGTGAGTCTCAAAATGCTTACCTCTCAGCCAAAGGACAATGTGATCAACCGGAGGTCATTTATCAGAACACAAACGTTGTTGGTGGACAAGATAGTCTCTTCTACACACCAGTAAAGATTGGGGAGTCAGTGACATTGAGTGCAATGCTGGACAGTGGCTCGATGGCGTGCACTATGAATGAGTCTGCTGAGATGAAACTGAAGTCAGCTGGTGTATTGAATGAATGCGGAGAGTTTGACACAAATGTCGTCCTTGTAGGCTGTGGAGGGTTGCGCGTAAAACCCAAATCATCATTCAATCTTACCATGGAAGTGTATGGTGTTAAGATGATTGTACCTACTTTAGTAGTTTCAGGACAACATGATGAGCTGATACTTGGGACTAATGTTATAAAACACATTCTCAGATACCTCAAAATGTGCAATGGATTTTGGCAAGCTGTGTCTAGTCCAACTTCAATAGACCCTGAATGTGAAAGCTTCTTATCAATGCTAGCTGGATTGAACCGCTGGAGAGGGCAAGAGATACCAGAGAAAATCGGGACAGTAAGATGCAACTCAGCTGTCTATCTCGAGTCGGGCCGTGAGTACTTAGTATGGGGTAAGCTACCCAAATCTGCTGTTGTGTCCCCAGGAAGCGCAGTTATGACCGAGCCTACATCTTCTCACTCTGCTCCCAGAGGCGTCATGGTTGCTAGACTTATCACATCTCTGTGGGGAGACGGATGGGTCCCATTGAAGCTTATCAATACTTCAGGTAGACCAGTAGTACTAAAACGGAATGCGAAAATCGCAGACCTCTATCCATGTGTAGCGCTTGAAGATTTCGAGCAGACTAATTCTGACAGTTCTCACCTGGCAACCTACCACACAATATTGTCTGAAGATGTGGGCCAAGTGCCATCCGCAAGCGAGCAACTCAAATCGGTCGGTCTGGACAGTCTTGATGTTGACTCTTGTGATGTCTCAGATGCTTGTAGAAAAAGATTGTTAAACCTGATTGTGAGCTACGAAGACATCTTTTCGCATAACCATCTTGATTGTGGTCAAGCTAAAGGCTTCATACACAGGATTCACCTCTCAGACACCCGGCCATTCAGGCTGCCATACAGATGAGTGGCACCCAGTCAATATCAGAAACTACGGCAGGTACTGACTGAAATGGAGGAGAAGGAGATAATTAGGCGATCTACTAGCGAGTATGCATCTCCTCTCGTTTTGGTCTGGAAAAAAAACGGAGACCTGCGCGTGTGCACTGATTTTCGCTGGTTGAACAGGCGAACACTGAAAGATGCGCACCCTCTACCACACCAGGCAGATTGTCTGGCAGCACTTGGCGGGAACACCTTGTTTAGTACAATAGACTTGACGTCCGGGTTCTATAACATGACACTGCACGAAGAGGACCGCAAGTTCACTGCCTTTACGACACCTATGGGCCTCTTTGAGTATAACAGGTTACCACAAGGCCTTTGCAACAGCCCGGGTAGCTTCATGCGGATGATGACCAGCATTTTCGGGGATCAAAATTTTCTCAGTCTCCTGTGTTATCTGGATGACTTGATCGTCTTTGGGCCTGATGAGAAAACCGCACTAGATCGCTTGGAAATGGTGTTCGGCAGACTCCGCGAATACAATCTCAAGCTGGCTCCAAAAAAATGTTACCTGCTGAGGAAGTCAGTGAAGTTCCTTGGGCATGTTATCGACCAAACAGGGATTTCCACAGATCCAAGTAAAGTCGAAAGCATTACTAAACTGAGCAGTGTGGACTTAATGGAGCCAGATGGCTTAACCCCTTCCCAGAAAAAAATAAGATCGTTCTTGGGAATGGTGAATTACTACCAGCACTTCATTCCAAACTATTCTGCAACAGCCAAGCCACTTTTCAGTCTTCTGAAGGGTCAGAAAACTAAGACAAAGCGCCTGAAGAAGCCAAATCAAATGTGTCAAAACCGGAAGTTGAAGCCCAGTGATTGGACACAAACCCAAGATCAGGCGGTTGAGAGGTTAAAAACATCATTGGTCGAGAGTGCTGTCCTTGCCCACCCGGATTTTAACCGTCCATTCATACTGGCAACGGATGCCTCTCTAGATGGTATTGGGGCTGTGCTCTCACAAGTCCCGGAAGGGGAAACAAAAGCCAGGCCTGTAGCCTTCGCCAGTAAGTCCCTTAGCCGTTCACAGCTAAATTACCCAGCACATCGATTGGAGTTCTTGGCCTTGAAATGGTCAATATGTGATAAATTTAGTCATTGGCTCAAAGGACATGAATTCACCGTCTTGACTGACAATAATCCTTTGGCCCACATACTTACCAAACCCAAGCTGGATTGCTGTGAACAACGTTGGGTGGCAAAATTGGCTAGCTACAACTTCAGTATAAAGTATGTGGCTGGTCCCCAAAACACAGTCGCTGATGCCTTAAGCCGGGTTCCTTTTGTCAAAACGGATGTCACACAGAGATTACTCATGGAGCCATACGGAGCTCTTCTGACCGATTCAAAAGGGATGTCTACTGGGTCAGTGCAGGAGGCCTTTAACCCTTGTGTGGTGTTCATATTTCTGTTACTTAGACAATGTTTGTGGGTCTAGTGGACCCAGAGCATTATTAGTATCTTAAACCAATGCAGTCATACAAATTTATGTATAACTGTTTACAGATGATTACTTTAGCCTCAATGCAAGTAATATAGACGGAATTTATTGTTAATATTTGTCATTTACCACTGATATAGGACTATTTATAGATTAAAGTGCTATTCGTTTTTGTGATAATATGAAATAAGAGAAGAAAATTCTACTGTGTCTTCCTGTCCATCTTATGTCCACACACACTGCAGTACAATGTGTTGCTTTTGGCTACAACCTAAAATGATGAAAATGGTTGGATATGAAATTTTACTTTCCCTATTTCTCACTCTCTCTCACACACTCATACACACACAAACACACACACACACACCATAGGTTTTGTGGTAACTTATGGTTTTACAAATAGTAATCAATACACCAGTTTACCATGATTACTACACTTTTACTATAATACAACCATGGTTATTTTTTGCAAGGGATATAATGGTAAAATGTAGAATGGTTCCTGTTAGACAAAAGGTAAAGTGTTTGGGACAGTGGGGGCAGACAAGTGTTCATGCATGATATATAACATGTTGTATCCTTGCGTTGTTACAGCAAGTGCCGAAGGACAAAACTCTGACATGCATCCATCACATATGTACAGACATAAATACAAACACACTCATGCACTCACAGGAGTCCCAGATAAGAGAAAAACAGAGTAAAGTTACATAGCATATTAAATTTTCACTCTCTTATTACCTCCGGGTCCAGTGGACCCGAACACCACATATGTAATATAAATGTGTAGGGGGGTGTACAGTAATTATAAAGTTGTTTATTTTTATGTTCTTTATAGAAAATGAGCCAAGGCCAATGAATCTGAGGTTGAAACAACAATTAATTGCATAATTTTTCTTTTAGTAAACATTAAAAACGGGTCCCACAGACCCGAACACCACACAAGGGTTAAACGTTCGTGTGATTCGGATAGGAGACAGAGAGTTCTTATTTCGGACTTGCCATGCGAGTACAAAAGTCAGCAAAATCTTCTGACTATCCCAGAAGTAGACGTCTCTGCTGTATTGAACTCACATGTTGAGTGGAACGTCGGTGCCAGGATGCGAGCTATGTCCGTCATTGACCACTTACCTCAGATGATGTCTGTAGGACAGGATACATTACCAGCTTACTCAGAACAGGACCTACGAGAGAAACAGCTCAATGATAGGATTCTGTCTCGAGTCATGTATTATGTTGAACGTCGACGTAGACCTTCGAGGAGAGAAAGAGCACAAGAATCAGCAGTTGTCATGCGGTATCTAAAACACTGGGAGAAACTTGTCATCAGAAATGGCATCTTGTACAGAGTGTCTCGTGACAAGCTATCAAGGATAAAACACCATCAGTTCATAGTCCCAGAGTCTTTGGTGACTGAGATCTTGAGAGGAATTCATGACAGTTGTGGTCATCAGGGTCAGTCACGGAGTGTTAATCTTACAAGACACAGCTTCTTTTGGCTGAACATGGATCATGATGTGAGAGATTATGTGCGCAAATGTCATCGCTGCACCGTAAGCAAGACAACGGGTCCTTCTGGTAGAGCTCCCCTAGAGAGTATTTCAACAAGTAGACCACTGGAGCTTGTGTGCATAGACTTTTGGTCTGCAGAGGACTCCACAAATAAGTCTGTTGACGTCTTGGTGATGACTGATCATTTTACGAGGTTAGCACAAGCCTTCGTGTGTAGGGATCAGTCTGCTAAACAGGTCGCCAGAGTTCTGTGGGACAAGTATTTCTGCATTTATGGTCTCCCAGAACGAATTCATAGTGATCAGGGTCCGAGCTTTGAAAGCAGACTAATACGGGAGCTTCTAAGGGTCTCTGGAGTGAAAAAGTCACGCCCAACGCCGTATCACCCGATGGGTAATGGAAGTGTGGAACGCTTTAACAGAACTCTCGGAAATATGATACGAGCTCTGTCTCCAGATATAAAGAGGGACTGGCCTAGACGGTTACAGACACTTACTTTTCTGTAAAATTGCACAACCCATGAGACGACAGGTTATGCCCCATTTTACTTGATGTTTGGGCGCGTGCCCCGCCTGCCCATTGACGTTCTTTTTCGCTCTGTTCTGAGCGATTCAGACATAACCTGCTGTGACAGGTTTGTGTCTAATTTGACCAAAGATCTGAAAGAAGCATTGCAGATCGCACAAGAACATGCAACAAAGGAGCAGAAAAGACATGCAGAGTTGTATAACCGAAGAGTGAAAGGACTGGTCATTGAGATAGGTGATCAGGTGCTCCTTGCAAATAAAACTGAAAGAGGTAAAAAGAAAGTCGCTGACAGATGGGAGTCGACAGTCTACACTGTGGTTGATTGTAAGCCAGACACTCACACTTACAAGATCTGTAACCCAGCCACAGGTCAGGAAAAAGTTGTTCATCGGAACCTGTTGATGTTAGTGAACTTCTTACCAGTGAACATGGAGACTTCCCTGTCTGATCAGTTTTCAGACATATCCAACTCTTGTTCGAGATCGCATTCCATTCAGTCACTGAGTGAAGTAGAGGTTGAGCCCTTAGAAGGAGATACGGACGTGTCTAAACACAAAGAGGACAGTAGCAGTAGTGTTGCAGTTGATGGTTCTATGAGGAAGAGGGGCAAGTCATTACCCACATGTGAGAGTGCTAATATTGGCAATGTGGATGACTTTGTATCAGTTCAGGAATCTGATAGTAGGACCAGGACTATAAGTTGGGTCTCTGAGTTACCTGTAAGATCTGTCCCAGATGAGTCTGACCAAATCCCAGCTGAAGTTCAGGTAGACCCTCCGGCTAATGTCACTACTGCTGTACCAGAATGTCACACACCTGAAGAGTCAAGTGCTACAAGGGAGCTTGTTTCTGGTGACAATGCAAGCAGCAGTTCAGATTCACATACAATGAACAGTGAGACAGTCCTGTCTACCCTACCTCGTTCACAGACTTTTACCGAAACAATTGTGAATAACACTGAGAATGAACCACAGCATTCTAGTTCGATCACGCAGGTCAGATCACGTTTTGGCCGTATCATTAGACCTGTTGACAGATTAATACATATTATGTCAGTACAGGTTATGGCTCAAGATACGAAACACAATGTTCAAGCTGTTTGTAAATCAGTACGTAAAGTTTTCTCTGGTTAAGACGCCATTTGTAATGTACAATGGTATGTTGAAATGTTTTTGATTGTTTGTGTTAAACTATAGTACTGAAGGAACATACCTGATGAATGGGTGGCCTTACAAACTCTGATGGAATTTTATGCCTTTGTCTTTTTGTTTGAGAAAGGTAATGATCAAATGTGTATGGGAAATATTGTGGAATGTATGTAGATGTTCTACTGTCAGTAGCTGTTGGGAGAGCTTAGCGCTACTCTCTCATCACTTCATCCTTATGGGATAATAGTATTTTTGACGCTCCTTTAACAGGATATTGTTCCCATTTTGAATTTTTTTTTTCTTTTCCCCCGCAAGTTTATGATCTGTTGGTGATACTCCACCTGCCATACCATTATTTTATGTAATTCAGTGGGGGTGGATGTAACATGGTGAAAAAGAACATTTAAGTTAAAGAGTTTAGATGTGTGAATTCCATAAAATAAGGCATTATAATGATTTGTGTGCTCAGAGGCTCCCCTCCTGTGGCCAGTGACGGTACTGCATATATTGTATTTTGTCCCTCTTTGCTTCCCTTACCGTAGCAGATTTGAGAATCTTTGCTGCGGGTAGGTGTGATTTTCAGGGCTCCAACTCATAATGAAAAAATTGTGGAAATAATGTGGTTTTTGTGAACATCCTCGATGTGATTGATCATACACATGTATATGAACATATACTTAATAGATTTATTTTGTTAAAATAGTTATTAGGGTGGAAATGTATTGAACCTCATTGTGTGTCACATGTGTAGGCCTCATCTGTGTCAAAAGATATATTGAACAATTATAATATGAGTTGAGTGAATGTGAACTCTCTATCTTCTAGCTTTTATAATGTCTGCAGTACTCAGGTCACCAGCCGGTTTTGATTTATATTTCATTTTTCTATCAAAGGTATGTTTCCTTCATGTTTATTTCAATATGAATGTTAAATAGTGATATTTAGCAATCCTTGACATTTTCCTTGTTACTGGTTATGATTGATCACATATTGTGTTATGTGCAAAAGTAATATTGAGTTACAATTTCATGTTATACGAATGTTACCATGTATTTTATGTGAAAAAGAAAAGTTTTATTACATGTAGCAGATTTGAGAATCTTTGCTGCGGCTTTTATAATGTCTGCAGTACTCAGGTCACCAGCCGGTTTTGATTTATATTTCATTTTTCTATCAAAGGATAAAAACAAGAAAAACCAACCCCCACGTGTGAGTGTGTTCAGTTTTACATCCGTCACACATACTAAATACATTTATCAGCAGATGGGGAACATTGTGGAATAAAAATAAAGACTTTTAGGTCTCAAGCTGCCAGTGTTTTAAACAGGCACAATGATTTTCAGCATGTTACAAATAAAATACACGTCCACAAACACTCATAAGTTTACTTTTTGACCAAACCACACGAGCACATTTAAATGATCTGTAATAAAACAACACATTTAATGCTTAAACTTTAGAGAAACAGATCAAATGACATGTTTAAGTTTATTGTATACACATATTGAACACATTCGCGTTTCTGTCAGTGTCTCACTCTCAGTCTTGTAACTCCTCGTATTCATTTGAAACTTGAAAGAAACATTAAACAACATATTTATGCTTATTGTGTATGATAGTAAATACACGTTGTTTTCTCACTCTGTCTTGTGCAGTGCATTAATCCTCGTGTTCATTCATATAAACTTCAAAGAAACATATTAAACAATATAACTTACTTGAAAGCGAACCGCCGCGTTGCTCTCTCTCTCGTTCGTTCGCTCACTCGCTCTCTGTCTGTTGCACTAAGGTAAGGTTAATCCTTTAGAAAGATTATTAAAACTACAAGTCATAAGATTGTAGGCTCCTGATTGTGTTTGAGGGAATACAAACGCGTCGTGCTGTCAGTCATTCTTTTTCTCTGTCTATCGCACTCGTGAGGCCGTTCATGGTTGGATAGCGCAGTTGAAGGGGCGGTATCATTATAATAAGAGCCCCTTAATAGGTCATGGGGGGAGCGAAATTCGAATGACCTACTTATTCACATGCTTGCAGAGAGAGCCTTACCAAAACAAAGTTACAGGGTTGCTATTTTTCATGTTTTCTGGGTTGGTAGAAGCACTGGGGACCCGATTATAGCACTTAAACATGGAAAAAGTATGATTTTCATGGAATGTCCCCTTTAAGTTTATCTATATATACACTCTAAAAAATATTGGGTTGTTTTTCACCCCGGGCTGGGTAACTATAGGACAGAACACATTTCTGGGTTAAAGTGAAATAATTATTTGGGTCATTTTAACCCAGAAATGTGGTCTGTCCTATAGTTTCCCAGCCCAGGGTTAAATATTTTTAAGGGTGTATATTTAAGTGTTATGAACAGCTAAGCCAGGTGACTTGCACGACCCACCTTATTTCCTTCCTTATTATTTGGAACCACTGACATAAATGATCCTTTCAAGTGAAGGCATAGCGGATGCATTGAAAAAGTTTATATGTTTGGACAAAAATTTGGGGGTTTTGCACGGGTTTGATATAAAATAGAATATCAAGGTTGGATTTAGTTGTTTGCAATGTGATATATTTTACAAAATAGTCCTAATAAAATTAATTTGAACTGTTTCTGAAATGCTTCTTTAATAAAGAGCATCACTATCTCATAACGCAGCGAAGAACCTTTTGCACAGAGTGAACAATTTATTGTCAAGCAATCGATATCAAGATATTCAGCACCATCGCCATGGACAGCACCTGGTAACGTCGTACGAAACCCGATAAGGTATGGTTCGGGGAACTTGCAAAGTATACCTGTAGTTAAGGTTTAATTTAAGAGTCTTCGTAGCGCGCTAAGAGACAATGGTTGTGGTTGGACAGTGCAATTTAGGGGCAGTATTATCCCCTTCTGACATCACAAGCGGAACCAAATTTCAATTACCTATTTTTTCACATGCTTGCAAATAATTGTTTAGGAAAACTGAGTTATTGGGTTGATTTTTTTAAACATTGTATAGGTTGATAGAAGCACTGGGGACCCAATTATAGCACTTAAAAATTAAAAAAGTCAGATTTTCAAGATATGTTCCTATAATTTTGTTTGTGGTGTACACATGTTTGTTAAGGTCCAGCTAGGCTTAATGTAGTTTTAAGTAAAGATGGTAAAAATAAATCATCAACTGAAACATTTACATTAATTTCTCTTATTCTTTTAATAAAGAACATTTATGCAATATCTTTAATTGTTTTTATTTGATCAAACACAGGTATGGACATGGCAGACAACTCAAAGCAATATAACCGAAAGCATCGTAAAACAATGACAAATGCAGTAAATGTGGAGACCGACACAACAAAAGGTTTTGGGCCACATGCAACAGACTCGGAAGATCTTAACATTTCAGCTGAAACCAGTAAGGTACAGGGGAGTGAGCCTCTCCAAAATGTTTGGAGACAATGTCCAAAGGTAAAAAAAATCATTTCCTATATCTTTGTCAAAAAAAAATTGGAATAAGATCAAACCACGGAAAAGGTCCTCAAAGCTCCAACAACCATGGTCAGACTGTCTGTACAGCAAATTTAAAAAGAAAAATCCATGCTGCATTCTTTCATTCAAATATCAGCATGTCAAGGCAGACAAGAGCAGGAAAATCAATTCTCCATTTTTACACACTTCAGCAGCATGCACTTTCCCCTCTTGCACAGCCAAATATTCTTTTAAAATCCAAAAGAAACCTGCTACACTGGACAAACATGTAAAAATCTTAGTTCATCAAACCGGAGACATAAATCACAAACTTTCAGACAAAAAGTCCAGACCAGTTACTCGCCTACAAAGAGGCAAAATAGTGAAGTCCTTAATACATTGACCCAGTGATTTTTATTACAAAAAACTTCTAACCACACCAAAGGAGCAACTTTTGGCTGGAAACATGACTAAGTGTCTTAATAAAAATGTACTTAAAGTAATTGGCTCTGAAATGAGAAAAGACAGGCTGGTCACAGTGATGTCTTAAGAGACATCCAGCTTATTCAAAGCATCCTAAAGGACTGTGACAGCAAATATTACAAGATCCCAGGCTACATACAGTTTCACTGTACAAATCCCTTCATTGTACATTTATATACAGATCTTGGAATTAGCATTCTCATGCATCATTTGCAAAGTAGGCTACCTATTTGCCTCTATCTTGATGCCACTGGTGGCATTGTGGCCAAAATTCCAGACCAACCAAAGCGTGTGTTCTATTATGCGCTCGTACTTCCAGGAAAGGGCAGAGATGCACCACCTCTTCCCATATGTGAGATGCTATCTAATGATCATTCAGTACCACCAATAACCTTTTGGCTCATGAGATTTTTATTGGATTTGTCCAAATACACACAAGTGACTGTTCATCAAATTGAAACAGATTACAGTTAGGCTATGATACAAAGCGTGCTGTTTGCTTTTAACAAAGAGCACATCATATCCTACCTGAACAGAGCACATGAGCTCAGCATGGGGAAAAAAACCTGGGATGAAATAAAGTAATTCAATGTGCTGCACATTTGCTCTGCCCATGTCTTAAAGGCTGTTAGACAGGCAATTTGTAGGCAAACCGATGACAAGCTCAATGACTGAACCAAGAGTTCTCTTCAGTGCAATGTGTACCTTGTTTACAACTTCACGAAACACCAAAAAGTGTCAAAGATACTTTAACTATGCTGAATGACTTAATTTCAAGTTCTCCAAAGGATATACTTGAAGAAACTGTCTAATCTGAGGAATGGGAAGAGTGGGAAAGTGAGGACAAAAGACATACAATGAGCATCATAGCTAGCTCCCCATTTTCTTCTTATTTTCAGCAATTTCTGAAAGAGGTGAAAGAAAAAGCAGCAATTGAGACAAGTTTGCTGAAAGAGGTGTTACAACCCTTGGCTCAAGGGAAGCACAAATACAAGGGACACACGAAAACCAAATTATAAACTCAAAGTAATATTTATTTAACTACAAAGAAATAGGAGAATTGAAATGAAATGATAAAATTTAAATAAGGAAATTCAAAAGAAACCCCAAAGCAAACAAACAAAAAACAAAGGTCTCTCCAATCCAAAATCTAGGCCTTCTCTGGTTCAGTGGATGACTCTTTTAAAGGAGCGTAAGCACAAGCACAGGTGTTTCCAATTGAAATAATCAGTGGCAAGAAGGATTCCAAACAACAAAGAGGCCCAGCAGCAATTCCCAAACCCAACAGCAGAGGTGACAACGCATCAGCTATCACATTTTCTGATCCTCGAATGTGTCGAAAATCCAGGAAGAAAGATTGTAGGAACAAAGACCACCGGACCAACCTCTGATTTGGACAATGCAAAGAATAAAGAAAAGTTAATGGATTATGATCCGTATATAACAATTGGTGCACTGGAATTCAAATAAACAGCAAAATAAGGGCTAACGCTTCCTTTTCGACCACAGAATAGTTAAGCTGATAGGAGTTAAATTTTCTTGAAAAAAAAACTAACTGGATGGTCTACTCGGTCCACAACAGACTGCTGAAGTACAGCTCCAGCCCCCACGTTACTGGCATCCACGTGCAACGTAAAACGATCCTCAAAACACGGAGCCTTAAGCACGGGCGCTGTACACAAAGACTTCACATTCCCAAAAGCCAATTCACAGCTGTGAGACCAGACAAACTTTTCCTTGCCCTTTAACAAATCTGTAAGCGGTTCTACGACGGTAGAAAAATTCCGACAAAAAGATCGATAATATCCAACCAACCCGAGAAACCTCATAAGCTCTTTCTTTGTTGATGGGGAAGGAAAATTCTGAATGGCTTGTACTTTAGCCTGTATCGGACGCACTTCGCTGTTTCCCACCACCTTACCAAGATACGTCACTGTTGCCTTTGCAAACTCTAATTTGGCCAAATTAACTAAGTCGAGCCTCAGACAAACGTCTCATCACAGAACGCAAACAGCACAACCCTCAAGACCAGAAATTACTCTGTTCATGTGGCGTTGAAAAGTCGCTGGCGCGTTTCGCAGCCCAAAACTTATGACTTGGTAAGGTAATAATCCTGACGGGGTGGCAAAAGACGAAATTTCTTGTGCTCTCTTTGTCAAAGGGACTTGCCAAAAGCCCTTCAACAAGTCAAACTTACTGACGAACTTGGCTGACCCAACCTGGTCCACACAATCCTCAACACGGGGCAAAGGAAAACAGTCTGGTTTCGTTAAAGCATTAACTTTATACGAAAGTCTGTACAAAACCTCACAGTACCGTCTGATTTTCCCACCAAAATACATGGGGAAGCCCAATCAGAAAATGAAGGTACTGCAATATTGTAGTCCTGAATATACTTAATTTCTGAAAGCGTTAACTTTACGAAAGTCTGTACAAAACCTCACAGTACCGTCTGATTTTCCCACCAAAATATATGGGGAAGCCCAATCAGAAAATGAAGGTACTGCAATATTGTAGTCCTGCATATACTTAATTTCCTTCTCCATTAAATCCCGTTTCTGTGGAGCAACACGATAAAAACGCTGCTTAATAGGCTTTGCATCCCCACATCAATGTCATGTTCAATCCAATCCGTACGTGATGGTGTCTCGCCAAATAATTCTGGAAAATTACGTAGCAGATCACATAACTTCTGGCATCGTACAGGAGATAAATGACGAAGCATGAACTCCAAATTGTTCAAGTCCTCAGAATTATTCAAACAGCCACGAAAAACACAATCATCAGATGATATTGTCTCTTCTTCCTCCCCTACCAAACTCACATTAACCCCACCAATGGAACCAGCCGAAAGTGCTGGATGAAAAGATGTCAAATTTTCGACAGATTTAGTTTCCTTTTCATAATAAAGTTTTAATAAATTTACATGGCACCGTTTAACTGACTTTTTCCATGATGGCATTAAAACATCAACATTTTCATCAGTTAACTCATTCACCGCCATTGACGAGTTATCTCGTCATTTATGAGTTCATATTTAACTAATAAAAATGCCTTTCTGGATGAATTTCTGGACCCTAACCTAACCCCAGATGGCGCCAAAACGAATTTATCAAAAACGGATGTTAAAAAGATATTAAAATTTATTTTAAATGCCTTTATGTTTGATGGTCATTCTGAGTCTGATCTCTAACATAAATTCTTTAAAAAAACGCAATTTTTTAAGCTTTTTGCTCAAAATGTTGTATTTTTGAAGAGAAATATCCATATTTCAGTGGTTAAATTAAGTGGAAAAAGTAAATATATAATTAAACAATTTTCCCCCATTTTGTTTGTTTGTTTATTGTTTGTTTGAAAGCAGAGGGTGTGTTCTTTAATTTGATATAATTTGTATGTTTATATATTTATAGAAAATAATTTTTCCTGCAAGGAATTTTGTGAAATTTTTGTTAAAATCACAAAAATGCAGGTGGGCAACTTTTCTCAAAAAGGCTGTTTTACAACAAATGGGCCATAGTCCAGGCAAAATAGCGTTTTACGACAGACTAATTGTAAAAGAATTTTTTTCAGCATAGATCATTTCTATGAGGTGTCCAGAACAACATACTAAAAGTCCTAAGAAATCCTAGTTGAGGAAATATGTTTATTTCTCATCAATCCGAAATGTGTGCCAAAAAGGCCAGACTACAATACACCCCAATGGGGCTATTTTTTTCCTTTGCTCCTATCAAAATGAAACTTTGCACAATGAGGGTACCCATGAAAGTAGTTTTTTTTGTATTGCAGGTTGCTTTGAAAATTAAATGTAATATGCAAATTAGCTGTACACTAATCGAATATGCCCAAAATACACCCAAAAGTAACTTTTTGGTATTACAAGTTTCTTTTGAAATGAATTTGAATATGCACATGAGCTTTACACTTATTTAATATGTCCTAATTTGCATAGGCAGAAACATCATTCATATGTATGATATATGGGCCCAATGTTCATCCAATGATCCTGCTGCTTTTAGACTGGCCTCGAACCTGAAAACTGCCTGGCTTGGTAGTTCCTGCCAGCTGTATAACCCCCGCTAGTATTATCTTCAGGGTCACGGAGGAACACAAGCCTCCCCACCACGACAAGGTAGCAACAGAAGGGGAGGCCTTTTTTGGTGTTTTTGTTTTTTGGTGATTTTGTTTTTACATCTTTTTTTAAAATCCAGCCTGGGTCCTTGACCCCTTCTCTGTGGCTCTTGGTTCTGGCACCTCTTATCAGTTCCTGGTTTGTTCTTTGCTTAGTTCTTCCCCTCTGGGTCATATTCATCTTATGAATCAGGCAACTGTGAGTTTGTACGGCTATTACCACAACATTCTCCACAAATGTTAGTGCAAGGGAGTCCATGTTTTTGCATGTGCATCTCTTTGTGCTGCGGTCTTTCTTGCAACTACAGTGGACGTAACTATCAACTACAAAAGTGCAGCAGTAAGTAAACATGATTTTAAATGGTATGGATCAATCTTTCTGCGTATGTAATGATTAAGCTGAAGTTTAGAGCTGCTGTGTGCATCATGCCATCCAGAACTGAAGCCCGGAAAATGCCGCTATAAATTATAATGTGGTTATAATGTAACGCTATAGCCTATAATGTAAGTGAGCATCTTATTTATGTATTACATTTTTTTCAATTCAATTTTATTTATATAGCGCTTTTCACAATTTGGTACCTTTTAGACCTAGGCGTATGAGTGTTTAATCATAGCAGTGATTAATAATCCCCACTGAAAAATTCAGCTAAGACCAGCATAAGCTGGTTACTGGTTTTTGCTGATTTAAGGTGGCAGTAGCTGGTTTAAGCTGGTCCTCCCAGCCTGGCAAAAAGTAACCTGGTGTTGGCTCGTTACGCTGCTTGGCTGATCAGTCATTATTGGCATTAATCTCCCATCCAAAACATGGCACCCCCAAGGTTTTGGGTCCATAGGTTCACTTCCCCCTTTCCACTTCATAATTTGGTAAAAGACCTGAAGACTATGGAACTTTGCAGCTGCTGACGTTGGAGGGAGAGGTTGAGGTTCCACTGGAGATGAGTTCTGAGTTACTTTAATAAAGAATTGCCTTCATCTTAGCATGTCCAGTGATTCATCCTTTTGCCTCCATACAGTGATACTAGAGCTTTTTTTCACCTGCAATGATGATGCCTTTTCCCTTTTCCTGTGACTGGCTAAACACCTTAGCTTGTTTGAGAAAGCTAGTGTCATTCTTTACTTTTTTCAGTGCCCTCCCTTTCCTATGCCAAATAGACGAGATGTAGAATTACAGCCTCAAAATGATTGGGGTTGGATTGTTTGAGGAGCTTGATGTGTCAACTTGAATGGAAAAAGTCTGAAATCATTTAATTGCTTTTAAATAAATATCTATAATGCGGTAGTGTTTTCGTTCGCTGATTAAAATGTAAGTATGGAAAACAATAAATTACACATTCTTAATAAAAATGTTATTTAAATTCTGAAACAAAAGAGGATTAGACAGAGAAGGGGTTAAGGATCCAGGCTGGATAAAAAACATAAAAAAATTAAAAACAAAAACACACACAAAAAAAACACAACCCTCCCCTTCTGTTCAGTCTTGTGATCCTCCGTGACCCTGAAGATTATACCGGCGGGGGTTATACAGCTGGCAGGAACTCCCAAGCCAGGCAGTTTTCAGCTTAAAGGCCTGTCTAAAAGCAGCAGGATGATTGGATGAACATTGGGCCCATATATTTATCATACATATGAATGATGTTTCTGCCTATGCAAATTAGGACATATTAAATAAGTGTAAAGCTCATGTGCATATTCAAATTCATTTCAAAAGAAACTTAAAAAAGTTACTTTTGGGTGTATTTTGGGCATATTCGATTAGTGTACAGCTCATTTGCATATTACATTTAATTTTCAAAGCAACTTGTAATACAAAATAAAATTACTTTTCATGGGTACTTTCATTGTGTAAAGTTTCATTTTGATAGGAGTAAAGGAAAAAAAATAGCCCATAGGGGTGTATTGTAGTCTGGCCTTATTGGCACACATTTCGGATTGATGAGAAATTAACATATTTCCTCAACTAGGATTTCTTAGGACTTTTAGTATGTTGTTCTGGACACCTCATAGAAATGATCTATGCTGAAAAAAATTCTTTTACAATTACTTCTATTTTTTGCTCCAAAATGAGTTAGTTTGCCTGGACTACCATCAAATTTTGCTTCAAAAGGAAAAGATACCATAGGCCGTAAAACAAGTACTTGATCGCCTGGTATAAACACTCAGCGCTCAACTGTACGGTCGTACAATCGCTTCATATTTTTCTGATGTTTTCCCAAATTTAATTTAGCTAGCTCTCTAGCCTGGATCAGCCGGTGTTTAAACCCCAAAACATAAGATGCCAAGTTCTTTGGAGGCTCTGCAGTTTTACCCACCTGCTGAAATACAGACAACAGCCCACAAACCTTATGTCCAAAAACCAAGTCGTTTGGACTGAAACCTATACTCTCCTGCACTACTTCTCGTGTGGCCAACATCATCCATGGTAACCCCTCTTCCCAATCTCTATCCAGCTGCACACAGTACGCACGGAGAAGTGACTTCAATGACTGGTGAAATCTTTCCAGTGCGCCTTTGACTTTGGGCATGATAAGCCGTGGATTGATTATGCTTAATGTGCAGGCATTTTAACACTTACTGGAAGAGATGTGAAGTGAGATTTGAACCTTGATCACTCTGGATGATTTTTGGAATTCCAAAGATCGATATGAATTGGGTTAAAGCCTTCACAATAGAACGCGACATAATTGTGCGCAGTGGATATGCAGCAGGAAAACGGGTATTCAAACACATCACAGTGAATAAATAATTACTACCCGACTTTGAACGGGGAAGTGGTCCCACACAATCAACAATAATGTGCTCGAAAGGCTCACCGGTAACCTGAATTGGTTTTAAAGGAGCAGGTTTCAACACCTGATTCGGCTTACTTGTTAGTTGGCATGTTCGGCAACTCTTAATATACACAGAAATGTCTCGTTTTAACCGCGGCCAAAAGAAGTATTGTAACATGCGGTCATATGTCTTACGCACCCCCTGGTGACCAGATTGATCATGCGCAATTTCTATCATCATTTGGCGAAACTTACTTGGAACCACTACTTGGAAAACCGGATCCCCCACAAAATCCTTGTGAGGAATCAATTTCCTCAACAATACTCCTTTATGGACAAAATATCCATGGGCAACATTACCCTCTTCTGCTGGAGAAACAGCAGTCTGGAAAAATTCATCCAAAGACGAGTCAATTCGCTGTTCTTTTCCTAACTCCTCGGCAGAAACAGGAAAAAGAGAAGGCAGACAAATCAGGCATAAACAATTTAGTGCAGACCTTATGAGATGGAATCTCGCTTTCATTACAAACTTCATGATTGGCATGTGTCATTGCGCGAGTCACTATACATGCTGAATCTTTATACGCAGACTTCAGATCAGTTTCAATTTTATTATCAGTGGCCACTATAGGAAACACTGGAGTTTCAGCCCACACCCGTTTACCTACCAGTCCATTTCCCAAAATAATATGCACACCCTCAACTGGCAACGCTGGTCGTAATCCCACTACGACCTCACCTTGAATCAAATCGGACCAAAAATCCCAAAATAAATGAATCCATTGCGCCAATATCCCGCAAGATTTTAACAGGGATTTCATCTTTCTCTCCAATCAGAGATACATGACCTTCTGTAATAAAAGGTGAATAAGAAGAGAAATCAACGTTAGATTTTTGATTTTCAAAAATTTAATTCCCTACAGACAAAACTGGAGCTACGATAGCAGCAGGTTAACATGTGAACCTGCTGCTCTTTGAAATTATGCAGTATATTTTGATTTATTTTTAAGGACAGGACAATCTGCTTTCCAATGTCCTTCCTCATGACAATAATTGCAGATATTGCTCTGGTCAAACTTTCCCTTGAAAACATGATATATTTAGATGGAAAGTTTACAGCTGAAACGGACTGAAATTCAAATCCAATGTTTTAATGTCCACTGCTGTACACCAACGATTAAAGTGTTTTCTCAGATCACGCACAAATTCCAAGTTTGTTTGCAATTCATCTTTTTTATGTAATCGAAAGTGTTGTCTGTGTGCTTCCGGTACACATTCAAATGCCTTTAACACTACCGATTTAACTTTATCATAATCGTGACAATCATCAAGTGACAACATTAGAAAATGCTACTTGTGCCTTTCCAGTTAACACACACTGTAAGAGTGCAACACGATTATCATCGGACCAGTTTCTTAACTCTGCCATGCGTTCAAACAGAGTGAAGAAATCAGCATCTTCCTCATTAAAGAGTAACTAAACCCTAATACAACTTTTTTTAGTTACTGATTTGTAAGAATGATGCTTTATTAGTGCTGTTCATTGATTTTAGTAAGTTTTTTGACATTTGGATATAAAGTGTTTCAATACTACAATAAATGGTGTAAAAACGTCTATGTGCTGCCCTCTTCAGGTTGAACGGTGGCTACTGCAGTTGAATTTTCCTATTGGATGTTGGGTCCAAAAAATGACTCGTGACGTAAGCAGGTTCAAGCTTACCACGCCCTTGTTACGATCTCACCACATACTTAGTTCGTCCCCTCTATCTCTGTTGGGATCTGCCCACTTTTCTTGCATTTTTCAAATATTGCCAGTGGGTGGAGTCAGGCTCTGACCAGGGGTTTAGTTACGCTTTAAACTTTGGAACAATTTTTAAATTTGCAGTGATCGAAAAAGACATACATTGTTCCTGACCAGAACCAGACAGTTTACCTTCTTTTAACAAGTTAAGCTTGAGGAATTCCAAATCCAATTTAGCCTTTTCTAACTCAATCTTACCTTGTTCAGAACGCTGTTTTACTTTCTCATGCTCCATCTGTAACAGCAACAATTCGTTTTGCTGTTCAAATGATAGATTCATTTGGAAATCAGATGTACTTGGTACAGGTTCCTTTAAACTGGCTTCTAAAACCCCTTTTTCAACCAATTCCATTTTCAAAGCCATTTTAATGTTTTCTTTAATCTTCTTGTCTTTAATCACAATTTCATAACGTTCCGCAATGCTTAATAATTGTTTTTTAGTACACCCATCCAAAAATTCATGTGAGGGTGACTTAACAAATTCACTAATATCAGCCATGATCAATCACCAAAACAGTTTAATACAGTGCAATCAAATAACTAGAGTTTTCCCTCTAACTACCTTCCCAATACCACTACCTAACTCAACCCTAGTCTTCATGCGATTACTGGTGGGGGGAATTTATGCACTGTAGCCCGCTGGGTGAAAAACACAACTGGTTAAACCAGCGACGCCTTCAACACCATGGATGTGCCCCCGAGATAATTACTACTACCCAATTTCATCGCAACACTACACAAAAATAACAAAATCCAACATGTCTCAAAAGAAACATGGCGCTATACCTATCAGGAAAAACTCACGTTCAGAAAACAATATTGCACATGGTGATTTCACATGGTGAACAAATTGACTTTGACACTAATTAATATTCATGTGTCCAAAAAATTCAATACCATCAAAAACTATGAGCCCCCAATTTGTTACAACCCTTGGCTCAAGGGAAGCACAAACACAAGGGACACACGAAAACCAAATTATAAACTCAAAGTAATATTTATTTAACTACAAAGAAATAGGAGAATAAGCAACAAAATTGAAATGATAAAATTTAAATAAGGGAATCCAAAAGAAACCCTAAAGCAAACAAACAAAAACAAAGGTCTCTCCAATCCAAAACCCATGCCTTCTCTAGTTCAGTGGATGACCCTTTTAAAGGAGCGTAAGCACAAGCACAGGTGTTTCCAATTCACTGGCAATTGAAGTAACCAGTGGCAAGAAGGATTCCCAACAGCAAAGAGGCCCAGCAGCAATTCCCAAACCCAAACAGCAGAGGTCATCACAGAGGTAAATGAGTACTTTTGTCCAGGCATCATTAATGTCTTATTTGAGAGCTACCTTGCCATTTTCCTCTTTGGAGTGGATTGCTGTTAGGAGACCTGAGGAGGTATGTGCACATGGGGGACAGGACATGGTGACAACTAAAAAGCAAACAGGAAAAACAAGAGACACCAACTGTCATGTAGAAAATTGGTTTTGAATTGTAAAACATTCCATTATGCAGCGCCAGAGAAAAGTAAGACCAGGAACCTTCATTAGAAGAATGCATCAGTCTCTGCAAGCAAGATTCACAGAGCATGTGGTTCACAATTGCCTACCGCAGGAGCTTCTGCTTAAACCTCTGCCACCAATCAACCTTGAGCAGGCTCAAGAAACTTGGAAAAGAAAGAATGAAGAACGTTTTACATCCTCCAAATCAAAATACTTTTATATTCCAAAAACTGTCCCTGTTCCCCATGGAAAAAAAAGATCTGCAAGGATGTGAAAAACATCATCAAATTTACCAGTGAGAACACATGTGACATTTCTGCAGAGCTACTTGCTGAATTGGAAAAGGTTATTTTAATTTTGTTAGAAAGTACTTAAAATGTATTTGGCATATATTCAGTTAAGCTAATATGTAATGTCTGTATGAACATATCTTTGTTGATTGATTATTTTTGGTTTCAATAACCACACCTTTTATCCAGGGGAAGGACAAATCACCTCATGATGAGACCAACCTCAAAATATCAAGTGATGACACAGTGTCGGCGCCACCAGCGGGCCCTAGGGGGCATGGCCCGGCCACTTGAGTCACTGTGCCCCCTTACTTCACAAAATTGTTCAAGGAATAAGATACCTTTGAATGTTGCGACTGGCCAATCAGTACCAAGCATTTTACAGTGCCATGTAGTAATAATAATAATAAAATAATAAGATGAACCAGGTGCCCCCCCAGTAAAACAGGAGGCCCCCTCATTCTGTATTCTCTGGAGCCGACACTGTGATGACACCAGACACGTTCTTGCAGAAGAACTCTCTGCAGATAAAGAGGTAAACAAGCCATAAATTAAAACGTATTCAACTGCTTGTTGTGTATACTCATCTAAACTGATATCCAAGATCTGTAAGATGTTATCAAAGTTTATGTATTGATTCCAATTCTAAATAACTCATCTGATTGCCAGGAGGAAAACATGGTCCAAAATGATGTCACAATCAGGCCAAATGATGACTCACCTCACCTTCCTGCAATATAGAGGAAGAGACAATTAAAATATGAAATTAAATTGATCTGCTTGTTGCATGTTTTCAAATAGGCTAATTCTATGAGATCATGACCGTGCAGAATTACTCTTTTAATTTATAAAAAATATACTTTTAAATAATCTAATTAACAGGGTGAAAAACTGCCCAATAAGGAAGAAACCATATGCATGACACTGTCAAATGAAGATGCATGTCACCTTCACACTGAGGTATACCTGTCACGGAGTGACTTTTGAATGTTAGAACCTAAGGTGGTGGAAATTAGTTCTGCCCGGACAATGGTCCCTGAAACACCAGTCACTTCCGGGAACTCCGGGCAACCCAAATTCGGGTTTTATTAGCAACAGGTGTGGAGTTGAGTGTGGCGATTGATGATTGGGCGATTCAACGAAGAGGAGGCACATAAATAGGGCACTGGAAAAACAGGAAGGAGAAGTTTATTCCAGCAGATGCTGCGGGTGAGATGGACCGGTTAAGGTGATTGGAGAGACGGATGTATTGTAGATATTTTGGATTGGGCGAAGTGAAACTGAGGATTGGGCGTGAACACACACAGAGCTGAGTATAAAAATTACTTTTATTGAAGTGTCGTGTTGACATGTGTTACTTCCTTGGAGGATATCGTAAACATTGAAGAGCTGTCGGACCTACAGTGAAAGGAGGTAGGAAGAGGGGATTGTACTGCCGGCTGTGGTTACTTCAGATATCTGGAAGGAAGAGGAGAAGCTCTAGTGTCAACGGAGCTGTGAGTACGCTAAATTGTCGTTGTGTCAGTGTTTACATTACAAGTGTGGAATCTTAGCGTGCCTCTTGTGAGTTGTGCTTATTGTGTAAGCGGCCCCACCGTGGAAAGGATTGGTGGGCGAGCCGGAACCAGCTAAGGAGGGAGTACGTCGCATTGTCGTGGCTGTGACGTTTCATCTGGCATTCGCAGCATCAGTGACTTCAATTATCCAGGACGAATCCCCGGTCCAACGTGGTGTGTTGACCCTATTTCACTGTGAGTGTGTGGAGTGCAGTGGGTGAGTCTTTTCTTTGACGTGTGTACACCTGAAAATTGCAGTGTCTTGCCGTGTCCCTGTTGTCAGCATTTACCCCCTAGGCCGGGAAGGAAACCCTGTTTGAGAGAACGTGTACTGGTGCTGGTGGACGACCACTTTTCTATATATGCCCGCTTGTGACTTCTGATCTCTTTTTCCCCACCTGGTGGTGGCGAGGCAACGGTAACAAGTAAGGAACTGTGTGAATATTCTGGGGAATGTCAACGGAGGAAAGAATTGGCTACTGCATGAGAAACTAGCTGTGTTGTCTCTGTGTATGGTTACCTGTCTGTGGAGTGATCTCAGAGGCCCGCCCCTGTCTAGATCTCTTGTCCTGTCAGTTGGAAGAGAGGAGAGGGAAGCGTTTGACGTATTCCTGTGGTACATACTTGGCGTGACAACCTACCTGAACTCACCCATTGTGGTGACACCAGCTGAGGCCGCGTTAAGCCCAACGAGCAGCAGCTGCGACCCGTACCTCCATCTGCCCTTGTTCAAAGCCAAGAGGTGGTGTATCTTTCCCCATATATTCACTGAAGCCAAGTAAATCTGTGAAGGAATTCTGTGTGTCTGTCTGCTATCAGTCCTGCAGGTCCGAGCCTAAGGCTCTGTGTCATCGTGGGAGTGTTTTCAACAGTTGGAAGTGACCGTGTTGAGTGTCTTGTCGGAGAAGTCTGTCCCGGTGAGGAAGGCTACAAGTGTCGTGGCAAATACATCCTTTCCAGTCCCCCAAGCTTCAAAGGGCTAAAGCCTGTCGTCCACCTCTTCTAGGGTCTGTGAGTTGTCTCCATTCTCAGCCATATGTTTGTATACTCACCTGTACGCCCAGAGTGAAGAGCCAGCGTATTACCCTTGTATACTCACCTGTATGCCCAAAGTAAAGATCCAGTGTGCCCTTCTGTATACCCACCTGTACGCCCAAAGCTAATAGCCAGCATATTACCCTTGTATACTCACCTGTATGCCCAAAGTAAAGATCCAGTGTGCCCTTCTGTATACTCACCTGTAAGCCCAAAACTAAGAGTCAGCGTATTGCCCTTGTATATTCACCTGAACGACCCAAGTCAAGATCCCGTGCATTCACTTTGCATACTTACCTACACAACAAAGGCCAAGAGTCTAGTATGTCTGTCTGTATACTTACCGGCACGCTCATCATACTAGGCCCAGTTGCTCTCCAAATACTTACCTGTGTACCTTCTAGGCAATTCCAGTGTTGAGCCCAGGAACCGGCCATTATCAGCACAAGGTACTGTGTACTTCATCTATTTTGTCAGTATCACTCATAGTTCTAATTTTTTCACGTCCAGGAAGAAGGGAAGGCTCCACCGGAAATTCTCAAACAAGGACAAGCTGTGAATAATCTGGTTGAGGTCACGTGAGGGAAAACACAGAGTTTCGAAGACCTATCTGAGAGCCCCGTGAAGGAGTCAGAAGCGACTCAGGACTGACACTCTCTGACCCCAAGAGTTTGATTTTAGATTCCCTTTCCCCTCCCCTACTTACCTTTTAACTAATTTAAATAAAGTTTGTTTTAATTTACTTACGCTCCTTGTGTGTCTGGTCATTGGGGTGTTCTTCGGACCTCCTCGAGGTGGAAAACTAGGGAGGGGTGAGACTCACGACATCTGTGGTCCGCTCCGACCTGTGACATACCCACCAGAGGAAGAGGTAATGAATTGATGTATTTACAAAATAATTTGCTTGCCATATTTATTTTGATGAGCATATGTGAGAACCTGGAAAGATAATATTTTTACAGATTAAGAAGCTATAGACAAAGCCGGAAACAGAACACATTATAGCTATTGTGAGGTCCCTTGACCACAAGCAGGAGTACACATTACGGCAAAAGGAACTCCTAGGCCCCATAACTGGTTGTTTGGGGAGGTAACTGTAACATATTTACACTGAAATGGTTTGTGGTTAAGATGCTAAGTATATGGGCCATTCTACCGAATTGGTGCAAATTGACACTTCAAAACTTCTTGAAAAAAGTGTTTTTTTCAATTCAATTTTATTTATATAGCGCTTTTCACAATACTCAATTGTTTCAAAGCAGCTTTACATTAATAAAAGCAGTAAAAGCACAGAAAAACGACAGATAGCATAACATAATACACAATAGCATAAGCAGTCAAATTTGCTGCGGCTATGACGCGACATTATGAGCGAGCATATTACTAATGTAACGTCGAGAAGAAGAAGCTAAGTTAAGCCCAAGCAGGCTACCTCCCCGGGGTAAAAAACCCCCTAGGAGAAAAAAAACAAAAACCCCGGGTTCTTTAGCCGAGGAAATAAAAATAAAAGTCCTAGGAGGGAAAAACCCTTGGGAGATATACATGTATATACACACATATTAACGGATAAGGATCTTAAGCGGAGATTAAGCGGAGATTAAGCAGAGATTAAGCGGATATTAAGCGGATATTAAGCGGGTCCTGCCAGTGGTCGTTGGTCAGGCATCAACTGGGCATCACATTGAAGGACGATCAGTAGATCAGAGGTGTGCCGACTTTCACATCTACCGGAACTGGGTCTGTTTGTCCCATTGTCCTCAGGGTCAATGGGACCCAAGGACGAGACAGGGAGAGAAAAACAAAATCATATTAGCGTAGGGGCCGTTCACATGTAATGCAAGTGTCACACAGTGATGTGGTTGAATCAGCTTAGTTTCAGACAGACTAACTATTGCGGCATAATTATATTATCCACAGTTGAGGATTTTGCAAATTGGGGGCCCACTGCGACGGTATATAGGTAACTAAGGGTCACCTTCCGATTTTTAAGAGAAAATGAAACCTGTCGACCCGTTTGACTAAGGCCTGTAACCCCACTGTTGTCGTTAATGCAGGTTCAGTGGCAAACGGGTCTATATTGCATACTATTTACAAGATCACGAAAAAACGCCAACATCGCAACCTGACCATACATGTCAACACGTTTGACTAAGGCCGGAAGCCCCACTGTCGTTGTTAATGCAGGTTCAGTGGCAAACGGGTCTGTATGGCATACTATTCGCAATAGAAAGAAAGCGCCAAAATCACAACCCAACCATACGTGCCAACCCGTTTGACTAAGGCCGCAAGCCCCACTGTCGTCGTTAATGCAGGTTCAGTGGCAAACGGCTCTGTATGGCATACTATTTGCAATACAAAGAAAGCGCCAAAATCACAACCCAACCATACGTGCCAACCCGTTTGACTAAGGCTGGAGGCCCCACTGTCGTCGTTAATGCAGGTTCAGTGGCAAACGGGTTTGTATGGCATACTATTCACAAGAACATGAAAGTTCCAAAATCGCAATCCGACTATAGGTTAAGATAAGATTTTTATTTATTTATTTGGTTGATCTGTGTTATGACCGCGAGTGCTTTGTTCCGTACAGATAACTATTTCGAGTTAAGTACTTTTACTAGACAAATTATGCGAATGCTTTGTTGAAGAGAAAAGTTTTAAGTCTAGATTTAAAATTATCGACTGTGTCTGATTCTCGGACATCGGTTGGTAAATCATTCCAGAGCTTAGGGGCTAAGTAGGAAAATGACCTTCCACTTTTAGACACTTTTGATAGTCTAGGGATAATCAAGAGACCAGAATTTTGCGACCGTAGTGTGCGTGATGGATTGTATTCTGATAGTAATTCTCTAAGATATGAGGGTGCTAGGCCATTTAAAGCTTTGTAGGTGATTAGTGATATTTTAAATTGTATGCGATATTTAACTGGTAGCCAGTGTAAAGATGCCAGAATTGGGCTTATGTGGTCATACTTTTTAGATCGAGCAAGTACCCTTGCGGAAGCGTTTTGAACTAGCTGAAGCTTGTTTACTTGATTTGCATGGCATCCCCCGAGTAGCGAGTTACAATAGTCTATTCTAGAGGTCATAAAAGCATGGATAAGCTTCTCTGCGTCAGATGTAGACAGTATATGGCGTATTTTCAAGATATTTCTAAGATGGAAGAATGCTGTGCGGCAGACGTTGGCGATATG
Source organism: Misgurnus anguillicaudatus (assembly GCF_027580225.2). Lineage (NCBI taxonomy): Eukaryota > Metazoa > Chordata > Actinopteri > Cypriniformes > Cobitidae > Misgurnus > Misgurnus anguillicaudatus. The sequence goes on along the minus strand of NC_073348.2, from coordinate 11,718,515 downwards.
ACTATCGAAGGATAAGTTGCTGTCGAACATCACACCTAAGTTCCTAACCGTGGAAGATGGCACCACAGTGCAGCCATCTATGTGCAACTTGTAATCTGACATATTATGTTTGTAGCGATTCGGTTCAATAATAAGTATCTCTGTCTTATTGGAGTTCAGCTTAAGAAAGTTATGTGCCATCCAGTCACTAACATCGCTAAGGCAGTCTGTTAGCTTAGAAAACGTGTGTGTTTCGCTGGGATGTGAGGAGATGTAAAGCTGGGTATCATCCGCATAGCAGTGAAAACTTATGTTATTGTGGCAGGAGGGGTCCTTAGCGGGGTGCACCAAATGCACACAAACTCAATTAAACGACTGTTGTAACAGTCAATATGAAATTTATTTCCGACTACGCCACTTTGGGATTTTAACCAAAGAACAAACAGTGCCCCCTAGAGGCACGCACAGGTTCGAATCGCCAGGAGTCAGAGACAGAAGTAAATAGTACAAAAATATTTTTATTGAGTTGTACAAATATTAAAAATATGGCCACTCATTACACATAACACACTTCTTTTGTGGGCAAGGAGCTGGGGCTTACCAACTGGGGCAGTCTCATATGCCAAATTTAAATCACTACAATCAGGTGAACATAGCACACACACACAGACTGGTGTCAGTGAGAAGCACAACACACGGTGAAGGACACACCACCACCACAATAGAGCCACTCGTCTGCACCCAGCGCCCAGATCCTGCCAAAACAAAGAGAGGTATTAAAAGAGACAATAATTGCACTGAATGCAAGCGCTGTGTCTGAAATGAGCGCGGCAAGCAGAGAAAGTTTAGAGAAAAATAGTAAAGAAATAACAAAATAATAAACTTAGTGCAGCTCAAAAGACCACATTGCACAAAATAAAGATTCTTACTAGACTAAATTAAGTCGCAAAACATTACACAGCCTCAAGTATGTGTATGGAATAATGCAATGCCCAGTCCCTGAGTCTGCACAAATCAAATAAACAAAACCCAAAACTCTTATAGACAAAAATGTCCTTGACTTCACAACCAAATAATATGAATAATAATGAAAGTAAGAAAATAAAGAAGTTGAATAAACAATTGGATTCAGATCAAATGAGTTAGAACACCAAAACAAATAAAGTTAAATGATTAATGTATCAACCAAAGAAAAGAAAGAGTTAAACATGACAGGGAAACCCTGCTGAAAACAAAATTAGACAAAGAACTTTCAAGCACTCAATACAGAGCCGCTTCAGCCTTGTTTAAGGAGAACGCGCAGTCGCGTTTCAGCACACACACACAGGACACAAAACAGTAGAAAACAAAATAATAGAAACAGAACGGAAACAAAACAGCAGCGCCCGCTGAGGCACAAAGCATGGAATATGCAGCATGAAGCACACAGCGCAGCGTATGGAGTATGCAGCCCAAAGCAGGAAGTATGCAGCATGAAATATACAGCCTGCAACGCAGCACTTAGTAGTACGCAGCCATTGCCTTCACCTCGCGCCTACAAACACAAAGCAAGATGATGTTACGCTGCTCGTTCTTCTCCCTTAGCTTAATACTCAAGCAGCCAGTGATACTCACAATTGAAAACACAGAGACGCTGGAGGTTAATCAGTTAGTGATCCCACCCCAAAAGAGCGCAGCACCAGCTAAGCAGAGACTAAATTACCCTTTAAATATAAAGCAGGCACGTCAGAGCACTAGCGATTTAAATCAAAACATTTTATACACACACGGTACGCTCTCCTTACCGTCTCAATTGTCCACATTTGGTTCCTCACGCAGCAAAATAGACTTTTATAACAGTGGTTAGCAGCCTCGGCGGTCTCTACCAACACGAAAATCAGTATTAGCTCACCAATATAGCTCGTCTTAAAGTGTTTTGAGGCCAAACAATACACTCACCACAGATGTAAACAGTCCACTCAAGCAAACAAGCGGCGGCGCGTTGATGACGTAACGGCCCCCCTCAATGACGCACACCTACGACTGACAGGCTGCACTTTTATACCTTCAGAGTCACTATTCATTGGCTAAACCCTCACAATACAAAAGTAGGAGGGGCACAAACCCATTCTGCCACATTATGTTTCCTAATAATGTCTCCTAGAGGTAACATGTATAACGAGAACAGGATAGGACCTAAAACCGATCCCTGCGGTACACCGTATTTAACCAGGGAGTGATATGACTCTTCCTCGTTTACATAAACAAAGTGATAGCGATTGGTTAGATACGACCTAAACCAGGCTAGCGCCTGACTACTGATACCAACATAGTTTTCTAGTCTATTGAGTAAGATTGTATGATCTATTGTGTCAAAGGCTGCACTAAGGTCTAATAATATAAGAATTGAGATTTCACCACGATCGGATGTTAATAGGAGGTCATTTGTAACTCTAAGCAACGCATTTGTAACTTTCCTGCAAGCTTTGTAGTCATAAACATAGTAGAACATCTAAGGAACACTAATCTACTGATTGGACACTTTAGTTTCCTAGCATGTTTTTATACAGTTTCGAAATGTTTTCTCTCCCAAAATTTGTCACAACCGAAACACAACAACATTTGATATAAAAATTAGCTTTTTAATAGCCTATTCTGATTTTCTTTACATTAACCTTCTAAATATATTTTTTATATTTTTTTAAAGACAGTGTCATGGTTATATTGATTAGAAATATTATTTTAACAAAACTATAAGAGTGGTTCATCAAATTAAATGCATTTTGAACGCAATATTTCTCTGTAATTGCCATACATGCACTGATACAGTTTTCAAATACAAGGATTCATTAGTTTAAATTTTTATCTAACTAAATAAAATTATGTCATCTTTTCTGATAACAAAACCTATTTTATTTTTCCAGAACATTATTTGTTTCGGTCGTGACATCAAATGTTCGGTAGTGACGACCATATTGGATTGTCCATATTTTGTGTAAAAAAAGTAATTAGTTAGTCAAAAATGGTTGGCATTATGCAGTCAAAACATAAAGCACAACGAATATCTAACGCAACACCACATTAAAGCACTTTGCACTGAAATTACGTTGAAGAGATGGCGGATAGTTCAGACCTTGAAGGGATGCAAGATGCTGTGTTGATTTTCACATCTCTTGAGAAAAAGATGACAATGTATGTCCATATAAAACTTCAAGCCCACAGTATAAACTACAGAATTTGGTGTGTGTGCACCCATGTCCATCTGTAATGTTGGTGTACACGTGTGCCTGTTTTTCCATTACACATCCTAACTTCGCTAAACCTCCTTAACTGATTCTCTTGTTGCTGAGTTTGACTTTTTTTGAGTTTGAAGTAAACTTATTTTTTTATTTGATTTGAGGTAGGTTGAATAAATTTTCATATAAAAGAACTAGTGATAGACCGATATATCGGCCGATTTTTGCGAGTTTTATTTGTATTGGCATTGGCCGATTTGTGGCTGCTATGTTCACAGAGTTTTTCCGGCATCATTTACAGACAGAAATATAATTTTTTAAGTTCAATAAATGTTACTTTTTTAAAATTGAGACTTATAAAAATGACACGATGATGCCAAATGTTACAAGTAAACTAAGTGAGCAAAAGAAGTATCGGCTCAAGAAAATAGGCTCTCTCAGTCTGTCCGCTCTACTTTCATCTTTCCGTCTATGCATGTTGGTGATTCCTCTCGCTCTGTAGCTATCTCTACAAATTAACCAAAGATATTTACATTTACATTATTAGTGTGAGCCTGCCCTGTCTACACTTAACAATGACATGTCAATTTACAATGATACTGATAAGTGCTATCTGTTATGTCATTTATATAAAGCAATCAGTCAAAGTCCCGCTTAATTAGCGCAGAAAGTTTTCCTAGAGACCAGAGGTAGAATCATATAGCCTTCATTTATATTAATAAGGAGTCAAGCTACTACTGTATGAATTAATTAAATTAATCTGGCCTAGTTCATTTTATCTTAGTTTGTAGTCCTAGTCAAATCACGTACAACATTAAAGAAATATGACTAACAAATTATTTGTACTGAAAAAGAATATATGTGCACTTGAAAGTTTCTATTTATTTATTAAAATAAAGAAATAATTGTCATTTTGTCACTACCGAAACAATCACGTCACAACCGAAATGTCAACAAATGTTTCGGTTGTGACTGTTTCGGTAGTGACGATTTAAGCTAACTTTGATCCTACTGCTAAGATGCTAATCAGTACGTAGTTAGCTAGCACAGTTCTCAACATTGAAACATGAGTAAAACCTAAATGACCAGTAGAAAAAAATCAAAAAAACGTAATTAATCATTGAAAACGTGTGATCGGTAGTGACATTCATAAATGTCACACACTGATTTCCAAACTTTTGATCACATTTACTTCAAAACCATGGGACTGATCTAATCACCATGTCACCACAAGGGAGAGAGGCACAGACAAAGTTTCTGGTTCAAAATGGAGGGAAGTGGCTTAAAGCATTATTATATTATTGACCAAACTATGCAATGTTTCGGTAGTGACGTGAAAATGCGGGACAGTGTTTTTTTACATGATTTTTACTGAAAATATCCAATAAATATATTTTTGGTTTTAATTAACAAAAGTATTCAAAATGATACTTCTTAAAACAATGATAAAAAAATTACAAAAATTATTTCATATTTTTTTCCTATGGTGAAATTCAGACCTTGGGGTTTGGCACAACCACCTCTCAATTGAAAGCACCATATAAATGATGATATTTTATATATAAAGCCTGCTGCTACCTAATATTACTTTGGGTTTTGATTGGTATTTGCTTATATTTGTTTATTATCAAACATTTTCCTACATTAATGCTTTTTAAATTAGTTTTTTGGTTCCGGGACAGCAGTTTGCACGAATTCGGTAGATTGGCCCATATAATTAAGTGGGTCTGTGCTGAAACCTATTATTGGACATTATGTGAGTTGGTTCTTATTATTCTTTTCAGACAATTGAGTGTTATTTCAGATCTGTATTCAATAAAAGTGGTAAGGATCTTTAACAGTTATGCTATTTCAATGCAGAAGGAGCGTCAAGGTTTACGAAATGTGAGTGCAACTCTTAAAGGAACACGCCCACATTTTGGGAATTTAGCTTATTCACCGTATCCCCCAGAGTTAGATAAGTCCATACATACCTCTCTCATCTCCGTGCGTGCTGTAACTCTGTCTGACGCAGCCCCCGCTAGCTTAGCTTAGCACAAAGACTGGAAATGCATGGCTCCAGCTAGTATACTGCTCCCAATAAGTGACAAAATAACGCGATCATTTTCCTATTTATGTGTTGTGATTTGTATAGTCAAACCGTGTACAAATAACAAGGTGATATGAGACACAGCGATCTTTTAACAGTATACATACTGAGAACTATATTCTCTGAAGACGAAGCACTGCCGCATGGGCGGAGTGATTTGCACAACTCTGACCGAACTCTCTGCTCCTCACCAGGGGCTTCTCGTGTGCTGCGAGCAGATCACTCCGCCCATGCGGCAGTGCTTCGTCTTCAGAGAATATAGTTCTCAGTATGTATACTGTTAAAAGATCGCTGTGTCTCATATCACCTTCTTATTTGTACACGGTTTGACTATACAAATCACAACACATAAATAGGAAAATGATCGCGTTATTTTGTCACTTATTGGGAGCAGTATACTAGCTGGAGCCATGCATTTCCAGTCTTTGTGCTAAGCTAAGCTAGCGGGGGCTGCGTCAGACAGAGTTACAGCACGCACGGAGATGAGAGAGGTATGTATAGACTTATCTAACTCTGGGGGATACGGTGAATAAGCTAAATTCCCAAAATGTGGGCGTGTTCCTTTAAAGCTTCTTTATAGATCTACATGAGACAAAACATGATTGGTCACATTTCTGATTTCAGGTAAACTTTGAAAAATATGACGGGGTCATTGCTACTGTAAATATCAATACTGTACATTGGAGGTTTGTGGTAAGTAATAACTTTTTAAATTATTTTTGTGTACCTACAACAAACAAACATGCATATATTGACGTGTGATTTGTCTCACAAAATGATGTACCTATAGTCGTAATTGATCCATGTTTCTTTTTACATGTAGTATCTACATGCTCAAACTCACACCATTTACGTGGCTGACCCTCAGTATGGCACTTATGAACTTGGCTTGGCCAGAGAGGCGTGCAAAAAATTTGTTTAATTTTTAATTTAATTTTAAAAAGCTTGCTTTAGCTTGTTCAGGTTTTGAAAAAAAAATTTTTTTTAAATAATGTTAAAGTAACCTTAAATACACACCATCAACATTTTTCCAAAAATCAGATAATTTTTTAAAAAGAGAAGTAAGAGGATTGGAAGAGAAGAGTGGGTGGACATTGAGTGGAAGCCTGGCAAACTCCATCACACATTTCAAGAAGATGGTTTCAACTGTGGCGTTTTTGTGATGATGGTAAATCTAGGGGCGGTTTCCCGAACAGGGATTAGACTAGTCCTAGACTTAAACACTTTTAAGAGCTCTCCAAACTGAAAACAACTTGCACTTACATATCTTAAAATACATCAGTGTCCTTTGTTTTGCCTCAAAATGCACACAGGTAATGTTTTTAGTAAGGCATGTTTGTTAAAACTAGTTATATTTCCTAATTAAACTAAGGCCTAGTCCTGGATTAAGCTAATCCTGGTCCGGGAAACCGGCCCCTAGTGTTTAAAATGTTTTAATTAAAGGCAGGGTAGGCAGGAATTATCTAAAAAACTTTTTTACAAATTTGTTTAAACTGTCTTTATATACAAATACATAATTAAAATGTAAGTACTCTGAAAAAGAGAGTATAAAACTGGAGTGTCTGTAGACCTCTCAGGACTGTTTTAAACACAGTTAATTATTTCCATTCGGGACGAAACAAATGATTAGCTTGCATGAATATCACTCTCTCTCGCGACCATGGCACCACCCGTTGCTATGGGATCTGCCCACACATGCGCACAACCAACTGATTTGAACGTGCACGAGGCACTCTAGGAAGAACAAAAAGAACTCAGAACTCACAGAAAGTGCATTCACAACTCACAGTACCTGCATATACAGTCAGCGAAGGCAAACAAGGCAAAAAAAAAGGAATAAACGAAGCAATCAAACGAGAGTAAATTTCACGTGGCTTTTCCTCGAGTCGATGATGCGGTAGCAGTATTGTCTCCGGAGTGTAGTCCTCATCAGAGTCAACAATGCTTTCATCACGGAAACTCTTCCATGCAAAACACTGGCTTAATAGTGAGTAGTACTACAAGCCATCCTATCTGTTTATATTCCTAGCAGGCGCGGAGCTATGGCCTGATTGACAGCTGGCCCGCCCAATCAGAAATGTAAAAAATACTACTCTGTATAGTTAGACATGTATACTACTTTATGTGGTGTAATTTATCTATTGCATGTTATGTTAAAAACAGTAAAATTATAAGTAAGCCTGATAACTATTTAAAAACTATTAAAGCAGTTGAATGTTGCGTTATAATGAAATATTCCCGAGCAGCTTTCAGCCACGATCACTTTGAGAACTTTTTTTGCAAGCAAGTAGAAAACGTATTTTGAATAACAACACGTTATAAATATGTGCTGCGCGCTTTCCTCTCAATAACATAAACACACAACAAATATGACAGCGGGGTAAAAAATAGAAAGAAAACATCTGATCATAGTGATGTTGTTTGATATAGCGATATAGCAGCACTATAAGTCACGCCACGTTTATTGCTACACTTTATACAATATAGCCTATTGCTTTTAAGCAACAAATAGCCTATCATAACAACCTATAAGCCTAGCTACCCGTTCTCACCAAAAAGCGTACAAATGACACGCAGTGTCATTATCGTGCAATAGATACGCCAAATTCCGATTTTGGGTGCATATGATACGCCAGTCCTTCCCATTCACTTATATGGCGAATCGTTTCATGACGTTTTATTTATTGTTTTCTCATTTGTTTTCTGTTTTTTTTTTACCATTTTCGCTTGGGTTTAGGGTTAGAACAACTTTTTGTTATATAAAAATGACATCCTAACCCAAACCCCAACTCTAACCCCAACTCCAAGCGACCATGGCTTAAATATAGATAAAAAACATAGAGAAACCTGTATATTAAATAACCTGCTTAAACAAATGTGAAATCTAACCCTAAACCCAAGAGAAAATGGTTTAAAAAACAGAAAAGAAATGAGAAAACAATAAATAAAACGTCACGAAACGATTCGCCATATAAGTGAATGGGAAGGACTGGCGTATCATATGCACGCAAAATCGGAATTTGGCGTATCTATTGCACGATAATGACACTGCGTGTCATTTGTACGCATCTTGGTGAGAACGTTGAGACATTAATTTAAGAAATGCATTAAAGCAGAAAGACGTAGGCTGCGGAAATATAGTGGGTTCACTTCAATCCACACCACAGACGTTCTTGGTTTGCTTCTTATTTATTAAATCGAGGCAATTGTTCGATCAAACATTGATTAATATTAAGATACAATTTATACAAAACGAAATTCACTTTAAAGAAAGTCTTTCTACAAAACAAACCTCGCAAAATCGCTTACCCGACGTCCATTACGGGCTATGGCGAATTCCTGTCGGGCAAAAAAAAAATGATGCGCCTTGGCCGTCAGGCGGAGGAAAAATATTGTAATGTGTTTGCATTCTCTCAGATTTAGTTAGGTAATTATGTTGTATGTAATTCGGCGTCATCTTGTTAGCCATTACTATCCTCACTAACGAGTGAAACTGTCAGGAAATTAAGTGAAAGCATCAAATCCATTATTCCTTTCGTTCACGTCTGATATGCGCGCTCCTCGGCTCCGCTCTTCACGAGTAGGCTTGCTCTTGTGCTCATCAAAAAGTATATTAAATGTTTATTTATTTGTCATTTCGTTTAACCTCAGAGTCTAACATTATTCTAGCAATTCCCTTTTTCTTTCTTTATTTAGTAAGTTAACTTAAATATGTGAGAACGAAAATATATTTTTAGTGATTTGCATGAAGAGAATATGATGTTAGAAGCTTCATTTTAAGCATTTAGTAGCCGTATTTATTTAAACACTTTAATAGGTTAATTAAAAAAGTATAAGGTTTTTTTGGGTTCATTTATATTTCCTGTCACTGTGTGCAGGTTCTTTTTTGTAGGCTATGAGAGCCCAATATTTTTTTTTACCAAAAATGCTTAATAAATGTCACGTTGCATTACAATTTAAAGTATCAATAATGTCAAAAATGTGACCTGCAGTTCGGGTGTGTGTGTATGCTGTTTAAATTAGTGTTCTGAAGTTTTGACGAATTTTATAGACTTGTTATAGTTTCTTATTCAAAAGTGACACCCATAGATTCAGGACCACCCAGACTTAATCCATGCCCACCCATATTTCACGTTCTGCATCCGCCACTGATTCCTAGTGATAAAGTTAGGTGTATTATTACATGTGATTGTGACTTGATGTTATTACATGCACCATGCTCCTTCCTCTTCGCTCGTCTGAGATAAATCCTTCTCCCAGCAAAGCTGTTGGTGTCGCGCGTTCATGTGTTTTGGGGCGTGGCTATAGAAGAAACCCAGAAGGGAGGGGGTGGGGTGAATGGAAAAATGAGCTGTGCGTGAGAGGTCTACAGACACTGAATTTTTATACTCTCTTTTTCAGAGTACTTACATTTTACTTATGTATTGATATATAAAGACAGCTTAAACTAATTTGTAAAAAAAGTTTTTTTAGATAATTCCTGCCTATCCTGCCTTTAACATTTTAAACCACTAACAAAGTTTAAATGACAATGTTTATATTCATGTTCACTGCTGGCCCTGTAGATGGTCAAACAGGTGGTGGAAGAGTTTCCCAAAATTCCTGACCGCATTAACATACAGTCCACCAAAGAGATGATTGTCCAGTACAGAAATTATGTGGCCAAAGAAATTTAGCATCAGGTAAAAATGGCTAGATTGTACGTGTTATATAGACAAAGAAAGCGTGTCTATTCCTATCTGTATTTACATATTTTCAGTCTCAAAGAGGAGTACTGCTGTGTGTGGGGGCTCAGAGACAGAAACGGAGAACATTACTGCGTCTGGGTATTCATTATGTCATTCTAGACTACATTGTTTCTCGAAGTACTGTTAATAATTTGAATGTTTTCATTAAAAAGTCCAAGCACATTTCTTTTTTTCAGATCCAGTGTGATTTCTGCAAGAGATGGTATCATGTGAACTGTCTTAATATGAATGAGCCATCAACCCAACAAGCATGGTTCTGTGATTTGTGTTGCTAAAATTGTTAAACGTTCAAATGCATAAATGTCCCAAAAGCAGATTTTATTTTTAGTAGGTACATTATTTTTTCATCAGCTGACTTCTACAGGCTGACTGTAAATGCAGGATCTAGAACATTGTATAGGAAACTTTGTTTAGGCATTTTAAAATTTACTGCTGTATTTCTAGTGTGTGTTTAAAAAAACGCATAAAACTATTGAGTGTTTAAGCGTACTTTTTTCAAGGTAAATACTGCAAGTGGTTATATTGCTATGCTTTTTAATAACCAAATTACTTTAACAATTTAAGAAGTTATGTAAAATATAAGTTTGACATTTATGGAGACAAGTAGAGTAGGCCTAGTGCTTTTATTTTCAAAGAATAACGAAAAGTTTTTCAGTTATGCAGTTTTCAGATTGTAAATATTTTGCAAGATATAGGCCTACATTTTTTTTGGGAATCATATTAAAGTATTGTTGTATTATGCTACATAAGGTATGTAGCATTATTTAGCAAATGCTTTTTCATGCGACATCACACAGACCTTTGTGTTACTGTACAACTGACATTTTACACTTAACTACATGCAATAAAGATGATCGTAACCAAACTATGGCATATGTCTGTTGTTTGTGCTGACTTAAAGACTACAAAGTGGTAATGTGTTAATTTTGGAAAAGAGAGGTAACAATGTTACATGAAGTTAGTAGAGGTTAATGTTGATGCAATAAAAGTTGCAAGCTCTTCTTTAGACTGTCAAAGACCAAACTGTAGCACATTTTCTGCTGTTTTAACTCAGTTTTTGAGGTTTTAAGTATGCAACAGAATTACGTAGAGTTACAAAAGATAGCCTATGTAAGATTGGTCCTAATATAGATAACACTGACCTGGGCTGCGTTTCCCGATAACGTTGACTCTTAGCGCGCTACGAAGACTGTTAAGTTAAACCTTAACTACAGGTTTACCTTTTCTAGGCGTGTTTCCCGAACTGTACCTTAGCGGGTTTCTTAAGGTATTCCTTCTTACGTACGACGTTACCAGGTGCTGTTCATGGCGATGGTGCTGAATAGGTTGATATCGATTGCTCGACAATCAATTGTTTACTTTATGTAATAGGTACCCAGCAAACACACCCATGCGGGGCCCAAATGGGTTGCACATGGGCTGATATCTGGGGCCCACCTGGGCTACCCAACTGGGACCCAGCTAATTTTGTCCTCAGTTTCCATGGAGCCCCCACATGGGTTTGCCCAGATGGGTTCATGATGGGTTCTTGGTTGGCACCTTATCGGGCCCATATGGGTAGACCAGGTAAATCCCATTTGGGACCCACATGGGACTACCCACATGGGTAAATGATGGGCTCTTGGTGGGCACCATATCGGGCCCATATGGGTAGACCAGGTAAATCCCATTTGGGACCCACATGGGACTACCCACATGGGTTAATGATGGGGCCCAGATAGGACTTATATAGGGCACTTATGGGTCACAACTGGTATATTTATGGGCTATACTATATTGTTTTGGGTTACCTTATTTTACAATAACCCCCTAAATACAAAAATTCCATGTAATGCACTACAATAAAATCTTAAAGTTATTCAATGAACAGAAAACAGTAGTTCATGCTTTACTTTTACAATTTATTAACAATTTGATCTTGACTTAAAATTACATTTAAAACTTTATAAAACACAACATTAAAAATGAAAAAAAGAAAAGTTAAACTTACAGGGTTCATCCTAAAAAATTTTTTTGTCATTAATTACTCACCCTCATGTCGTTTCAAACCCATAAGAGCTTCAATCATCTTCAGAACACAAATTAAGCTCACTAGGTGCGTTCCATTCGACAGGGTCCCTACGGAGTGTTCACTGCTCCCTACTCCCTGAGCACGGTATATCAGTTGAAGTGGACTTCACGGACAATAACCGCTCATTTGGAACGGCCTTCAAACGTCATCAAAGAAAGTCAACGACGGGGTCGCACAGATTGATATAACATAAATATATATATATAGGACTATTCATATTTTAATTTTTATTTACTATCACATTTAAAATATGTACACTATACAATAACAAAAAACATTGAGTACTACGTAATGAAAAACGTATGTTTATTATACACTTTAATTGACTATTGCTGCTATTACTTGACTATTAACAGAATTGAAGCCCTGCTGTAACTGTCATGCAAATATGAAAGTAAACTTTTATTTGGTTAACTATGTGTATTTCAAGATTTATTTATTTATTTAGCCATTTCAACAATACAGTTGAGAGGAATTTGTCTTGGTATGCTCACATTAAGAACAATGCAACAATACTAACAGTACAACACATCCCACACATATATCCCCCCTTCCAATAACATGAAAATACACAGACATGAACATATATTACACAAAGTCCATAAAGTGCTTGATGCAGATATCCATAAAGCATATGGATTGAGATTGAGGAAGATAAGGGTGAGTGGTGGTGAGGGAAACATGTGAAATGTTCTGGCGTCAGACCATATTTAAGTGGCGTATTGCCTGGGTATAGGTGCTATCTCTGAAGCGTGATGTTCTGCTGATGATACTTCTGTACCTCTTTCCTGATGGAAGAATGGTGAATAGGTAATTTGCCGGGTGATAGGGGTCAGTGATGATATTCCTCGCCTTCTTAATAATTCTGATGTTGTAGTGTGAGGCAATGGTAGACAACCTGCAGCCAATGATCTTAGAGGCTCTGCTTACTACTTTCTCCAGCTGTTGCTTGCTCTGACTGGTCGCATTACCATACCAAGACAGGATAGAAAAAGTCAGCACGCTTTCTATGGCGGCTCTGTAAAAATAAGTCATGCCTTCCTTGCTGATCCCAAATTTCCTCAGCTGGCGGAGGAAATAAAGTCTCTGATGGGCTTTGCTTATAATGAGACTGATGTTTAAATCCCATGAAAGGGATTGGTGGATCGTGGTACCCAAGAAACAGAAGGAAGAGACCCTCTCAACAACCTGGTCTCTGATGGAGAGGGGAAGGTGCTGAACTGCCTTCTTTCTGAAGTCCACTATCATCTCTTTCGTCTTAGAGGTATTGAGGATTAAGTTATTAGCCTCACACCACTTCACCAGCCGTTCTACTTCACTCCGGTAACCCGTTTCATCCCCCCCAGAAATAAGTCCCACTACAGTGGTATCATCTGCGAATTTTAACAGTCTGACTGATGCTGAATTGGATGTAAAGTTATTTGTATAAAAAGAGAATAAGAGTGGAGACAGGACACACCCTTGTGGGGCCCCAATATTGAGGACCCTGGTTGATGACACATAATTATTGATTTTAACATACTGTTTCCTACAGGACAAAAAATTCAAGATCCATTGACACAGTACTGGATTAACACCTGTGACTAGTAGAGAGTTATACAACCTAGCAGGGATGATAGTGTTAAATGCTGAACTAAAATCAAGGAACAGTACACGGGCATATGTATTCTTAGACTCAAGGTGTTGGAGAATAAAATGTGCACCAATTGACACTGCATCATCCACTCCCCTATTTGGCCTGTAGGCAAACTGATGACAGTCCAGTGTAATGTGCGCTAAGCTCCTACAGACTAAGCGCTCAAACACCTTCATAACAACAGATGTGAGTGCAATAGGCCTGTAATCGTTAAGGCAGGTGATGTTTTTCTTCTTAGGCACTGGAATAATCATAGCTGATTTAAAGCAAGCGGGTACTATTGAGGAAATGAGAGACCAGTTGAAGATATAAGTGAGTATGGGAGTAAGCTGGTCTGCACAACTCCTCAGCATAGCTGGGGTAATTCCATCAGGCCCCCCTGCTTTCCTGATGTTCTGATGTTGAAGCAACCTCCTAACATCATGCTCTGAAATTGATGGGGGGGGAGTAATCAGCCAGACCTAGATGGGGGGAGCTCATGCAAATATGAAAGTAAACTTTTATTTGGTTAACTATGTGTATTTATGGGTTTTTTTAAACGATTGTCATATAATTGCATAGCGGTCTGACCGTTCTGATTGGCGATCACGTGATGCGCGCAATGACAGTTGGGTGATTATCGCTCTCCACTTCCTGTGAAGTGATGTATCGATGTTCCCTGATTCCCTATGCCGTGCGCAGTGCCCTTCGAACTGAACATGTTCGCTCCCTTCGGATTGGAATCTCACTTAAGATGGCGGAATACCCTGTGAAGTCCACTTCGCAGTCCACTTACGGACGAATGGAACGCACCTACAGATCTCATAAAAAATATCTTAATTTGTGTTTTGAAGATGAACAAAGGTCCTGCAGGTGTGGAACGACACGAGGAAAAGTAATTCATGACAATTTTTTCTTTTTTTGTGGAGCAACCCTTTAATTAACTCTTTAAAAAGTTTAATCAACTTCAACTAATTAACTGCATAAAACAATACAAACAAAACAACATTAGGGCAGCTCCTCACTCCTCTGTTGTCACTGTACCAACGGCCCTTTGAACAGAAAAAGAAAATAAATTAACCGTTGTGCCACTTTTCTTCATAAATTCCACTTTTCACAGTTCAAACAGATGTGTCAGGTTACCCTTCATGACATATCATGATTTAAAAGGGTTAGTTCACCCAAAAATGAAAATAATGTAGTTTTTTACTCCCCCTCATGTCGTTCCACATCCGTAAGACCCTCGTTAATCTTTAGAACACAAATTAAGATATGCATAGTCAGCAATGACATTTCATCTCTCAGGATCCATTAATGTACTAAACATATATTTAAAACAGTTCATGTGAGTACAGTGGTTAAATAATAATATTATAAAGCGACCAGAATATTTTTGGTGGGAAAACAAATAAAAAAAAACTTATATAATGATGGCTAATTTCAAAACACTGCTTCAGGAAAAGCTTTGGAGCGTTTATGAATCAGCATGTCGAATCATAATTAAGATTGCGTGTCAAACCGCCAAACTGCTGAAATCACGCTGATTCAACACACTGATTCATAAACGCTCCTGAAACTGTGTTTTGAAATCAGCCATCAGTATACAAGTTGTTATTGTCAGGAATAATGGATGAACCCAAGTGCAAGCGATGTCGGGGGTAAACAGAGAACACTTTATAACAAACTTGAAAACAAAAGCCCACTAGGGAGCAAAACACATGAACAGCACACAATTACGAGAGACTAAACATTTAACTTGACTTAAGACTGTAGACATGAAACTAGACTGACTGGATTATACTTGACTTAAACAGCATACACAAGAACCATGCAAAACGAACGTGCAACTTGACAATAGACACGGGGGTAGGGCTGCTGTAGTCAACCAATTAAAAGCTTAGTCGACCAAAGTCCTGTCCTGCGCAATGATTAGTTGACTAAAAAAAGATGTGATGTTTTGCATATTTTGATTGAACAATTATTAAACAACTGTCATAGAGCATTTATAAAACGACAACGAAAAACATCAATAATACATAAAACTATAATAATAATACAATTTCTTTGAAAATTAAGTGATTTTTTAACTGCAAAGTGAGGATCTCTGTCCTAGGTCTATAGTGACAGTCACAATCGCGCACCTGACCAGACCACACGCTACAAAAAAAACTGCTAAAATAGCCAAATAATCTTAACAAAAGCTCTCCTTTATACAGGCTGTATATTCTTCTTTACTTTCGAAGCTATGGGTTAACTTTTGTCCAGCCGATCTGGACGTTTTAAAACACACACACACACACACACACACACAAAAAAAATCCCAAATAGCCTAAAAACAATCCTATTAATAATAGGCTGTATAGTAGGAAGGCCTATAGGTTTATTTTTGTTTTTTGTTAAATTATTTAGGCTATTTTCAAACGTTTCAAGTGTACAAATTAAAAACAAAAACATAAGATAACACACACTTTTTTTAAACCCTTACAGCGCAAACATATCACACAAACACAGCACCGAATCGGATGACAAATGGCTCCTTAGTTTTGAAATGGTTTGGGTAAAAGGTGATCGCGTTGAAAATAAAGGCGTTTGTCTAGCGTTAGAAGCTCATTTGAAACATTGCCGCGGCTCATTTAAGAAAATGACAGCTCCGAAGAGACGCCGCTTTAGTTTGATTTAGTTTCGCTTTAGTTTATGCTAACAATAATTAAGACAGAGGATGATCATCATCACCTTATCTGTTACCACTGAAATATAGATGTAATGTATTTCCAAATCTAAGCCCATCTTATGCGGAATGTTGCCTAATAGATTGCAACACGATAAAACTAATGGATAAAACAGGCACCATCAGAATGCATAAAAGACGCACCGGCCACGGCAAATCTAACTCACTGTGAACGAATGCAGCAAAGATATTTAATGCTAATGTATGAGGCATATATGTTTTCATTTATGTCATCATTTATGATGAGGTGTGTTCTAGTCAGGCTTGTGCACAATTCAGAATTGAATTGAGAATGACTCCTAAATTCCAATTCAATTCTTGAATTTGAATTGAATTGATGTCAAAAACAGGATCTAGAATTACAATTCGAATTTGAATTAAAGGAAGCAGAATTGCAATTCAATAGAAATTCAAAGAAATTCATATACATATTATACAGTAAGTAAAGTGTTAAAAATGAAGCTTTCAGTATATGTCAGATATGATTGCATTACATAATCTATAAATTATATTAGTTTGAACTACTTGTACAGATTACATTAACAGAAAATGTTTTCCCCCAGCAATTAATGTTCAAAACTCTAGTCACATAACAAATAATTAAGTTAGATTTTTTGTAATTGTAATTTGGTGGAACACGATGGAACATGACTAAATTTCCCAGAATGCTTTAATTTAACCAAGTATTTAAAATGGTTTCCAAACAATTTTCCAAAGTAACTTTCCTAACACTGAATGTATGTGAGATTCTTTCTGTTTTGTTTGTGGAATTTCTTTGAATTGGCATGAATTTAATTCCACTTCCTGTCATTCCAATTCCAATTCAAATTCAACTTCCTGTAGGGCGGAGTCAATTCAATTCAAATTCCAATTCATGAATTGAATGGAGGCCAATTCTGAAATTCTGAATTGTGCACAAGCCTGGTTCTAGTTAACCATGCAGAGCAAGTTAACGCGCTGCACCGGCGCCTCCATGTCACGGTTATTATATTGTCTGCTATATTTGCTTTTTATTTATTAAATACATACAATTGGTTGATGAACCGTTTATTAAAATTAAGATACAATTTATACAAAACGAAATTCACTTTAAAGAAAGGCTTTCTACAAAGCAAAACTTAATTAAGTGGTAAACGTCATTTCTGAGGATTTACAAAAACAAAACTTAATCTGCACTTTACTGTTAGCCTAAAAGACGTAAATGTTAATAATTTGAAATACAATCAGTAGAGACTTTCATTTTAATTATTTTATTGCTGTATTTTATTTACTATTCGAATGAAGGAATTTACAAAAAAATAGCCTTTAGCGTTTACTTTTTGAAAACCTTGCGAGCGTGCAAACCGAGACACCGTGACCTCGCGCCAAATGTTTTTATTTGTTTATTAAGTACAAACAGGTAAGTTATGAAAAATTGAGTGTGAGGGATCTGTTCACTTCACACAAAAAGATCTTGGAATGAGGTGAGTAACTGGTGGTTGAGGAGAATCCCCCTTTCATATGTAAAGCGCTTTGAGTGCTGCAGAAAAGCGCTATATATATGTAACAAATTATTATAATAATTATTATTATACTGCCCTACAAAGCCAAAGCGCAGTAACTACGCATTTGGTCAAAATTGAGTTAATGGTTAAAATGGGCTTTGTGAGATCTGTTGTGTCTTGTGACAAAGTCTCCTTGTTCAATTTTGTCCCATTTAGAGAAACGTGTGTACCAAAATTGCAGTAACATGTTTGACTGGCTGGCGTAAAAAACTTTAAAGGCATTTTTCTCAGTTTCAGTGTTTGCGTAGTTACTGCACTTAGCCTTTGTAGGGCAGTATAACTGTAGTAGCATTTAGTCCACTGTCTATAATAGCCTAATTTAGAGATCACTTTTTTTAACCTACAACCGACAGCTTTCACCCGTTAAGGTTTGTAAAATGCAGCCAGACAAAAAATTTAGATTTCTTGGACATTTTGCCGACTAAAGCAAAAACAGGTAGCATTCTTACTGAATGAATACAGCAAAACTACCTATATTCCTTACTGAGCGCGAAGCAGCAGTGCAGCCATGCAGCCACAGGTGCGGTTCCAGAGTGTTCTACGTGGTGCGCTAAACTGTGGAGCTGTTACAAAATAGCCTAAATTAAAGCGTTTAAAGTTGGGAATAAATATAAGCTAATTATATTTAGAATACAGCAACATATAACTGCTTATAAAGGAATAAATATCAAGGAGTAAATCAATGAAAATATCTTTATTGGTAAAAAAAATAAATTATGCAACTGGTCGACCAATGAAAATGTCAGTCGACAAAGATGGCTTCGACCGATTAGTCGACTAAACGACTAAAGTTGACAGCCCTACACAGGGGGCATTAAATAAAGTAGCAAATCAAGAGGGAAACAGGTGCTAAGGATCAAACAATAAAAACCAATGACGATGACAATGTCATGATTCTGCCCTCTTGTCATTTTATTATTCCAGTCTTGAGGCAGGATCATGGCAGGCCCAGGTTGTTTGTGTTTGTATAGGTGTGTTCGACATCGGCTGTGGCTGGATGTAACCGATCGTCGAGATTAGCCGCGTGCAGGCGGGGAGGAGCTGAAAACAGAGACGTGAAGTCGGACGCGCTGTGGTTCCCGTAGCTTGCTGCATTTACGTCAGGCATGGCTGATCACGTGCCGTTTGCTTGCTTAATCGCATTAAACATGATTTGTAAGATGTAAACTACAAAAGTGAATTATACTGTTTTGAATGTCCGTGTATGAGCATGAGTGGAACTGAAGAGGCTTACAGCAGTGTTTTACAAGAATAAAGAGTTCAACATAAGCATATATTATTTAAATACCAATGTAGTGGGGTCTACGTTTTTTATCCATTTTATTTTGATGAAGATGACACAATATAACATCGCGACTACATGAAAATAGCTTTAACTGTTATAAAAATACAGATTTGTGAGCATTTGTGGAACTGAGGGCGTGAAAATAAACACGAAATACACGTGATTGTTGTCATGTGGTGAATCCGACCAATCGTGAAACAGCTGTGTCGTCATTACAGCCCGTGCAGCTCCTCCTCGCGAACTGCGCTGGCTTACTCAGGCGGCTGATCTCGAACCGCTCTCGCGGTACTTAAAAACCATATGACACAATCACGTGTCTGCAGCGCCAGCTGAAGTCGGACAAAAATACTAACCGGAATGCACTGCTTCAAGTCAGCCACCGATCGGTCTGCGCAGCGCCGCATGAAGTCGAACACACCTATTGTCTCGTCTCCTGACTCCGCCCCCTCGTTTCCCTGTTAATCATCATTATTGTTTAACCCTTGTCACCTGTTCCCTCTTGATTTGTTCCCTATTTAATGCCCTTGTGTTCTCTGTCCTGTGCGGATTCGTTTTGTAAAGATTCATGTGATACTTGTGCTGTCTTGACTCTAAACCGGTATTCCATTTGTGCCTTTGTCTGTATTTACCTGTTTATCTGTAAGTTAGTGTATTGTCAGTAAATTGTTCAAGTTTATTTCTGTCAGGAATCTCCAGGTAGGAGATAGAGTGAGAACCCAATTGCAGGATAGATGAACAAACAGGCTTTATTATAACAAAAGATACAAAACAAAAACCCACGAGGGGGTAAAACAAGGCAAAGATAACAGACAATATGTATAAAACTGACACTAAACTAGGACTGAACAAGACCTGACTACAAAACAATAAACTTGAACAATTTCCTGACAATACACTAACTTACAGATAAACAGGTAAATACAGACAAAGGCACAAATGGAATACCGGTTTAGAGTCAAGACAGCACAAGTATCACATGAATCTTTACAAAACGAATCCGCACAGGACAGAGAACACAAGAGCATTAAATAGGGAACAAATCAAGAGGGAACAGGTGACAAGGGTTAAACAATAATGATGATTAACAGGGAAACGAGGGGGCGGAGTCAGGAGATGAGACATACAAACACAAACAACCTGGGCCTGCCATGATCCTGCCTCAAGACTGGAATAATAAAATGACAAGAGGGCAGAATCATGACAGACAAGGGAGCGGGGTAAAAGAGACGAGACAAGGAAAACACGTGGCCTGATATCAACACACCATGGCCAGGTGTTCCCACACAAAACATGGTACTGTCAGAACCCTGTCAAATTGAACTAGACATTAAAACAAGACAAGATTCTGACTGGATCCTGACAGTTATTTTGTGTTTTAGGTGCATCAAAAATGTAATTATTAATATTGAACCACTGTACTCGCATGAACTGGTTTAAATGTTTTTACTACAATCATTGAACTTGACAAAGGACATGTCATTGATGTCCCTCCAGAAAAACGTGATTATGCGATTGCATGATTCAATGCCTAATCAGCCAAAGTCTGCATATTTATGCGGGGGCCGCATTTTTTTCAAATACGCCGCACTTTCGCAGCATAAACTGCAGATTTTTGCACGCAAAATATGCGGGGCTTGCATGATTTCATAATCCCCGCATTATCATAGCAAAAATCTTAGCAGAAAATTGAAAAATGTTGCACTTACTTCACAACATACGTAAAGCAAGCCAAGCTTATATAAAAATATGTAATTATGCTCACCGTTGTCTGAACTGCAATTCGCTGGGTGCATTTCTTCAAATTCTTCAATCACTTTTTTTCTGGGTCCTCGGATTTCATTTCACTTTCACCAATCTCTCTAACTCCAGTAAAGTTATCCTCCGGGTCTTTACACATGACAGGACATCACTCACAGCGGGTTCATGACTGGATAGCAGCAGGCTCTGTACGTTATCTGACCTGACGTAGTCCTTTTGGATTTTTTTCTCCCAAACTCCATTTTTGAAATAGCGCTTTCTGTGGTCAAAATACTGTGTATGACACAGTTCAGTGTTGCAATGTTCACAGAAGCGCCAAGGTCGTTTCTTCAGTCTTGGGACTTCCATCTTTCAACTGACAGAACACTGTGTTGATATCACACAGAGCACATCGCGTTTGTTGTTTATATCATAGATATGTATAAAGGCTAGATGGCTCGTCCGCGCTGCTGGCCAATTGAGGGCAACGTCCGCATTTTGGCGGCCATCTTACGACAGGGCGCTCGCTCACTCGTAGCATTGAGTTTTAATGATGCAGTTACTTTTAAATGACCATAACTTGCTTAATTTTTTACCGATTTTCAAACGGTTTGGTTTGTTATAAACGTCAAAGATGTACCTATGACACTGCATACCTATACTAAAAATAAAAAATAAATTCATGAAACATGTTAAAGCATCCAGAATTATAGCCACGTTAACGTTTGTAAAAACCCAAACCGTTTGAAAATCGGTAGAAAATTGAGCAAGTTATGGTCATTTAAAAGTACCTGCACCTGTGATTGTATTTCTTGTTGTGACCTGGACTGTTATTTGGATTATTCGAGTGTTATCTGCCTGTCTTTGATTACTGCCTGTCTTTGGATTATTGATTGTTATCTGCCTGCCACTGACCACTGCCTGTTTTTGGATTAACGATTGTTATCTACCTGTCTCGACCCTGCCTGTCCACTGTTTATGATTCTGGTTTGCCCCTTACCTGTGATTATTAATAAAACTGCAAATGGATCCTCTGTCTCACGGCTCCTCGTTACAGTAGAAGTATAGCACTAAGTTGAATGCAGTAGTTAACTGTTAACTAATCAATGTAACCATTTTTTATTTCTCATAGAGAACTACTAAGACTTATTATATAAAGGTTCACAATTTATATAATGCATGTATAATTCATTCTAAAATGAAGACCATGCTTAACTAGTGAGCATGAAAGTAATGAAAGTGTTACCAAATCAGTCAGAAGAAAATAACATTACTAATTATTATCAATATTCTAAAGTTTTAGTATTTTGAGTATCTTTTGTGCATTTGCTATTTGAATTAGCATTAAATAAGGGGGTTCTTTTGAGAGGAAATAGACATTTTATAAAGATTAATGTTAAATTAAACTTCTAAGAATGCATATATTGAACTAAATGTGAACACTTTTAGAATAAAAACTAAAAGTGGTCGCTGCAAGCACTGTTCTGTGATCACAAAACAAATGGGAGCGGTGTGGGATTTTATTTTATTTTATTAGTCGTGCTGTTTATAATCTTAATTCATGTGTATTTTTTAAAACAATGATTTCTGTGCTGAGTACAAGAGAGCTGTCTGTGTGTGGAGGGTTATTGGGGGGAGGTAGCTTGAGTGAAGGAATTTCCAGCTGGTGATGGCCGAGATAAGAGCAAAGCTTTAAGGAGAAAACACACAGACAAAGAAGTGCATGCTTTTGATATTAGTTCACTGGCAATCATTCATTTCCAGATTGTTACATGTAGAGGTGTTTGGATTTATAAAATTACATGTTGCTATGAATATTAATGTGTTAAAATATATAAATGATTATGCCTTTGTGCCCATGACTAATGTAGAAGATTGCCCTGTAATAAGACATTGACATGTAGGGATGAAATGCTCGAGGGCACAAAGTGGCTGATGTGTGTGTGGGAGCCAGGGGGGCTATAGAAAAAGCCCTGAAGGGAAAACACACAGAACAGATGGTTTCAATAAACAAGTTGCTTGCTTTATAACTATGTTACATTTAGAGAAAGTGAAAATTAGTATGTTTAACTAATGAATGCATTTAACCAATTTATGAACAATGGAGTATTGTTGTGTTGTTGAATAATTATGTTTTACAAAGTTACAAAGATGTCCAAATAAGGACATAATGCCCCAGGGAACAGAATGGTCTGTGTATGTCTTTCTGTCTGTTTGCTATGCAACCCCCCACAGGTATGTGGTGATGGAATCTGATAAGGAAAACAGCCATCTGGGGGAGGAGAATGTTGAAGAAAGAACGACGATAAATACCCATGTTTTTGTCCTGAGCTGGTTGTTGTTGGTCGAATCTTGCTGTTAAGACTTGAGACAACCCGGCGCTGTAAACTTTTTCATATCTGATCAATAAATATTCAATTTAGATATTTGTGTCTTTCCTCCAATTATGAACATGCAGATGGACGCCTTAAAGTTCAACAATTGGTGATCCCCGACGTTGTTGGAGAGAAAAGAAGATTAAGAGAAGTTTCGAATTGCTTAAGATTGAGTAAGGGAGGGCTCCATTTCAACACAAAAGACCGGTCTTCTAAAACAAAGGTAAGCAGAAGCCTGTTTTATCAAATTCTGCTATTGGACATATACCAAATTAATTGTGTTGATAAGGAGATCCAAACTGAAAGTAATAAATAATTGAATAAAAGATCAGATTGAAAAACTTAAAAAAAAAAAAAAAATAAGGTTAATAGAAAGAGAGAATAGGGTTGAATGGTCCCTTGGGTGAAAATCCCATAAAGGTAAAATTGTGGTTGGAGTCCATTAATGTACTAGACATTATAAATTTATTAGTTTGGGTTAGAGGCCCTTAATGTATTAGACATTATAAATTTATTAGTTTGGGTTAGAGGCCCTTAATGTATTAGACATTATAAAGTAATAAGTTTGGTTAAAGGCCATCGAGTTAGAGTCTCGTAAATGTATTATTTTTTTGGGTTAAAGTCCCTCGGATGAAAGTTCCGTAAATAGTGGATTGGTGTGTCCGGATATTTTTTAATTGTTTTAAGTTTTGCTAATACTCGGGTCAGTAGTCGCGCGGGTGTAAGTCCTGAAAACTACTGGTGTATATATCCTTTTGTTAGATAAGAGTGACGTTTTGTGTGTTTTTTTTTTTTAATTTTGAACGCTTGTAAATTGTGTGAATGTATGAGATGGAAAGAGTGGGGGTTGCTGAGTGAGCAGTGGGTGTGTCTTTCTTCTGTTGCTCTGTAGAGAGCACAGAGAGGTGTTGTGTTACAGGAGTGAACATTGTTTAAAACTATAAAAAAGGGGATAAAGTTTGAAAGTATGTAAATAAGAGTAAGAATACGATTATGGATAAGAGACAGTTACAAATGCTGGGTATTAAAGATTAGATTTGAAGACATTGTGGTTCTGAGGTATTGTAGCCAAAAATATTAGTTATTACAGTGAAGTATAAAGCTACTTCTAGGAATTAAATAATTAATTTAAAGGATTGATTAAAATAAAAAATTGTGCTCAATAGGAAAAGATTGCTTGTCCAAAAAAGGACAGATGCTGGTGATGGTATTTGATCCTATTTGACAAAACACTACAAAATATTATAAGGAAATTTTATTTTAAAGACACATTGGAAATCTAAGTAATTATTTGGAGAATATATAAATTGGATAAATAAAAACAATAAGGTTGTGAAGTGGTTAAATGAGAAATAATTGTAAAATATAAGGTGTGTTATATTGCAAAGAAAAGATTATGGCAGTCACATTAATGGAAAAATAAGGATTAAACAATTGTTGTGTGGAGAATTAGAAAATAAAATAATTGGAGTTCAAATGAGGAAACATTTGATGTGGCATTGTGTGAGGAGAAATAAAATTAAATAAAAATATAAACTAATGAAAGATAAGAGGAGATAATTAACAGACAAAGAAATGCTCAAAGGGAGAAGGAGAGACAGAGAGAGAGAGAGAGAGAGAAAGGGAGGTCAACTCCCATAGCTCGAGGGAATTGTGAGATTAAGCTAAATCTAGCAGGAAGACAGAAGTAAAGCCTTGAAAAGAAAAAACAACAAATTAGAGAAAAAAGTAGAGACCAAGTTATTAAAGGTGGAAATAAAGAGAAAAATAAAAAGGACAGGAAAATTATTAAAAGGTGAATGACATAGATAAATTATACAAAGATAAATTATTACAAAATGAAGAGGAGTCTTCATCTGATGATTGAAGGTGGTCACAAGATAAATTTTATTTTAAATTGAAAAGGCAATATTTTGCAATTGGTTAACTTAAACTTTGAAAGGCTGAAAGCTCTGATCCTTTGACATTCAAGAAAGTGAATAAAAGCTGGCAAGAAACAGACAATGAAAAACTGTGTGTGACATCAAAGTGTTGGAGTTGCAAAGAGAGGATTAACTCATAAACTGGACTGTGGACAAATCCTAAATGAATGGGATTATACGAAGCAGTGATGGGGGCACTGCACAATGTTCTGAAAAAAGACTGAGTGGAGTCCAGAAAGAATAACAAAGACAATAATGTTCTTGGAGGCATAAGAAACTGGAAAACACTTCACTGGACACTGAACTTTTTCATCTTCATATGAGCCTTTGAGTGAAAAAGGGGAAAGAGTAAAACAGCCGTTCAATGTTTAAGTAAAGACCTTGATATAATAGGGACACAGACAATCTTTATGAGAAAATCAGCTAGACAAATTTAAAAGCTGATCAAGAACTTTGTTGTTAGGTGTGACTACCTGTTCTGAAATCAAATCAGACTCCTATTAATCTGACAGGAAGAAATGAATGATTGAACTTGGTATCTACAGAGGAAGTTAGAACTCCAATGATGGTACTAAGCTAAAAAGCAAATATAAATGGCATAGAACAGCTATGGCAGAAAGGAAATTAAAATAAATAAAAAACAAAGAGAACACTATAGAACAATATAAAAGGTAAACAAGAAAAGCTGTGAGAATAGAAAAATAACTGATTATTGTAACAAACTTTGTATTTAAGGAAATTGCCAGCCCAGACATCATATATGTGCATGAAGGTGTTCACATGGCAGATCTAATCACTGAGGGTGAGCCATATAACTGCATACCATTGACTGAAAAAGCAAACAAATTGAGAGATGGTTTGTTCGCGGTACCACTGACAACTCCCCCACCGGTACTCACGCTATTTATGGATGGCTTTGTTTTAGAGCATCAGATGGTACGCTAAAGGCAGGGTTTGATGTGGTTGACCAGGTTGAGGGTGATTTTGTGACTAGAGTGAGTGGTAAATTGGAGGGTAAGCAGTCAGCACAGACAGCTGAAATGATAGCTGTTATCAAAGCCTTGCACTACACTGGTGAAGAGAGGGTGATTATTTATAGTGACTCTGCATAGTGATTGGTGCAGTATATATGGAACTGCCATATGGCAGATAGGTGGGTTAGAAACCAGGAAAGGCCGGCCTATAATAAATAAATGCTAGCGAAGCCTGACATATAATAAAGGCTGTGAAGGTACCTAATGAAGTGGTTGTTGTCAACTGCCTAATAAACCACTTATATCCCCAACCATGGTTTCCCAAGACAAAGTTAGATCTGACAAACTGACAAACACGCACTGGAATTGACATATAGTTTTGGGGCTGCTTATCACCCCAATGCCAGAGCAAAGCTGAAATAATGAACCTGACTTTGACATTAAAACTTGACTTGACAAAATCTGTGCACAGACAAAAATAACATTGCTTGACGCATTGCCAATTGCATTAATGTCTATTCGCTCTTCTGTTAACAGGATTTCTGGTTTCACATCGTTTGAATTGCTTACAGGTCGACAGTTTCCAGGCCCACGGAACGCCTTGGTGTAGGATCCAATCCTGCCACTAACTCATAATGTTTATTTTTACAAACTAACTGCTATGATTAAACATTTTTCCTGACAGGCTACACGACACCGGGACAAAGACCAAGCTGTTACAAATGATGATTGAATAAAAGTGAAGGTGTTCAGACGGTGCTGGGCCGAACCGAGACGGTCCAGGCTACCCAGAGTAAAAGCAAAAACCTAACATTGTGTCCAGCTACAGGTCAAAGGCGACACCTGGTTCCATCTCTTCTTGTGTTACATGTGATTCTCCCAGCAGGTCTCTCACAGAAATCGGTGTGGACCTGAGGACTCAGGTCCAAGAGAGGGAGAGTGTTGAAAGTGAAAGTGAATCAGCTGGAATACAGAGAGAACAAACAGGAAGTGAAACATCAGTGGTAACATATCAGTGGTAACACTCACACAACACCAACAACAAAGTCAACAAACACTCTGTAAAATTGTGCATAAAAAAGGTGACATTTTTTTCCTAGCCCAGGAACAGAACCTTTAGCAAACTGCACAGATTGTGCCTACGGAGCAGGTATAGCCGTACAATTCAAGACCAAGTACGGAACACAAAAGGTTGTAAGACAGAACAAACACACATGTGCAGTTACTCATGAGGACGACGGCAGACTGATTTTTCATTTAATAACCAAACAAAACTGTACTGATTTACCAACATATGAGAATTTTACCAACAGCCTCAGATGTATGAGAGATTGGTGTGAGGAAAAAGGAATAACAAGTGTATCCACTCCCCGGATGGGGTGTGGGTTAGATAAATTGGATTTCCATAAGGTGGAGATCCTGACAGAAGTGATTGTAAACGTCATATAAGTGTATGTTTTTCCATCATTTTACTTCTTTTGCTATACTCTTACCTGTTATTAAGTTTCAATTTAACAGTGTTTTTTTTTTTTTAATTAAGCCAATAGGCATAAGTGTATTTTTTCCACAGAGATGAAGCTATATGGCAATTGGAAGGTTCTGTGGGCCCTAGGGGTTATAACTGCAATTATAATCACCATAATATTTAGCATAAACAATGGAGGTAATCTGAAAATTGACAAAAGGTCCAAAACTACATCACAAGATTAGTGTGTACAGGGATATGGGGGAATTGAATTGAATTACACAAAAAATTCAACGACGTCATACACCTTTGCAGTATGATAGATTGTGGAGGGCAATAGTAACCTCCATAGTAGTGTCCATTGGTGTATTCGTGGCCATCCTGATGACCTGTGGATGTTGTTGCATTCCCTGTCTTAGATCCCTGTGCAACAGATTAATAGTATCTGCAATAGAGAAAAAAGAGAACAATCCACCCCCATGTAGCATGCCCCTATTAGGCTTACAGAACCTGGATGAGGAGGAATAAGAAAATGTGTGACCTCTTTCAGAGGTCAAGAGAGGGAATTGTGGGATTTGATTTTATTTTATTAGTCGTGCTGTTTATAATCTTAATTCATGTGTATTTTTAAAACAATGATTTCTGTGCTGAGTACAAGAGAGCTGTCTGTGTGTGGAGGGTTATTGGGGGGAGGTAGCTTGAGTGAAGGAATTTCCAGCTGGTGATGGCCGAGATAAGAGCAAAGCTTTAAGGAGAAAACACACAGACAAAGAAGTGCATGCTTTTGATATTAGTTCACTGGCAATCATTCATTTCCAGATTGTTACATGTAGAGGTGTTTGGATTTATAAAATTACATGTTGCTATGAATATTAATGTGTTATAATATATAAATGATTATGCCTTTGTGCCCATGACTAATGTAGAAGATTGCCCTGTAATAAGACATTGACATGTAGGGATGAAATGCTCGAGGGCACAAAGTGGCTGATGTGTGTGTGGGAGCCAGGGGGGCTATAGAAAAAGCCCTGAAGGGAAAACACCCAGAACAGATGGTTTCAATAAACAAGTTGCTTGCTTTATAACTATGTTACATTTAGAGAAAGTGAAAATTAGTATGTTTAACTAATGAATGCATTTAACCAATTTATGAACAATGGAGTATTGTTGTGTTGTTGAATAATTATGTTTTACAAAGTTACAAAGATGTCCAAATAAGGACATAATGCCCCAGGGAACAGAATGGTCTGTGTATGTCTTTCTGTCTGTTTGCTATGCAACCCCCCACAGGTATGTGGTGATGGAATCTGATAAGGAAAACAGCCATCTGGGGGAGGAGAATGTTGAAGAAAGAACGACGATAAATACCCATGTTTTTGTCCTGAGCTGGTTGTTGTTGGTCGAATCTTGCTGTTAAGACTTGAGACAACCCGGCGCTGTAAACTTTTTCATATCTGATCAATAAATATTCAATTTAGATATTTGTGTCTTTCCTCCAATTATGAACATGCAGATGGACGCCTTAAAGTCCAACAGCGGACACAATTAAACAGTTTCGTCTTGTAATTACATTAGAAATGGCACGATCTAGGGAACTGGGATGTCTAACAGAAATTCTAACTTGACAAGAACACATGTTTTGTTAAACATTATGCTTTGAAAACAATGTATTCTGATAAAAAAATTATTTTTTCATTTTATTATTGTATGCAATTACTAGGTTCTTACCTTGAACACACTGACAGTGAATTGCAGCAGAATGGCAGAGTGATGGCGTGCTGTGAGATTCAAGGAGGTGTGGGGGATAAGTATAGCTGAATTCAACTAAATTAATTGGGGGAAAGAGCACAGGAATACAAAGGGTTTCGTGATTCAATATATGATAAATAATATAATATTATATATATATATATATATATATATATATATATATATATATATATAGACATATGCACGCACAGCATATACAGTGCCCTTCATAAGTATCAGGGCCCGGTTCCCCAAAACGTTCTTATCGCTAAGTAGTTCTTAACCTATTTCTTAACCCTCTCTTAACTCTATGGCACGGTTCCCAAAACGTTTGTACGCTAAGTATATCTTCTGAAAGTCACACTTTCGTAAGGTTGGTCTGGACCATTCGTAAGCTCTCTCTTAGCGTTGTTTGAGCGCAAAACGCTATCTCTGCAGTCTTTAGAAATCAGCGCAGCGCAGTACAAGTCAAACTATGGTATGCTGACAATGATTTTATGTTATGGACATTTTAAGACTTATAATAAAATATGTTTGCAATGGATACAGGGCTATTTATGCAGTTGACTTTATTTGGTATCAGAATGAATCAAAGACGGCGCCGGTGTTTGTTCCTCATTGAAGTCTGTTCCCTCTATGTTTATAACATTTACATTTATAATTTATTTAGAAAAATCAAAGATTTGAATTTGTTATACTAAAAGCAATAATATCATGTATTCTATTATACAATTTATTAAATATTTCTTATTTGACAGTTTTATATCTTTTAACCTGTCTTTTTTCCTTTTTTCTCTACTGTTTGTTTTAAAACGGTTATGTTTCCATACATAATAAATTATAATATGATTCATTCTGTAATACTGTATAAATAATTTACAATCAAGATACATTACATAAATGCACACACACACTTCTCAGTAGCCATTAAAACGTTCAATGTATATAAAGAATAAACGTATAATGTGATAAAAACGCTATAAAAACACTAAAGGGAAACATAGGGGGAACAGACCACACAACACCGGTAACCCTGTAACCGTTTAGTCCATGCCAATTTTTTTTTATTCTGTAACACTTAAAACCTTTTGACAATTTGCCTGACGTGGCTAAATAAAAAAAATTCGCCTCCCAAGACAACTCATTACGTAGCTGCTGGATCTTCTCAGACCATATTCTCTATCTAACTCTCTCTGTTTATTGTAGGCTGTTTTTAATTGATGATTTTTATTGGATGATTAGCGAGGGATACCCGGTTCGTCTACCCGTATTACTGACAATTTGATA
Organism: Misgurnus anguillicaudatus; assembly: GCF_027580225.2. Classification (NCBI taxonomy): domain Eukaryota; kingdom Metazoa; phylum Chordata; class Actinopteri; order Cypriniformes; family Cobitidae; genus Misgurnus; species Misgurnus anguillicaudatus. The sequence goes on along the minus strand of NC_073348.2, from coordinate 11,687,732 downwards.
ATTTCATTAGTAGTCTATATTTTTCGGATAACTAAACTATGTTAAAATAAATGTTACTGGAATAATTTGAGTAATGTTCCATTTGTATAGAACGTGTTATCTGTCTTAACGCCGTAATGCACCTTCACATGAAGTGGAAAATCGATCCCTGAGAGATCGATCGCAAATAATTCAGCACCTTCACTTGGGACAGCGACATTGTAACGTCGTACTTAGAGGCCGCGTGTTAAGAAGCTTCCTAAGAGACACTTCGGGGAACACACTTAGGAACACAAACAACTTTGGTAAGATATATCTTTTTGAGTCTTCTTAGCGCGCTAAGAGTGAACGTTATCGGGGAACCGGGCCCAGGACAGTAAAGACAAAAAATTTCTGTTTGCTGTGGACACCAGAAATTGAAAAGATGAATATCACTATGTCACTTTTTAGTAACCTTTGTTTGTGTTTCAACAACACATGCATGCTTTATCAACAAAGAACGACAACCTTAAATGGTGACTTATATGTGTTTTACCCAAATGCAAGATTAAGGTCAAACTGATCTTACACATTGTCTGATTTTCATGTGTTAACAATTAATGCATGAGGACACAGTTCAACACTTCTGAGCCAATGGTCTCAATATGCCCACATTAGATAAGAGTAAAATACAAATGTGTTGTTGTTCCATTGAGTTGGTATATTGTGTATGTTAAGAAGTAAAAAATAAATAAATATGATTCTGTACTTTTCTCACGTTCATATTTTAATGTTTAGACATTTCTTGACTCCACAGCAAACAGATAAATTTTGTCTGTATTGTCTCAATACTTATGAAAGGCACTATTACAGTATGTGTGACACTGCAACATAAACAAACAATACATATTAAAGAATACTTTAGACAAACACATAATAGACAAGCATTTCTATGAAATTAACTTTAGTCTCAATGTTAATGTTTACGGCTTATAGCTGAAATATTAGACAAATAAACCTGCCGAGTTTTGCATTTACTATGGAATGCATATAAAGTAAACTCAGAGAATCTCCTAAGATGGTCTAAGTACATTGACGGTTTACAGTTACATGAAATTCAAACTGATTTTAGATGCTGTGAATCTCATGTCACGTGTAAGAAGCACTTACATTATACTGTAAAGTATGCAGCGAATCAGACGTCAATCATTGGTGGATTTTCGTCATTCTGTGCTACAGTCACGTGGAGGTTGCGCACGTGTGTATGACGGCAAACAGCACGCACATATGGCGAGTACACGTGTGAAGTTTTCGCTTTAATAGTAGATTGATATTCACGTCATCCAATGTTCTGCGTGTTTCTTGATGAAACCGCATCAGACGATTCAGTTTCTGAAGCGATCTGAACAAATCAAACTGATTCGCGAACCAATTCAAAAGTTTTTGGCCCATTTGCTTCGTAAAGAATCGATTCAAAAGACTCATTTATTTGCAATAGTTTGTAAGGAATCCACTTAAACGAGTCATTAATTCGCAAATACCCTACACGAGACTGCAATTTTAAAATAAAATACACATTTCGTCATGAACTAAAAACATTAACGAAGGAACGCCGCACAGTGTAACGTAAAAGCACAATTTCCATTAAAAATATGCTCAATAAGGGTAAAAGTAAAAAAATATTTACTTTTCAGACCATATTTTTAAGATTTATACAGTGATGGCGTACATTATTTTTTTATAGTTTTTAAGGCGGAAAACGGTGCGATCTTGGGAACTAGATGTCTAACTGCAATTCTCACTTGACAAGAACACATGTTTGTTAAACATTATGCTTTGAAAACAATGTATTTTAATTAAAATTAATATATATACTGTATATATATATATATATATATATATATATATATATATATTGTATGCAATTATTGGGTTCTTACCTTGAATACACTGACAGCGAAGTCTCCTCATGAAAACTTTAGCAGAATGGCAAGTAATTGAGCGCGCCCGCGAAAATCAGGGAACGGTTGCACAAAATTGGGTAAAATAGCAATTGTGTATTGTGTTGACAAAACTTTGATTAGATTGTGTTAAAGTGGCAAAATAACAATAAAAGCATTTTCAAGGACCATATTTGTTTACTATCTCCTCATGTAATTAAACTTTGGGATTTACAGTGTTTGCACTTGTTTTCTTGTTAAACTGAATTAGTAGCCCATTTTCAGCCCATGTACTCATTTCCCATGACTAAACCAAGTAGGTCCCACATGGGGAGCACACCTGGGTTTGCCCATGTGGGACCGACCCACTTAGTTGACCCCAGATGGGCCCCAGATAATATGCCCATTTTGAGCCCATGCCCACTCTGTACCCATCTAGCCCATTTGTAACCCATATGGGCCCCACATACACGTGTTTGCTGGGTACTTCGCTGCGAGAGCGGTGTTATTTATTAAAGAAACATTTTAGAAATAGTTCAAGTTACATTTATTAGGAATATCTGGTAAAAATATTTCAAATTGCAAACAACTAAATATAAACCTTGTATATTTTATTTTATATCAAACCCATGCAAACCCCGCAACTTCATGTCCAAAAGTATAATGCATAAACTGCTCCAATTCATCCATTATTCATTAACTTTAACAGATAATTTATATTAGGGGTTCCCAATAAATGCGTTGCCAACATAATCATTGCACAGGGGAATAAGGTGGGTCATGCAAGTCACCTGGCTTGGCTGTGCATTACACTTAAAATATATAAAAACAAATTGTTGTTCATTAGTTCACGCGTTTATTGTGCTTGGACACTGGATGTTTACAATGCGGATAAAGCTGACGCATTTCTGGAGCCACGCCTGTCTGTTTACCTTAATATAACATTAAAATATATGATATATAAATATATATTATGATTGTTTTAGATTTTAGCTTTGATTAGTTTTAATGTGGAAAATTTGTTGACCTTATACAAGCAATAATCAAGTGGAGCAGTTTCTTTTGAGTGTTTATAAAGAATATGACATGCAGCTGCCTCAAAGTTAGAAAACATTAAAAAACTTTGATGCAAAGTCGACTTAACATCAATAATAATAGTTAGGAAAATCAACAATTATGATTTTGTGATGAATGTGGCATGCGATTTTACTTGATTTGTTTTTTTGCAGCTAAAATAGCCGGTAAACTAAAGATTTAACGGATTTGAAATGCACAAAAGAAATAGTAAGATTCGCTGTATATCTAGCTGCCACCTATAACTCCTCCAACCAAACTCTTTTTTTATAGTTTCTTAAGCCTGTAATAAAAGTTCGAAGCTGATGTTCCTTTGGAAAAAAATATTAATCTAACAACCCTCAGTGTAATAATGTCTAATTATGTTTCATTCTTTAAATAAAAAAATGCCTAATTTAACACGGAGTGTACTTCAACTTTTTTTTTTACAGATATTTAGTTATATAGACTGAAATCTACACAAGCTTTTATCACAGTAATGGCCCCTAGCGGAGTCAAGTGGGATAAGGTAAAGCTAAGAGTCCTCCAGACCAACCTTCCGAACGAATGACTTACAGAAAGGATACGTAACTAAGAACGTTTCGGGAAACACGTATTAACGATAAGGTACAGCTTAAGGTACAACTTAAGAACGACGTAGAGCTAAGAAGGTTCCGGGGAACGCAGCCCTGTTCATCAGGTGCTAATGAGATCTGTGATCTAAGGTCTCCTGTGTGTTAATGTCAATTATAGGCAACATACATTTAATCTCTGTCACACTTTTTCATTAGATCAAAACTTAAGTAAATACGATATATTAGAATAGCAACACAAATATCTTACTCTACAACACAAAATCATCTGGACATGGACACATTGTCATTTAAAGTCTTTTACTGGACTAAACCTTTATGTGTCAATTCATACAACAGGCAAATGATTTTGACAGTCCAACATTTTAGAGAACTTGTCAATAGCCAGTGGAATTCAATAGCAGGTATTTCCGTAACATTGCACAACAAAATGTTGTTTGGGTATTATAAGACATAAACATCGAAACCACTAGGGAAAAATCAAAAACAATAAATACTGGCATTTAACAGTTTTACATGTGTTATTACAATGAACCAAATGTAATTGCACATAACAAAAACAAAGATGGCAAACATAGGGGTGAAATGTGGCCTATGGGGTTCAGAAAAGTAGTTCCAAATTGCATTAGGGCATTCAACGGCTGCAATCAAACCCTTTTGAAGTGGGTGGCTCATTTTTGAAGATGGCAATGCAAAGTTTGTCAGTAACTTTAGAGCATATTAAGGTTGGAAGAGGGGAGAACGATGGGGGCAGTAGCATGCCACTTGGACACAGGCCGGGGTTTGATCAGCCTCGGTCGGGTCGCCTGGAGGAGGGTGTCTGTTGCAAGACCCGAAACACCCCGTGAGTCCAGGAAACAACACTGATGATGTGTCCAAGGTTGTGCATCAGAAGATGTTTCTGTAACAGCAAAACTAGTACTAGTACAAGTAATACATAAAAATTTCCTAAGATATTTTGTGGCCGTTTGTTACTTGTTTTAACAACTATTGAGAAGGATGATGTTGTATAGGGAAATGCCATAGAGCAGGGGTTTTCAAATTGGGTGAATGTGAGCCTCCCCTTAGAGTAGGTAAGGACAGCCAAGCCCCCCCTCCCCAAAATCCCGTCCGCCTGCCCTAACCCACACGTTAAAAAAAAAAGATGTTTAAAGGTTGTTTGTTTTGTTGCAATTGCAATGCATAATACTGACATACATAGGTAACTCTTTGACATAACTCATCCAATTAGTTATTTTTTTGAGTGCACACACCTCTTCAGTAATGCCATCTTTTGTGTGTTCCATGCAATGATGACATTCAATATCTGATTGAAAACATTTTATTTCCACAACTTTTTTAAAAAGTGCATTCATAAATGATTCTTTGCAACAGCAAATAATTTCCAACTTCATGCAGGCCTAATTGAGGCTTAAAATCACTGAGCATCAGTTGACAAGTCAACAAAACATGCTTAAAAATACAACAATACAACAAGTGCCAAAAATACAACTAACGACACTCCACGGCTGCAATCGGTGCGTGTTTCTGCGCATATTTGACGGAGATTGTCTCAAACAAAATCAGCACAATGGACAGCTCTCTGATCAATAAAAAAACAACGCTGTTTGTTCACGGAACACATAACATCTAACAGTCAACTGCATTGCAGGTATATCAGATCGAACAGCTTAACATAGTTTATCAAATTTTTTTAACGATTTCAGCCACATAAAACCTTAAAAAACAAACAAAATGCCATTCATATAATGTGTGCTACGAGCGGCATCAACCCCATGGCCCAACCAATTTATGCATTAAACACAACATAACTTTGACGTTCAATTTTATCGTCAGTATCAGTGGGAACAATGAGGCCTCGCTTTTGATGCGCAGAGGTGTTCGATGCGGGGCTGCACTGCAGAGAGAAATAAACGCAAGTCGTCCTCCACCTGCAGCCTTGATCTGTATTTGTTTTTAATCAGTGTCAGTGCGGAAAACCCACATTCACACAAGTAGGTGGAGGTGAAGGGGATTAGGACTTTCATAGCCTTCGTGGAGATCTGGGGGAACTCGCTCTCCACAGACAACCAGAAGCGCGTGATCGGCATTTCTCCCAGTCTCTGCTTCAAGTCCATATTCGAGCTGAGCTCGATCAGGGCCTCCTCCTCCTGCAGGCTCAGTCCATCACCGGGTGTGTGGGGGAAAGAGAACGGATTTCTTACCCACTGATTTCCCAATGCGTCCTCTCCGAAATACTCGCCAAACTGGTCACGCAACCCATTTAAATGCGCAGCGATGATCGGTTGTACAGAGTTAAGGGGCAGCCCTGTCTTATCCGCGACATACTCCAGGGTTGAAAACATTTCCCACGAACCTCGTTCAAAACGAGCACAACACAAGTCCAGCTTTTTCCTGAACCCAGACACTTGGTCGTGTGCCGAAAAGACGTGGCACTCTTTGCCCTGGAGAGAGGTGTTGAGGGAGTTGATCCTATCGAAGATGTCAGAGAGATAGGCCAACATAGCAAGCCAGTTCATGTCTGCCAGATGTTTTGCCAGTGGGGAGTTAATCTCGGTGAGAAAGACGAGGACTTCCTCACGCAAATCGCACAGCCTGGCGAGGACTTTGCCCCGAGAGAGCCACCTGACCTCGGAGTGCAGGAGCAGCTGATGGAAGTGAGCGCCCATCTCATTGCAGAGGATTGAGAACAGACGGGCATTTAAGGCACGCGATTTAATTAAATTTACAATTTTGACAGCATCATCAAGAACGGCACGCAATTCGTGGGGCATCTTTTTTGTTGCTAATGCCTGGCGATGTATAATGCAGTGCTTCCACACAGCCGCGGGGGAAACTGCCTGAACCCGTTGTACGAGACCGCTGTGACGGCCAGTCATTGATCTTGCGCCATCAGTGCATATCCCACAACACTGACCCCAGTCAAGGAAATTAGCCTGATAAAAGTTGTTCAAGGCTTTGAAAAGTTCGTCAGATGTTGTGCGGGTGGGTAGAGAAACGCAAAACAAAAAATCTTCCTGCACACTGAGCTCTCTGATAAACCGAACGTACACCATCAATTGAGCACAGTGTGCGACGTCAGTGGACTCATCCAGCTGAATGGCGTGAAAGGGGCTTTCACGAACACCGTCCAGGACCTGCTCTTTGACATCACCAGCCATGTCTGATATTCGTCGCTGGATGGTATTATCAGACATAGGGATCGAGTCAAGTTTAGCAGCAGCTGCTTCTCCCAGCATCACTGAACACACATCTCTAGCTGCAGGGAGTAGCAATGTTTCGCCAATGTTATGGGCTTTGCCTGCCTTTGCTATACGTAGCGCAACACGATAAGATGCTTCTGTCGCCTTCATGTTAATAGTGCCAAATGACTGGATCATGCTTTTTTGTAAGGGTGTCACGATTTCGATTTTACATCGAAATCGATCGAAATTAAGTCACAGCTTCGAACTTCGAATTAAAAAATGGGATCGTCGATGCTGCCACGCCCCCATTTCACGTCTGGTCGGCTTGCCAAGCGAGGAAAAAACTCTCAGAGATGCCTTTAAAAACATCTGTCCAGCAGAAAGCGACCATATTTTAAACACGAGGGATTTATTGCTACAACTCCTTGAAATGCATATCATAAACAGGATTACCAGTGATCTGACTTTGGACAGAGCGCAGCTCTCTGCACGTGCGCGATAGTGAGGGAGGCGCAAAGATGCAGCGGGTTATATTTTAAACAAAAGGATAGTTTGCCTCAGCTTGCATGAAACGCATTAAACTGAACAAATACATAAGGATTACTACTTTAGTTTATGTTCAGACTTCGGACAGATGCGAGAGCGTGTGCACATGAGACAGAGAGAAGCGCAGCTGCTTATATGCTGGATTTATTTCAGATGCTATGAGTCCAAGACACACGCATTAAGTCCATGTGCATTAAGTCCATGTTAGAGATGCGCGGATGGACTATTATTTCATCCGCAACCGCATAACAAAACTCATCATCCGTCCACCATCCATCCGCACCAACGTTTCTGACCAGTTTTCAAAACCGCACCGGCCCGCCATCCGCTGACTGGGCGATGCAAGACGCTGCTGATGACAGCCGCGAGACTAGAAAGCTCTAGAATATCGGCAGTGAACTCCGTCTCCGATCGGCGCACAGCGACAAAAATAAATAAATAAATAGCCTCAATTAAACGCACAAATTACATAGTCTGCACTCCTGATTTACCACTTTGTAAAACTTATTCCAGGCAACCCTTTTCTGACCTTCTATTTCCTTTGTTTTTAATTCTCATTTTTTGAGTTTGTCACGTACCCTTCGCCGGCTTTGATAAGAGCTGTGTCAAAATGCATCCTCATTTCTCCGCGCTGTTAATGATAGAACGAATGGATCCTTAACAGCTGAGGATATCCCAAACAATTAAAAGCTTTATTAAATACAAGTGTGTATTTATTAGAAAACTTTTTCTTGTCAATGTTTTAGTATTATAAGTTATGTTTTGTGTTAATATTATTCTGTTTATGTTGCGTATATTTCTAGGTTGATTATTTGATATGCTGTTGAATAGATTAATCTACATCAATGTGTCATATGTTCTAAAATAAATTAGCATTTTTCTGATTACATATTTATTTTAATAAGTCAGAAATGTCTCCGCTGTTTTCTGCTGACAGGCGCGGTGGGCGCTACTGGGGGCGTGTGCAGCAGGTGACGCAAATTGTGGGTCCTCCGAAGGCTAGACCGTCTCATTTCAGTTCTCTTCTTGAACTTCTGTGGCTGCCACTATGAAAGGCAGAGAGGTGGCATGCTTAGAAGGACACAGCTAATAACAAGCAGTCGACCGAATTTAATTAAAATATTATTTTTTGTCAAGTCATCCGCCCAATCCATGTAACTGCCAACCGCGCATAGTCATGACTCATGTGTGTGCAAGAAGGAATCCTCTCTCTACAAGCTCTCGCGTTAAGTGAAGCCCACAAACCCCCATGCGAGTTGTGCAATGTGCATGTTAATGTTAAAGTATTATAATAATAATAATAAATAATGGCATATCATTTTTTTCTAAATTATATGCCATATAAAAAATATGTAAAAATCGAGAATCGGATCGAATCGTGACCTTAGAATCGAAAATGTAATCGAATCGAGGATTTGGAGAATCGTGACACCCCTACTTTTTTGTAACTGCAAATAATCACGCTTCCTCTCAAAAAACTCAACAGGCTTGTTCACTAGATTTGTGTGCTTAGTTTCAATGTGACGCCGAAGTTTGTATGGTCTCATGCTATCATTCGCTAGCACCTCCTTACAGACCACACACTGCGGCAGCGGTGCAGCCTCAGACCCCGACCAGGTAAAACCTAACTTTAAGTATTCAGGATCATATTTCCTACGTTTTTTGCTGGGTCCTGTCTCCTCCCTTAATGCTGACTTCTGTTGAATTGGGACAAGGAAACAATGCGTTTTAAAGATAATACACGCACGCACAATTACAGAAATCAATAGAGCTGAATACAGATGTGTACAGATGTGTGCCGTTATTTTTTCTTCGCGTGTCGCGCCTCCCTTGTGGCTCTTTGGCGCCCCCCCCCTGGGGAGGCGCGCCTCACCTATTGAAAACCTCTGCCATAGAGAAAAGTGCTGTCATATATTTGCCTTTTAAATAAAATCATAGTACATTTTAGAGTTGTAATATGTTTTTGGGGTTCAAATAAAGATGTCCCAAACTGTTTTATGGCAGTTTGTCACTTGTTTGAACCATCATTGAGGAAGATGGTGTTGCATAGAGAAAACCCATAGAAAACTTAATTGTCAAAAATGTTGCTTTCCCAAAGAACTAATAGTGCATTTCAGAGATGTGGTACGTTCTTTGGTGTACAATGATGATTTTACAACTTGGTTTTGAGCAGTAAGGCCTGTGTTTCTAGAGCTATTAAAGTGCCCATCTTATGACTGCTTTTCCACAAGTTAAATAGGTGTATGAGTTCCATAAAGCATGTTTCAAAAGTTGTTTGCTCGAAATAGCTTGTAGGAAAAGATTGTTACCCATCTTTGGGGCCTCTGTTTCAGGGCATTTCAGATTGTGCCGTTTTGAGCTAGTCATTACATATTTATAAGCTGCTGCTCCTTTGATCACGCCCCACTACTAACGTCATGTGCGCGTGCTCAGTGATATCGTGAGCAGTACAGACCATACTGTGTTATTACTTTATATATTATTATTATTATTATTAACGGTTTATGTTGCCAATAGGGATGCAGTGATTAACCGGTTTCACTATTAACCGCGCTTTAAAATGTCACGGTTAAGTAACCGTAAAGCCTCCGCTACACCGCGTGTTTTTGTTTCACGCACGCACACACAAACCAGATCCACGAACCACCATAAGGCGCGTGCGGCATGCGACATGCTCGTTAGCACACTGTATGACAAAGCTCCGCGTTCAAAAGAATATGTGCCCGTGACACGTCTCTTGGTTGTTTGTGCATCTGGTGTGTGTGTGTGTGTGTGTGTGTGTGCCTGCCTGCACGGGTGAGTGAAAGAGACACACTCCAATCGGACTGTGCAGCATTAAAAACCTCCTCCTCGCGGATCAAATCCGGGCGGGGCTCCTGGTGGTCTGACTGCATTTAATAACGTTGAATTATTTTAACGCGCTAATGATTTATGAATTAATAGCATGAGTTAACACGTTAATGCTGCCAGTCCAAAATGACTTGCAGAACCCAGTCTAGGATGACCCTGTGTTATTATTCGTTTTGAGAGGCTCTTATCATTTTTACTAATACTTCAAACAAATCAAAATAATATACATTTAGTTTTATAATATATTTATAATATATTATAATATAGATTCAGTCCAAATATAAAATTACATTTATTCAAAAGATCATTAAAATGAATAGCCTACAGGTTTCAAAAGGCACCTATACTGTTTAAGTCAAAGCCTGCTAGGTTATTATTATTAAAATTTGTCCAAGAATTACAGAAAAAATACACAAACTGAAAATACAAAATAATTTAGCAATTGTTAAAAAATTTATTCATGTGATTTTTTACATTAATGTTGTAAAATAAATTAGTCAATTATAAACGTAATAACAGTACAACCGTGATTATTAATCAGACTATAACCGTACCATCAAAATCTATAATCGCTGCATCCCTAGTTGCCAACAGACAAATCAAGCAGAAAAGTATCACTAATAAGTACACTACAGGAGAAGAAACTCATGACACACAATGATTCCAGAGTAAATTGTGATGTAGCAGTCTCAACAATAAACTCGTTTTCCCTGGACAATGCTAACATATTTCCGTTATAAAACATTTTCAAACATATTATTTTAGCAAATTATAGAAATTAAGACCCGGCGGAGGATGTATACTGCTTGTGGACCGCGTGCTAATTGCTAGAAGCTAGCGGGAGGTCCGGACCGTAAAGTTATAAGAGGCTCGGGGGTTAGCCTCGTCAGAAAAGCCGGGGCGGTAAGACCTGGTCTCGGTGTGTCAAAATCATCATGACACACAAAGATTCCAGCGTAAATTGTGATGTTGCAGTCTCAACAATACACTCATTTTCCCTGGACAATACTAACATATTCCCATTATATAACATTTTCAAACGCATTATTTTCACAAACTACAGAAATTAAGACCCGGCGGGGGATGTATACTGCTTGTGGACTGCGTGCTAATTGCTAGAAGCTAGCGGGAGGTCCGTACCGTAAAGTTATAAGAGGCTCGGGGGTTAGCCTCGTCAGAAAAGCCGGGGCGGTAAGGCCCGGTCTCGGTTAGTTTGGCAAAACACTTTTAGTTTGGCAAAGCACTATTACTTAGTTCTTGTAGAATTGTATTTTTTTTTTTTTTTTTTTTTTGGTCATTTTTTGCCTTTTATTGATAGACAGCAGATTTTTTTAGAGACGACAGGAAAGTAGAGGGTGGAGAGAGGGGTATGGGATCGGCAAAGGACCTCGAGCCGGGATTCGAACTCGGGTCGCCGGAAGTGCGTTTGCACCATATGTCAGAGCGCTGCCCACTTCACCATCGGCTCCGACAGTTCTTGTAGAATTGTAATATAAAGCCGTTAAATTTTTTTTTACTTTCGAAACCACGCTGTAAACTATCTAGCCTGCAAAAATATCTATATAGCCTAACTTACTGTCTACAAACAATTTTAACATCACTATACATTTAAAGGAATACTTCACCAATTTAGCATTCAGCTTTGTGTCGGTAGAAACCTGGCAGTATTTCTGAATGAACGTGTTTCCCTCCCTCCTGTCCCAGTGAGAGGAGAGATATCTGTATTCTGGTTGTCCAAAAAAGTCCTCCGATGACGCAAAATGATGATTTTTGCGTCATCGGAGGAGTTTTTGGCCAGAGGCAAAGACTACAGCCAGTATTAGGAGCTACTTCCGCATGTTTTCTCCCCGCCCATTCGGAAAAGCCCGAACCAAAACGAGAGTCAGCCATCTTTAATCTTCGCTAAGCTAAGCTAGCCTGGGTCTTGCTTTGTGGAGAAAGCCAAGTAAACAGACCACGTAATATCAAGCATGTATGTATGTGCGATGTAGTAGCAGTAACCTAATAGTAGTATAAATAATATTGATTAAACAGAATATATTATAAGAAAAACACAATAAATATTCATATTCAGCAAGAACCATATAGATAAGGTATGTGCAGTATGTACAGCTATGGGCAGTGTGGTACCATTGTAGTGCAGGAACTAACATTGGGGAAGTATTTCAAAAGTGCACTGTGAAAGACTTCCAGCGGCCCTGTGTGCAATTTTATAAAGAGAAAGAAAGAAGGGATATAACAAATTAATTCATGATCATTAGGATTTGGAAAAACAATCAAGTGTACAAGGGCAACTTCTTACCAGTATGTTTGAACAGGGCCATCTTTTTCATGCCTCTCAGAAGCCTTTTATCAATGACCAGCGATAACAGGTCTTGAAATGCCACAGGATGTCCTCCGTCATCATCTTTCCACTCATGCTTATTACACACATGGTGAAGAATGGATTTCCACCGGCCTTTCAGTACCTGCATGAAAATATGGTTATTATCAATAAGTCTAGAAAAATCTTTTTCCTAAAAATGAATCAAATTAGAATCAAATGTCTTACCTCAACGTCCCCCTTACTGGTTGCACAGGAAAACCACATATGATTTAGGACAGACCTATAAAAGATAATACAATTAGTAACTTTTAACCTTGCAAACCAATGTAAAGTCTACCCAATTTATAAACAAACACTGACCTGGTCCATGCAAGGAGGATTTCATTGTCTTTGTCCCCCTTCTTCTGCATCTTCTTCCGGAAACCTGTGAGTAAATGCAGAACAATACTTTTGCATTACTTTCACCAAAATAACAGCAGAAGTTTGACTTTGCAGGTAGTTTTTGAATTTTACCACCGGATCAATAAAGTCTGAATATGAATATGCAAAGTAACGAAAGCTATAAAAATGATATGCATTACAGTAATATGCAATGATAAATTGCATATTACTATGTTTTACAGATAAAGTGCAATGTTATTTACGTGTAGCATGCATAAATATTATTTAATTAATAATGTACATCTGGCAAATGTATCTGCAGTTATCTCAACCATTGAATAACTTTACAGTAACAGGCTTTTGTGCTTACGCAACTCCAGAAGTAGCTCGGTAGCTAACAGTTGTTTTATTTTGAGAACAGACAACTTATGTGTCATTATCTATCTATCGTTACTTTGATAACAACTGTATCACTATGTAAAGGCTACTGTGTGATCAGAAACGAGTATTACCAAGAGTCTTACCTCAAACGTAGACGCATGCGTTTGATACCAGATGGCTCCGGCTGTTCATCGTGTCAGTGAAGGTAAACATGAACGGAATTGCAGTGTCCTTTCGCGTGTTTCGCTTCATTCCGAGTACATTGGGTTCGATGTCTTCATGCTTGAAATGGAGACTGCAAACCCTCAGGTTTTTCAATTTTACCGCATCGTTGTGTTCTCGACACTTTGCGTGGTTGATAGCCCGCAGCCATTGTTTACAGCGCAGCAAATGATAAAAACTTACTGCTTGTCCTTTCCCGCCTTTGGTTGAACATCCCGGTACAACGCAACTTATTATCATTTCGATGTGGAAAAGGTAGTATTAGTGTTGGGCGATATGCCCCATTTTGAGATCGTCCTATCGTCAGCCTGTGAGATCGGCGATACACGATAGTATCGGGGGGCGGGGCAGTAGTTTACTAATTTTTTATTTGTTATTTTTTTACTCATTATAACAAGTCACTTGATGGGTGGACAAAAAAGAACAAGAGCAACACCGTCATGACAACCTTCGCAACCTTCTTAAAACTGATGCCATTAATGCGAGCGCGTCATTAAAACCCAAACCATGATTACTTAATAACTGTAAAAACATGCATCTGCGCATGCACACAAGTGCGCGCACATACAAACAATTCAATGCATTTGTTTAGTGCTGTTTCAGAAGGCTACACGTGTCAATCAGTGGTGCTCTCAGATGAGCCTTTTTAAATGCATCGGTCCAGCGGAACGCGATCATATTTTAAACACAATCATATATTAAACACGGATGTATTGCTACAACTCCTTGAAATGCATATCATAAACAGGATTAATACCTAGTGATCTAACTTCGGACAGAGCGCAGCTCTCTGCACGTACGCGAGAGTGAGAGAGTCGCCATGCAGCGGGTCATATTTTAAACAAAAAGTAAAGTTTTCCTCAGCTCGCATGAAACGCATTAAACTGAACAAAGACATAAGGATTACTACTTTAGTTTATGTTTAGACTTCGGACAGACGCGAGAGCGCGTGCACGTGAGACAGAGAGAAGCGCAGCTGGTCATGACGCGGGTGCTAGAAGGAGTCCAAGACGGGCGCATTATGTGCAGGTACGTGTGCAAGAAGGAATTCTCTCTTTACAAGCCCTCCGCGTAAAGTGAAGCCCACAAACCCTCATGCGAGGAAAAGCATGCATTGTGGGTGTTAATGTAAAACTATGATGATAATAATAATAATAGTAACCATTCGCCAACTATCGTTATGACTATCGCCATGAAAACCTGTCATTGGCGATATGTCTGAAGATCGTCGATACACGATACTATCGTCTATCGGCACAACCCTAGGTAGTATTTATAATAATATATCAACTAAATCGTCGCAGACGTGTCTGTAAAAGTTGTAATTAGTCTAGTTGAATCTCCCTCCCTCCTGCCATCTCGAACCGATAGGCGTGACTAGGTAGTGGCCTCGTAGAGAGAAGAAGTTTATTTTAATCCTAATCTACATGAATATGAGTTTACCATTATTATCACATGCAATTTGTTTACCATGAAGTTATGCAGTGTCATGTGTTATGCTGTGTGTGGGTCAGGAGTTTGCCATGGGATTGCTATTGCAACCCAGCTGTGTGCATTCATGTCAAAGGGAACAAAGGGTTTAAGTAAGTGAATAGCCTAGGGTCAAATAATTCATGGGAAGGAGACACTGGTCTGAGGAATGTCATGTGGTTCTTCCTATTACAAATCCTATATTGTTTTAAGCATGGAGAGGAACCTATATATTTGCCAAGCCATGGCTCAGAGAGTGAGACTGATTTGGAGGATCCTCCCAGGACTTCACTCTGGCTCTGGGGGGATTCACTAGGGCAGGCTCGGCTCTTTATTTGACTGGAAAATAAAAGTCTATCTCTTGAAATCAAAACCTAAGACTGAAGATTGTTTCATTTGAGGAAAAGGAAAACCACAACATTTGGTGCCGAAACCCGGGATAGAAAAGAGCTGGACAGTCGCACCACCTGAGCGAACCTGACGAGCAACACAAACAACATGGCCATATACTAAAGGTAAGCACTTTTTGCTTATTAATTAGGTTTGTGTTGTTTGCCAGAATTTGCTCAACGTGGTGAGAAATTTAAGCTCTTCTAAATTTAAGAACCATGAGGGCTATAGAGGTGAACTGGGTTTTGATTTCAAGGGTACAATCTAATTAAGGCATGCATGCATGAATCTGTATTAAATTACTTTGGCTTTGATGATCAAGGTGAATTGAAACAGATTTTAAGTGAAGAGCACGCGTAAGAGTTGCCTATATCTGTCAGTGTAAGTGTATGATATAGAAGTCTATACCAGTGGTCGGAGGTGTATGGCATAGAGGTCAATGTCGTGTGGTTGGAAGTGTTTATCGATATTGACAGTATACCATGTAAAAGTGGTATATTTTATTGTTTTAGTTAACGACCGTGTTGATGGAGGTGTAATGGTCATTCGATTGGGGTATATAAGGTGATATCAAGAGGTGGCATACAAGGTTTTATGTACGAAAATATATGTACTCTGTGTGTTTGAATTTTGAGTGTGTGAGTTAGTGAGAGAAATGTGAACGTGCATCTGGTAAGCAGGGAGAGAATTTCCCTTGGGCAGTTGGGCTGTTAAAGGGGGTGTATCCTGTGAGTGTAGGGTAAATAACTACTGGGTTAGAGTGTGGAATAATGAGCCCTAAAAAATAAAAAATAAATAAAGGGTTTGACATAAATGTTAATTGGTTATTACTGAAAAATGGTTGGGTTAACAATTTGGTTTGTAGGTTATCAAACATGTATTTGAAATTTAAGGTTTGGTAAAAACAATTGACACGAGATGGGACATCAAAAAGAGCACAGAACCTGAGACCACAGCTGGCTTTCTCGATGGGCAATGCAATCAGGTGGCCACCTAAAAAGATGAGTAGTTTTGCTTGTTAAAAGATTGTATTGTTCACCTGAGATGGCTCGGGGTGGTCAACTCACAAATGCTCTTCCAAATTTAAGAATAAAAAGGGGAAATTAAAGATTATTAGATTAAATGATAAGAATAAAGGGTTTCATTTTCAAAAGGAATGTGTGCTAGGACAGATGATGGTTTATTGTGTGAATGAGTTTTATTTTTTGTCATTGAGTGCCTTGGATAAAGATTTAATTTTAAGTTAAGAAAATTACTAAGAAGTTTCGCGAACCTGAGTGTTACCGTGTCGGGGCAGACACGTTGGGGTTCGAAGAGAAGAGTACTCAAATCCTGTAGGTCAGGTACGGTCTATGTGTTATTTGTCTTGTTGTTTTGAAAGGCCCGGGCTGATGAGAGATATTGTTTTTGTTTTATTTGTCATGTCGGATTGGCAAATTGTGTAAGTGAATCTTTTCCACGTTGATGGAAGTGTAGTGGAAAGATGAACTTGGCCAGGTAGTCTAGATAGAATTGTTTTATTTTATTTGTGTGAGAATGTAATGTGCCTGTGATATAATGAGTCTGTGTGAACAGGTCTGAGATGGAAAGAGTGGGGGCTGAGTGAGTAGTGGGTGTGTCTTTCTTCTGTGGCTCTAAAGAGCCCACAGAGAGGTGTTGTTTTACAGGAGTGAAGGATTGTTTAAAACTATAAAAAAGGGGAAAAAGTTTGAAAGTACGTGAATATGAGTAAGAATATGAGTATGGATAAGAGACAGTTATAAATGCTGGGTATTAAAGATTAGATTTGAAGACATTGTGGTTATGAGGTATTGTAGCTAAAAATATTAGTTATTACAGTGAAGTATACAGCTACTTCTAGAAATTAAATAATTCATTTAAATGATTGATTAAAATAAAAAAATTAAAAATTTGCTCAATAGGAAAAGATTGCTTGTCCAAAAAAGGACAGATGTTCGTGATGGTATTTGACCTTATTTGGCAAAACATTACAAAATATTATAAAGGAAATTTTATTTTAAAAACACATTGGAAATCTAAGTAACTATTTGGAGAATATATAAATTGGACAACTAAAAACCATAAGTTTGTGAAGTGGTTAAATAAGAAATAATTATAAAATATAAGGTGTGTTATATTGCAAAGAAAAGATTATGGCAGTCACACTAATGGAAAAATAAGGATTAAACAACTGTTGTGTGGAGAATTAGAAAATAGAATAATTGGATGTTCAAATGAGGAAACATTTGGTGTGGCATTGTGTGAGGAGAAATACAACTAAATAAAAATATAAACTAATGAAAGATAAGAGGAGATAATTAACAGACAAAGAAATGCTCAAAGGGAGAAGGAGAGAGAGAGAGAGAGAAAGGGAGGGGGTTCTAAATGGTCACCAGATTTGACCTGTAAAGGTCAACTCCCATAGCTCGAGGGAATTGTGGGATTAAGCAAAATCTAGCAGAAAGACAGAGGCGAAGCTTTGAAAGAAAAACAAGAAATTAGAGAAAAAAGAGTAGAGACCAAGTTATTAAAGGTGGAAATAAAGATGAAAAATTAAAAAGGACAGAAAAATTATTAAAAGGTGAATGACACAGATAAATTATATAAAGAAAAAAGATTTAACAAAATGAAGAGGAGTCTTCATCTGATGATTGAAGGTGGTCACAAAATAAATTTTATTTTAAATTGAAAGGCAATATTTTGCAATGGGTTAAGTTAAACCTTGAAAGGCTGAAAGCTCTCATCCTTTGACATTCAAGAAAGTGACTAAAAAGCTGGCAAGAAACAGACAATGAAAAACTGTGTGTGACATCAAAGTGTTGGAGTTGCAAAGAGAGGAGAAACTCATAAACTGGACTGAGAACACATCCTATATGAATGGGACTATATGAAGCAGTGAAGGGGGCACTGCACAATGTTCAGAGACAATTACAAAAAAGACTGAGTGGAATCCAGACGGAGACCCACAAAGACAATATTGTACTTGGAGACAAGAGAAAAACTGGACTATACTTTTTCTTCTTCATACAAGCCTTTGGGTGAAAAGGGAAAAAGTGAAACAGCTGTCGTTCAAGGTTTAGCTAGGACCTTATAACTATAGGGACACATACAATCTTTAGGTGAAAATCCGCTAGACAAATTTAAAGGCTGATCAAGAACTTATGTTGTTAGGTGTGACTACCTGTTCTGAAATCAAATCAGACTCCTATTAATCTGACAGGAAAAAATGCATAATGAAAATTGGGGGTTTTTTGAATTTGGTATCTACAGAGGAAGTTAGAACTCCAATGATGGTACTAAGCTAAAAAGCAAATATAAATGGCATAGAACAGCTATGGCAGAAATGAAAATAAAATAGATAAAAGAAATAAATTGAAAAAAAACACCATAGGATACTATAAAAGGTAAACAAGAAAAAGCTGTGAGAATAGAAAAAAGAAATAACTAATTATTATAACAAACTTAGGATTTAAGGAAATAAATCTAAATTGTATCTAGTCACGATTTAAAAGCAATTAATGACAAGAAAAGATTGATGATCCAAAAAACCACATACTTTGCTTACAAGTGTTTCTCCATTTGATAAACATTTTTACTGTGAATTCTGATTTGCATAAGAAGTAGATACTTGCATTTACGTATTTACTTATGAGAGAAAACATTATACAGGTTTAGAATGGATGAACTACCATTCCAACATGCAGAAAGGTTAATTTGGTTGATTAATGCTAAAAAGTTGATAACATGATTGGTTGTCATTGAGTTATAGGGACACAGGAGAACAGTTGATTTTGCCAGCATTGGCAAACAGATGTGGAAGCTAAAAAGGGCCTCAGAGTGTCAGGAGATCTTTTTAGATTGTATAGAAGTGAAAAATCTCAGTCATAAATATTATTATCATAGATGTAGATGGGGCAAATAAGTGGAATGAAAATAAATTATTTGATTCATGAGAAGAATAAAGATTTTGAGTTGAGATAAGAAGGGAAAATTTGATGTGACGGATAAGAGAGAAGAAAAATTTGACTATCATCTATAATCACAAAGGATGGTAGATAAAAAGGTATAGAAAAGGAATAATCATCAAAGCTATACTTAACAAAATGTGTGAAAATACTAATCATAACAGAATTGATGTTTTACCTTGTATTAATGAGCATGTAAACTAACAAACGTACACCTTTAACACTGCATAAAATATTCGCCGATAGACCTATGCGTATTGTAAAAACCATCTGGAATTAAGTGTTATACGAAGAAACTAATTGTCTATGTATTGAGTTATTTGTGTACAGAAAAAGCTGAAAGGAGTTGAGGAGGAGATGAGACAACATGACTCATTGTGCGAGATGATCTAGCTTATCTGAGGGTCGAGAGGTCTGGGGAGCCTAAACACGGCCACAGGGGGCCTAACTGAAGGATGAGACCAGCCCCAGAAATGTCCAAGTGGGAGGAGCAGCCAATGTAGCAGAGCTCGTAGGAAGGAGAGAAGGAGAAAGAATGCCATGATATGAAAGAAAAAACATCAAAACCAAATCAAAGTAAAAGCAATTCAAGTGCACAGACGGATGGAGAGCAAAGTTTTGAGCACCGAGAGGAAGAAGTGAAAAAGAGAAATTGTCAAAAGAAATTGAATTGAAAAGAATGAAGCCGATTACTACAGAAGATTTGCATTGCTACAATCAATTAAAGAACAAAGCCGATTACTACAGAAAATTTGCATTGCTACAGTCAATTAAACCTCCTGGCAATGGACTTTTGCCTTAAACGAGGCCCAGTGAAAGATCTGCAATAATTTCAAAGGAACAGACTCTGAAAGAAACACTGAAAACATAGAGACATTGAACAGAGAACATAAGGTGGACATTTTATGGGAAACATCCCAAAGATAATAAATGATACAAATGGGAAATATTTACAGTTAAGGAAATATATTTGCAAAGTTGCTTTTTATGCTTTAAACTAAACCAGCTTTTAATAAGGTAATAACAATTTCAATTCCACATAAATATGATAAAGGTGATAATTCAACAAGAATTCTTATGGATAAGAGGAAAAGTTAAGGTCAACTTATCTGAATAATATTTAGGTCTTTTGGGAAATTCTGAGTTTAAAAATACATCTTGTAGGCCACAATTTGGAAATTTGTGTCAATGATAGTAAATAATGGTACACTAAAAATAAAAAAGGAAGGATAGATATTTCAGAATGGTACAGTAAAAATTCTGAATGGTACAGTAAGATTACAATCAAGAAAATATAAGCCTTATGGAATTATAGACTTAAGAAAATTAAATAGGAAATGCTTTATAACAGGAATTTTGAATGAATCAACTAAAAAACCTCTAGATCTATTATAAAGACATCAAAAAGTATAACTTAAGGTGTAAAAGTGAGAAGAGAAATGCTATTAGAAGAATAATATAATCAAATCAGAGAAACATATACATTGAAGATATTTGAAGATCAAATAATATCGATTGGAGAATTATTTTGGATTTGTAAGAAAAAGAAAATGTTTGACCTCGTTATCATTAGGAGGGAGAGAAAAAAGTACTTAAATATGATGGAGACAGGAAATAACTACAAAAGAAGGGTATTTAGAATCCTTATAAAAGGATGAACAAAACAATTAATCGTAAATTATATGTAGATTCTGTTGATCAACCAAATGGGTAACAAATTAGATAAAGGGATGGGATTAAGCTAAATAAGGAATTTAATAAAGTTTTGTCAGAATAAAAATACAGAATAAATAAATTATGTACAGTACTACAATCAAAAAGTAGATTATTAAGTTTACAAATAAGGCATTAATTTATCTTAGGATAACAACTAGATGTAGCCATTAGAAATACATGATAACATATACTGAATCAATTTTAATTAGAGGTTAGTGGGTAAATGAGGCGTAGGTGTCTGGTTAGAGAACCAAATGAAAGTTAAAATATCAGGATGATGGAAAAATTTACTTGAAATCAACAAGAATGTTATCAGGACTTACGTTACAAGACAGTAATGAATTCACAAATAGTAAACGAGAATTCAAGCACCTCTGATGAGGATGGGAAAAAAAATTCATTTAAATTATTATCAAGAATTATTATGCATGCTTTACTCAGTTGTATTATTGGTTATTTCCATTTTCATTTAAATTGTTATCAAGAATTATTATGCATGCTTTACCATTTACTAGTTTTATTTGAATTAATTACATTTATGTGTGTATTATGCAATCTTTACTTAGTGTATTATTGGTTATTTACATTTACTTGTTTTATTTGGAGTACTTTACTTTAATTTGTGTTGCAATCTTTACTTAGTATATTAGTGGTTCATATTTTATTATGTTATTTGAGTTAATCTACATTTATTTGTGTTTATTATGACATCTTTACCTAGTTTTATTATTGGTTATTGCTCTTTACTTTGTTTATTTGAATTAACTTACATTTATACTTGTTTATTATACTTAATTTTTGAGTTTTTATGCTTCAATTCAGTATCAATTAGTTATATTTACTTGTTTTGAATTTGAACATTGATTATTTAACATTTATTTTGTGTTTATTATGCATACTTTACTTTTGTTTTTATTATTTTTTACTTGGATTCATTAACGATGACTTTACATTTACGATGTTTTTCATATACGCTACATAGCTATAATGATAACTGTAAGCGCAGAACCAATTGCGCACAAACTGTTTAGGGCTTAAGTTCTTTTACTTTTACATTCAAGACAAAATGAGAATGGAAAGACGTTTGTTCTTAATGTCCATAGTTCGAAGTGCTGTGGCATAATTGGGTAATTGGTAATGTATAGTGGCTTTCTTTAGCCACAAGATAGTAATAAGGGAGATACTGAATTATGAAACAGCACTCCGGATTAAAATAAATAAACAGGAAAACTGAGGCTAGGTAAGCCTCAGAGCGGGGATTATGAAGTAGTTTATTTTAATCCAAATATGTGCATCATGAATTTACTAATATAATCCAACTAAGCAGTAGTCTAAAGAACCATCTGGACCAGCTGTGTGTATTCAGGTTTCATGGTAGTTTAAAGAGCCATCTGGACAGGCACAAAGGGTTTTAGTATTAGCAAATAGCCCAGGGTCAAATAGGTCGTGGGAAGGAGACACTGGTCTGAGGACTGTCATGTGATTCTTCAAGTTACAAGCCTGAACAGAAACATATTTGTTTGAACCATGAGGGGAGGGAACAAAGACCTATACATTTTACCAAGCCCGGGCTCAGAGGGTCAGACTGAGATTTGGGGGATCCTCCCAGGACTTCAGACTGGTTCTGGGAGGATTCACCAGGGCGGCCTCGGCTTCTTATTTTGTCCGGAAAATAAAAGTCTATCTCTTGAAATCAAAACCTAAGACTGAAGATTGTTTCATTTGAGGAAAAGGAAAACCACAACATGTCAAGGTAAAGTTTGTTGGGTACCTTCTTTCTCTTCTTGCTTTTTGCTAGGTCCTCTTGCAAGAGTTTCTGCTCAGCAGTCTTAAGTGTAGACTCCTTTTCTGTTAGTAAGAAATAGTAGCAAGACAGAATTTAATGTCTAGAAACATGAAATACTGTATTTTACTGTAGAATTTGTTGCTGTTTTTATTTTGTAATGTTTCCACTGTTTTTTTATAAGTTTAGTCTGATCATTTTAACACATGTAAAATTTTGCTGCCATGTAACGTTTGGCGGTAAATTGCTTCTCACTGTACACTGTTATTGGCTCACAATGTTGACAGTTAACGTTAAGTATTCCTATTAACATAAATCTTAGCTGACAATCTTAAATTTAGGACTTTAAAGTAAGTGTTTCATTAATTTCCCTTCTAAATAAAAATTCATACTCATGTGACTAATGGCTCTTAAGGTAGCTAAAAGTTCAAATGAAGCGTGACTTGATCGTGACGGCCTTTAGCTAGCTCGTCAGAGTCCCGAAGCTAATAATAACCTAAAGCGAACGTTACTTGGACAATAATGCCAAATATATATATATATATATATATATATATATATATATATATTTATTAAAGCACTGTACATGCCTGCCAACTGCAAAATGTGTGCTGTTTCAACCGGCCACCCATTGGTAGGCCTCTTGACGCCGGCACTCAATAAGAAACTCCTTTTTAGAGTTTTCAGGATCGAAGTCTACGATCCAATTTACGGGACTATACTGAGAGCATCTTTATCCTTCCCCTTTGACCAGCTCACTAGCGCAAACTTCATATTTTTCTCCTCTCACCGATGAGGCACGTACACACAGTTAGAGTAGCGTTGTCCAGTGTTTGCCGGCAGGATCGGTTATGCGCATGCACAATAAGTTCGCGTGCGGCGCAAAAGGTGCACAAAGGTGCAGTGCTGTAAACAGGATTATCATCTGCGCATAACAAATCGTACAAGCAGCAAAGTGGTACCGACATTGATCGAGGATTCCGTTCAAGAAGAAGAGAGGCATGGACGGAAGAAGAAGAAAATACACTGCCCCTGGTTCAGAATATGACATTCCATCAAGAACAAGGAGATACTGGAAAAGGAGGTTTGTGTTTTACTTCAACCTACTTAAGTTACGTTACAAAATGTCATTAATAAAAAGTGTTTCTGAATTAACGACTTAATTATCTAAAAATTATGAGATACATTCTTCTTGAAATAAAATGTATTTGCTCTCTTTTTCTGAATTGTTGAATTAATTATCTCAGAATTATGAGATACTTTTTCATTAAAAAAATTAATTAGTCGTCCGTATGATCATGTCTCATGTCTAAAGAGTAGCCTACTAGTGAATGCAGAAACTGCAGTCGTCAAAACTTAGTAATTCTATTGTGTGAGACAAAATGTCTGTGTGTTATCTGCAATAAAGACCCGATTTGTTTGAAAACATCTGTAGAAAACAGATGTTTTAACCCAACTGCTGGTTTATTGTTAATCAACCATCTTAAAACAACCAAGCAGTTGGGTTAAAACAACCCATTATTTGGGTCATTTTAACCCAGAAATGTGTTCTTTCATATAGTTACCCAGCCCTGGGTTAAAAAAACCAAATTTTTTAGAGTGTACAGGACCATTCAAATGCCATTTAGGTTGCCCTGTTTGCAGTGGACCCAAAGTGTGTCAAATCACATGCTGAATAGTTCCACCATGAGGACAATTTTTGCCATTTTGATAATGGCAACATGTTTTTTGCAACGTTTCATATGCAGTTGCTGTTATTACCAGACTTAAACTGTCTGTAGAAACAAATTGAGTGGCTTAACATTTTGTTAGTATACTTTAAGGTCCATTTAATCAAAAAATAATTATAAGCCTTTTACACAATGTATATGTTATAAATGCATGTGGATACAATTTCATTTTTAAGTGATTTAGATACATGTACCAATATTTTAAATTTACTTTTATGTAAGCTTTCCTTTCTGTTAGCAGTTTAGGAGCATACTTTTTGGGAAAATTTAAAAGAAATGTTCTTGTAAAGTTGCATTTTCAGTGAAAAATTATAATTGACTTGGACCCTGAGGTAATGTCAGCTCATGTTAAATCAAAATTTTGCCAGTGTTTGGAAATCTGTTCTAACATACAGCACTGTACATTAGAAGGTGTTCTGCTTTTTACAAATAAAAAGCACAGGTTTCTCACACAATAGAATTACTGAGTTTTGACAACTGCAGTTCCTGGATTCACCAGTACTCTTTAGACATGAGACATGATCATACGGACGACTAATTCATTTTTTAATGAAAAATGATCTCATAATTCTGAGATAATTAAGTCGTTAATTCAGAAAAACAGAGCAAATACATTTTATTTCAAGAAAAATGTATCTCATAATTTTGAAATAATTAACTCGTTAATTCAGAAAAACAGAGCAAAAACTTTTTTCCATGAAAAATTATCCCGTAATTCTGATATAATTAACTCGTTAATTCAGGAAAACAGAGTAGATTTTTTTCCTCAAGTGAATGCAATATGCTTCAGATGAAGGTTACAGTTTTAAAACATTTTGTTACGTTTACGCAAAAGCTACAGGGACACAGATAATAATGAGCTCAGCAAGTTGTTGTAATGTTTTGTATTTTCTTACATAAATGGCATGTTGAAATAAATACGATGCATTTAACAGTTCACGTGAAAGCAGTAAAAAACATCCCAGGGTCTGAAGTCATAAGCTATTATTAAAATAGTAAGCTATTACAAAACATCAATGGTTGTTTGTCAGGCGTATCGAATCAAGCATTAAATACTATTGGAATAATGCTTAAAACACAACTTTAATGATACGTAAGGAGCGGAAGCAATTGCAGGTGAAAAACACAATGTTTATTAACTCATTCACCGCCAGCCTTTTTGAGAAAAGTTGCCCACCTGCATTTTTGTGATTTTAACAAAAGTTTCACAAAATTCCTTGCAGGAAAAATTATCTTCTATAAATATATAAACATACAAATTATATCAAATTAAAGAACACACCCTTTGCTTTCAAACAAACAATAAATAAACAAACAAACAAACAAAATGGGGAAAAACGTTTCATTATATATTTACTTTTTCCACTTAATTTAACCACTGAAATATGGATATTTATCTTCAAAAATACAACATTTTGAGGAAAAAGCTTAAAAAATTGCGTTTTTGTAAAGGAATTTATATTAGATATCAGACTCAGAATGACTATCAAACATAAAGGCAGTTAAAATAAACAATTACTTCTTTTTAACTTCCGTTTTTGATAAATTCGGTTTTGGCGCCATCCAGTGGATAAAAGCGGTATTACACTTTCACTTTGAAATTCGTCCAGAAAAGCATATTTATTAGTCAAATATTAACTCATAATTGACGAGATAACTCGTCAATGGCGGGGAATGAGTGAATAAACCCAGATGTAAATGACAGATTAAATTGCAAGGCAAGCAAAGTCCAGTGTTGTTGGCAATGGTGGCGAAGACTACGGTGGTAAGTTGGTGACGGTGTATCTTGAGTGCGGCGTTGGTGGAGTGGTGAGCAGTGGTGATAATCCAGACTGAACACGGACACATCCACACGAAGACGACGACGACTATACACAATCCAATTTAGACAAACGGTAATCCACACCGTGGGAGTGGGAGTACTTCGACTCGCCTGAAAAGTCCGCTCCCCTTCTCCCTCTCATAATGGGAGAGGGAGGGTGTTACTGCGCCGAGTCGAAGTACTCCCAAAAGTGCTATTACGCCATAAAATGTAGCTTCTCTTTTAAATCCGCTTAAAAAAGTGCTACGTTTTATTTTGTACCACCAAACTTGCTCGTATAACTACTCGTCTTAAATAGGAAAAACGTTAATGTGTTTGGTCACTTCTAACTTTATCTATAAATGGTACCATTAAATGAATGGGGCTAAGCTAAATGCTATCGAAGCACGCTCCAGCGCTTACGTGCACACACACAGATGATAGAGGGATGTATCAACAATTCTTAGTTAAGGTAATAACATATTTTAATATTGAAAATGAGTAGACTATTCCTTTAAGTAGTTTGAGGAGTTTGGAGCTAACAGACTGAAATTTGAATATGTAAAGTTACAGTTTTGAATATATATGCTTTTTCGATATTTTCGGGTAATTTGCACCTTCTGACGCGATATAATGGGCAAAAAAAGGAAAAATCAATCCCTTCTCTAGAGTGCTATACTAGCTGGACATCTCATGGAAGATTGCTGCACGGAGTCCGCCAACATGGAGGACATTAATCTTGAGACAGAAATCGGTGCCAATGAAGAGGTTCTTGCAAGGTCTATTTGCTCTACTCCATCTTAGAATCCTGTGAGCTCTAAAGGCATGAACGAAGTTTCCTCATCTACACTCCTTGACACGATTCAGAAGCTAACGGCTAAAGTGGATGAAACCCACAACAAGGTGATATCCATTGATAAAACGGTTGCCTTTTTTTGCGAAAAACTCGACAAACTGTCTGAAAAAGTCTCCCATATGAGTGAAGAGGTCAAGATGCACGCTGTCAAGATCCCTCAACTTGAAAAGGAGTTTAAGGAATTGCGAGTTGAAAATGTAAGTCTGAAAGAAAGCTCTGATAAAATGCAACGGTATTCACGTAGACGGAATATCAAGCTACAGGGGGTCCCAGAACGCGACGGAGAAGATTTGAGAAACGTGACAATCGACATCCTAAGAAAGATGGTCCCTAGTATCCAGAACAAGTTGGATGATGTAGTTGATGTTGTACACCGCCTGGGGCTAAGGAGATCTGACGGAGCACCACGTAACATCATCATGCGTTTTACCATGCGAACCTACAGAGACGTGGTATGGCGGGCTGCGAAAGATTCTCGATATCTAAAAGAAAACAAGCTTCGGATCAAGGAGGCTCTGATTAAACAAGATGTTGAGGCTAGATCCAAATTATGGCCGTTGGTTAAGAAGGCTCGTGAGGAGTGAAAGAAGGTCACATGGAAGGGCCCCCATGCTTTTTTCGCTGGGAAAAAAACTTGAACTTTGCACTTGAGATGTACAACGGGTTGTTTTGTATTCGCAGTTTACGTCTATGGAGCAACTTTTCTTGAATATAACTTGAAAATTGCAGTTTCTCAAGTTTTGCTGACTGCTCCCGTATTCTTTTCACAAGTTGCACTTAATGAGTCTTTTGTTTACAAACAATGCCAAAGAGAATGTTTCATTTATGCTCGGAATTTTATTTTATTTAGACTACCTTCATATGCAGTCGAACTTGACTCTTGAACTGTGCATGAACAAACAATCTTTAATTAAAAACTGATTCATGAGCAACATGAACATTTTATACTCTGTTGTGGTTCCTTCATAATAAGTATGTCCTCCCATACAGTTGCACTTTTGCCTAAGTTATAGGGTATGTGTTAGCTCAAACTACCTCTTTGTCAACACAGTTTTACAGCGGTAAGCTTATAACCGTTGAGTTCTTGTTCTTATTTAATTACTCTTTCATGTTATTTTCTTTCTTTTTTTTCTTTAATGCAAATGCAAGACTTTGAGTTTAACTCTTTAAGTATTATATCGTTAAACACTCGTGGCTTGAGAGATCTCACTAGAAGAAAAGCCTTATTCTTATACTGTAGAAGAATGAATGCTGACTTAATACTCTTACAAGAAATTCATTCATGTGAGTGAATTAACATCATTAATACATCTCTTGCCTCTGGTGTGGTACCATCCAGCTTTAAAATAGCAGCAGTCATCCCCACTCTTAAAAAACCTGGCTCAGACCCTGATGACCTCAATAACTATCGACCAATCTCCAACCTTCCTTTCCTCAGTAAAATCCTGGAAAGAGCAGTGGCTGCCCAACTTCAACATCACATGTCTCAACATGAGCTCTTTGAACCTCTTCAATCTGGCTTTAGAACCCACCATAGCACTGAGACTGCCCTCATTAAAATCACTAATGACCTCCTGCTCGCTGCTGACAATGGCCTTATTACCATTCTCATCCTCCTTGATCTGTCTGCGGCTTTTGATACAGTTTCCCATGCCATCCTCCTTCGCCGTCTCTCTGATCTCATCGGCCTCAGTGGCACAGCACTGTGTTGGTTCCAGTCCTACCTCACTGGCCGGAACCAATTCATTACTTTAAATGGCTCCAACTCTGATCCAGCACCTGTCAATCATGGTGTACCTCAGGGATCAGTGCTTGGTCCTCTGCTCTTCACCATTTACATCTTACCCCTAGGTCATATTATCCGTAAACATGGACTCAACTTCCACTGTTACGCTGATGACACCCAGTTGTATATCAGCACTAACCCCTCTTCCCAGCTTCCACCCACACAACTTGTCAACTGCCTGCAGGAACTCAAATCATGGATGACCACTAACCTACTCAAACTAAACAGTAATAAGACAGAGTTCATGGTGGTGGCCCCTCCACCCCTGGTCAGGAAAATTGGAGACCTGGCCCTGGTTGTTGATGGCTGCTCTATTTCCCCATCTCCTGAGGTGCGTAATCTGGGTGTTATCCTGGACTCCACCCTCTCTTTTCGAGCTCACATCAACAATGTTACTAAGTCCGCCTTTTACCACCTCAAAAACATCTCACGACTCCGGTCTTCACTCACACACTCAGTAACTGAGACACTCATCCATGCCTTCATCACCTCCCGCCTGGACTACTGTAATGGTGTCCTCTCTGGACTGTCCACCAAGGCCCTTAGCAGACTTCAGTATGTCCAGAACTCAGCTGCCAGGGTCTTAACCCACACTAAGCCATGGCAGCATATCACTCCCATCCTCAAACAGCTCCATTGGTTGCCAGTTAAGTCACGAATCACCTACAAGATCCTCCTGCTAACTTACAAATCTCTCCATGGACTCTCTCCACAGTACCTCACAGATCTACTTCATCCCTACACTCAGTCACGAGACCTGCGGTCCTCTGACAAGGACCTGCTGGCTACTCCACGGACCAGACTGCGGACCTTTGGGGACAGGGCTTTCTCTGCCAATGCTCCCAGACTCTGGAACAGTCTACCACCTCATGTCCGCTCTGCCCCGTCCCTGCCAATGTTCAAAAAGCACCTCAAAACATTTCTTTGCACTACCTCCTTTGTCCCCTAACTCCCCCCTCCCAATTTGTTAAGCGATCTTGGGTACTATGAAAGGCGCTATATAAGTCTAAGCTATTATTATTATTATTATGTGAGGGTGATGTTCGTTTTTGGAAATCACAGTGGGGTGACAAGGCTTACTTTAGTCACGGATCTAACCACTCCGCTGGGGTTCTTATTTTGATTAACAAATTTAAAGGAGATATTGTTGAATCGTTGATTTCTACGGAAGGAAGATGGGTTATTATTGTCACCAAACTTGATAATGCTATTTTTATAATATGTAATATATATGGCCACAACTTAAAATCTGCCACCTCTTTTATTTTCTTATTACAAAGGAATATTGAAGCTTTGAAAAACAAATATGAACAAGCTTTTATCATTATTGCTGGAGATTTTAACTCTTTCCCCGCATTCGAGCCGGGTTACGAGTTCTATGACCCACTCGTATGCGGACCCGAAGCTAACGCCAGGCGGAGACCAACAGGACCTGCTGGACCCCGCCAGACTCAGTCCAGCTTGAGGGGCATTATGACCGGGGCTATCAGGATGGGGAGGTCGACTCCCGTCCCCCCGGCGCTGGAGACTACTCCCGCGGTCAGTCTCGGCCCTGCACTCCCTGCGTCTAGACGGAGGAGGAAGAGGACGAAGAGGGCCTCGGAACCGGCGCAGCCGGAGACTTGTTACCCGCCGCCGCAGCCGGAGACACGTCACCCCCCGGCGCTGCCGGTGACACGTCACCCCTTGGCGCTGCCGGAGACACGTCACCCCCCGGCGCTGCCGGAGACACGTCACCCGCCGGCGCAGCCGGGGACACGTCACCCGCCGGCGCTGCCGGGGACACGTCACCCGCCGCATGCGCAACCCGGACTACGTCTCCCTTCAGCTTTTCCTTTGAACTTTGGGACTCAGTTTTTGCACTCTGTACATTTTTATCTCTGTTATCTGTTATCTCCCCACCACCCCTTCATGATGTATTATTTTTGTTAAATCACCCCAACCCATTTGTCACCTATGTTTGTCTCCCATTGATGTTTGTTGTTATTTCTTGGGTGTTGTCTATTTTTCAGTCTCTCATTCCTCGTGTTTAATGTTTTTTTTTGTCGTCTGGAATCCGCCTTTAAAGAGGGGGGTACTGTCATGGTCTTGTCAGACATCTGTGCTAGAGTAAGGTCTGAGTGCATCTGACAGGTCCATGACAGTATTATGTTCTGTGTGGGGGACATGTGGAGTCATATTGTGTGTGTGGCTTACACATGTTCCCAGTGTCTTGTCGCTGTCGTGATCTTGCCAGACCTTAGTATAGGTTCAGGTCTATGTTCTGAGGGCAAGGTCATGGCAGCATTGTGGTCTGTGTGGGAACACGTGTTTTTCACATTATGTATCTGTGTCACGTGTTCCCAGTGTCTCGTCACTTTTACCCTGCTCCCTTATGTACTCGTGTCTTATGTAATTAATTATGTTCACCTGTTCCCCATTGATGTGGTGTCTTTATAATGCCCTCTTGTTCTCTGTCGTGTGTGCGTTCGTTGTGGAAAACTCTGTGTTCATGTATCCATGTATTTTGAGACCTGTTCCTGTTTTCCCGTGTTTAAGTTTGTGTTCATCTTACAGTGTTTGGTTTATGTTCTGTTTTACCCCCACGTGGGTGTTTTTGTTCTTCTTTAATAAATACATAGTTATATTTTTGTACATCCTTGCGTTTGGGTTTGTCTTTTAGTTTTTTCTTATTCGGTGTTAAATCACACCGTGACAAAAACGCTTCCCCGCCAATGACGAGTATTTCCGTCTTTCCACAATACCGCTATTATCCACTAGGTGGCGCCCTTCCGCAACTTTTTAAACCCAGAAGTATTGCCCTAAGGCAAGCTGCTGAATGTCCGTGTCTGTTTTAAAGATCGCTCTGAATGGGATCTCTATGAAAAGTCCGTCACAAAAATGGAATTATCTCTTCTTTTTGCTCAAAATGTGGTGTTTTTGCAGAAACCTACCCATATTCAAAAGCTGATTACAATAGAACTCCTCAAGGTAGGATGAAACGTTTTTTTTTGTTTAAAAGCAGAGGGTCTGTTCTTTCATTTGGTATATTGTATGTTTATATATTTGAAGAAGAACCTTTTCTGGAAGGCATTAAACTTTTGTGAAAATCATGAAAAACGTTGGCTGGCAACTTTTTTTTTAAATTGCTGGCGGTGAAAGAGTTAATGATGTATTAGATAATTCGGCTGATAGATTTCCTCCAAAGATGGTCCTCACTAGTAATATTATTGGTACTTTGTGTGATTATTTTCATATTGCAGATGCGTGGCACTACTTTCACCCTGACGTAAAGGAATATACTTGGAGTAATAATTTGTTGTCCTCTAAATCTAGGATAGATTTTTTTTTATTTCTCAACAGTTACTGCAATACGTGTTTGATGTCAGTCACCAGTTGTCACGGCTAGTCTGTGACATGTTTTGTGTGTCTTACTTATCCGTTTCACCTGGACTTTCATGGACTAATTACGCCAACACACTACACCTGTTGTATGTTTGATTGTATTTGTATTTATACGCCTTTGTTCCGTCAGCCTGGGCCGGAGGATTTTCTACTACTACCCTGTCTGTTCCTGTGTGTGTTTAGTGTGCTAGTTTTTACTTACCTGATTCCATTGTTTTGGTTTATCGTGTTTGATTTTCACTGTCATCATTAAATATTATTTATTTACCCAAGAACTCTGCACATGTAGGGCCCTATAAAATCCGTTTTATTTTTTCCCAAATTCCGTTTTATTTTTTCCCAAATTCCGTTTTCTCCGTTTTAATTTTTGCAAATTCCGTTTTATCCGTTTTAATTTTTGGCAATTATAGTTTTTAGCCTTTACAGTTATTTTAGTCATAAAAAGAGTGTGCCTTTAATGTTAATGATTAAAATGTAAATGATTTGGGGGAAAAAACTGGATAACAGGATTACTTATTGACTATAAAAGATGCATTTACACACGCACACGCGCGTGCGCGCGCGCACACACACACACACACACACACACACACACACACAACTCAATTCAATGCATTGTTTAGTGTTGTTGCAGGAGGCTACAACAAGGTGTCAAAGCAGTGGTTCCTTCAGAAGTGCCTTAAACACATCAATCCAGCGGAACGCGATCCATATTTTATACACAATCGCTTGAAATGCATGTAACTTTACAAACATACACAGGATAGTGATCTGACTTAGGACAGCATGAGCAGGCAGCTCTTTGCACGTGCGAGAGAAAGAGAGACAGAGAGCGGCGCCATGATGCAGAGGATTATATTTTAAATGCGAGGGATAGTTAGTTTGCCTCAGCTCGCTTGAAATGCATAAAACTGAACAAATACATGAGGATTTGTGTTCGCACTTCGGACAGATGCGAGAGCTTGTGCACGTGAGAGAGGTACAGTGAGACAGACGTGGATGAGAGAGTGCATGTATCTTTGCGCTCACCGTGAACAGAGTGTTGACAAAACTTCCAAAATAACAGTTCTCCGGTCACATAAAAGTCATGTGAGACCTTCGGAACTAAGTGCTTAGCGTCGAATTTCTTAATTTTTTCGCTGACGAAAGCAGAGTCGTGGAGAGCCGCTTCACCATGGTTTCAGTGTTTTGGAGGGGGTCTGAAATGACGGGAGGGGGCATGTGGCCCAGATTTACATTTGCATTTCCCCCAGACATACGTTCGTCTCCCACACAAAAACATAATTTTATTCAAAATATGTAAAATTCCGCGAAATTCCGCGTTAATACTAGATTCCGTGTTAATTAGCCAATTCCGCGATTCCGTGAACGCGGAAATTATAGGGCCCTACACATGCGTCCTCATTTCACCACACCAGAAACCAGCCGTGACAGAATCATCCGGCAAGATTGGACGCAGCAAGTCGCGAAGGGCGGCTCCCCCAAGAATTTCGTTGAGGGGGAGTAGTGACATCGGGGTTCGTATTCCATCAGCCCCGATGTCTCTTGGCGGTTGAGTCGTCGTTGTCGACGGGGGATCCGGAACGGACCACGCCCGATTATTTCCCCGGGGTGGCCATCAAGTGAGGGTCTCCGTTCCGCGAGGGGATGAAATGTGACTTCCGGGGGAATCTGATCTTTGACGGTTCCCAGGAGGGGGATAATTCGTCTGCCTCGGTCCTCGGAGTGATCGCTCCGGTTCTCCTGACGCATTCTGGCCCACCGTCCCGTTGGTTTCGTCCCGGCAGCTATCGCCTTCCCCAGGGTCCCCAAGTGTTCTAGTTTTTACTCACCTGATTCCGTTGTTTTGTTTTCTCGTGTTTGATTTTTACCGTCATCATTAAATGTTATTTATTTACCCAAGAACTCTGCACATGCATCCTCATTTCACCACACCAGAAACCAGCCGTGACACCAGTATGCTAGTAATTAAGCTGATTTTACAGACTAAACACGGGGAGAGTAATATCCGTGGATACTGGAAATTAAATAATAATCTGCTAAAAGATAAGATTTTTAATGATCAAATCTAAGGATTAGTTAAAGGATTTTTTCAGACAATGAATTTGAGTCTCATGGTGCTAGATGGGAATATTTTAAATATAAAGCAAGATTACTAGCTATAAAAAGATCTAAAATTGAGGAAGGAGAAAAATTCAAGCTTCTTTTTCTCACTTGAGAAAAGAAATTTTAAAAGGAAAAGCATCTCTGCATTACAAATTAACATTCCGGTTTCTAAAAACCCAGAAGAAATTGAGGAATTTACAAATTTTTACAAGAACCTGTACTCCCCTGATTTAGATGCAAACCAAAGTACGTCATACTTGGAACAGATTAAGGACTATATACCTCAAATAAGTGATGAATTTAAATCTTCGTGTGAGGCTCCTGTTTCCTTAAATGAAATGAGAGATGCAATAAAATCAATGAAAAAAGGGAAATCGCCTGGCTCCGATGGCCTTACTTTAGAATTTTTTTTTAAATTCTGGGACTTTTTAGAACAACCTTTTTTCTTATAGGGGCGGTTTCCCGGACAGGGATTAGACTAGTCCTAGACTTAAACACTTTTAAGAGCTCTCCAAACTGAAAACAACTTGCACTGACATATCTTAAAATACATCAGTACCCTTTGTTTTACCTCAAAATGCACACAGGTAATGTTTTTAGTAAGGCATGTTTGTTAAAACTAGTTATATTTCCTAATTTAACTAAGGCTTAGTCCTGGATTAAGCTAATCCTGGTCCGGGAAACCGCCCCATAATGTATAAAAAATGGTAAAATGACTCCTACTATGAAACAAGGGGTAATATCTCTCATTCCCAAACCAGACAAATATGTAACTATAATTGATAACTGGCGCCCTATCACTCTTTTGATTATAAATTAATTGCTTCTATATTTGCCTAGAGATTAAAACAACATATACATCATATCATTAAAGAAACGCAGACTGGATTTATGAAAGGTCGTCATATCAGCTGTAATACTCAACTTGTCTTGGATCTTATTGATTATAGAGATGAAATAAATTCTGATGCAGTTATATTATTTCTCGATTTTTATAAGGCCTTCGACACTGTAAAGCACCAATTCCTTATAAACTCTTTAGAGGCTTTTGGCTTTCCCTCGGAAATCATAAATATGGTTCAAATGTTGTACAACGAAATAGATTTTAAATTCATGTACATCACCAAGGTTTCCTATTCTTTGCGGAATACGTCAAGGTTGCCCTTTGAGTCCCTTTTTATTTTTATTTGTTGTAGAAACATTATCCATAGATATTTTGCATAATAATAACTTTGCTGGCCTTAGTGTCCTTAACAGAGAGATTCGAATTTCACAATTAGCAGATGATACCACTCTATTCTTGAAAGATAAAGAGCAAGTTTCTCCAATCTTATCTACAATCAATGCTTTCTCAAATGCTTCTGGGCTCAAACTTAATTTACGTAAATGTGAAATTGTTTGCTTATTTGACACTGTAGAAACTGAAATTGAAAATATTCCAATTAATAATGAGGTTAAATATTTGGGAATCAATATAACAAAAAATTTAATTAGTAGACAGTTTTGAATTTTTCTCATCGGTTATTGAAAACAAAATATATTTTTAATAATTGGCTCCAAAGAGATTTATCAATTTTAGGCAGAGTCTTCTTATCCAAAACAGAAGGGTTATCCAGATTTGTGTACCCTTCCCTGTCTTTGGCTGTAGATAATCACGCCTTCAAAAAATTAGATAAGGTTTTTATTGATTTTATTTGGAGCAATAAATCGCACAAATTAAAGAAATATGTTTTAGCAAACAAAAGGAGTGATGGGGGTCTTGAAGTGCTGAATTATGAGGATACTAACAATACATTTTAAATTAATTGGTTAAAAAGATGTTTGCTTGGGTCAGATTCTTTGTGGTATTTTATTCCTAATAATATTTTTAAGAAGGTGGGTGGCCTTTCCTTTTTGATGTAATGCAATTACTCAACTGTTGAAAAAACAATTCACAAATGTAGAACTGTGTACAAAAAGTTTTAAATTTTGAGTTTATCATGACTGTGAATGTACGAATCGTCTTTTTCGTGTGTGAATTGCTTTGAATTTGTGTGTGTGTTTTTTGAGACTTTGGTGGCAGCGCGCTTCTCCAACGTGGGTCACTCGTACGCTTTAGCCAATCAGATGCAAGCTTACCATTCAACCAATCATAACCCGCCAAGAGCGCAGCACTCAAGGAGCTCAGCATTGCACACCTTTGCGCAATCAACTGAAATGAAGCTTCACGTCATCAACCAAGCATGGCGAATGAAGTGCAGGATATACGTGTAAGTTATTACTTTATTTCATATTGTTTCATAATTTAATATTGCTAAAATAACACACATTACACTCGCTGTTTACAAAAGATTCCCGCGATTAACGTGAATGACATTAATCGTGTTGCAAGACAGACTGTCTTACCTAATGTAAAGGGTTAATAAATGTTTATACAATAATTAATTGAAATTTGACACCCCCTCTATTTTTTTTAATGTGAACACCAATAGTTCAGAATCAGTTCACCGCCACACCAGCGGGTGGCGCTTGAGCGCTCCTGTGAAGCACACTATAGAGACTAGCTTTTCCCCGGGTGTGATCTCAGAAGTACGGCGCCCTTCTGGTCACCCCCTGGAAAAAAGAAAACAATCCGTGATCACGGTTTTGTAATTCGTCCCCTCAGTTTATAAACCGTACTCACGGATTATTAAACTGTTCCCTCAGTTTTACAAACCGTGCGCTCGGATTAATAAACCGTACGCACGAGTTAACAATCCGTGCTCTTAGATTTGTAAACCGTACCCTTAGTTTTTGCAATCCGTACCCACGAATTTATAAACCGTGCGCACGCTTTTGCAATCTGTTCTCACAGTTTTGCTAACTGGATTTGTAGCCCCTCCCTCATTTTAGAAATCGCTATTCATTCTTATTCATTCTTTCCAAGTTTGCTATTAATGTTTGATATTTTCGGAAATTAATAAAGTTTAAACCGTGTTAAGCTGTTTTATACGTTCCTAACTGGAAACGTGCTTTAATATTTACGAAATATTTTAATCGGATGCTACAGTAAGATATCTTTGTGTAAAATTAACATATGTTGTTTGGATTTCTTCATCAAATGGGATAGATATTTGACTAGCAGATGATTTCTACATATCCTTAATATTTTAATCAATATATTTGAGAATGCCACACTTGGGCTTGCTATATATTTTCGTTTTTAATTGCTCATTTCAAATTCATATTTTATGTATTTAACATCAGCGTATTAGGTAAGATTAAAAGATTATTAAGAGCTGCACAATTATATACATATAAGTTTTATATACATATAATTCTTAATTATTGTAAATCAATATTATTATATCTGATTATCAATATATTTGAGAATTTCACACTTAAATATTTACACGTTTTAAAACTTATAATAATAATTGCTCATTTAAAATTAATATTTTATGTATTTAACATCAACATAACATCGACAATCAAACATTTTTACATTGTAGCCTGTTATTTGAGTAAATATAGGCAAACAAAGTAGATCACGTGTTAATTTAAAAATCAACAAAGCAAACGGGTTTTATTCAGCAGCAGATGAAATTGTGTCTTTTGCAGACAATAAACATCTCCGAATCTCCTAAAAAATCCTGGTAAGTGTGGAGTATGAGTAATTACATTTACAATATAGGTGCAGGATTCTGCTGATCCACCTGTCTGGAATAGAAGTGATTCTGCAACCTCTCAGAGTTTATTCAGCTCATTGTATTTGTAACATGTACTGTTTGGCATTTTTGGAGTTTCATGATGACTGTAGAGTTATGTCATGTGTAAATAAATGTTCAATAAAATAATTGTGTACAATTGCTTTGTTCATCGTTCATAAAGGATGGTATGAAATAAATTCACTTTACATTAAGTAAATTCAACTCATTTTTTATTTAAATAAAATTCATAAAAACAGCTACATCTACTTAACATTTGCAATTACTTATTTTTACTCAATTTTATTTTTAATAGGAAATCAATTTAATTATTGTTAATACCAGATTTAAAGCTTTCAAATTTACTCAGTATTTGTAAGTATAAAATGTTTTACCAAAAATTGAATAAATCATAGTAAATGTTTTACAGAGTGTGGCTCATATACCCGCTCATTGTGCATTAAAAATATGACCAGAAATTGATTCTTTTACACACATTTCAAAGAGCACAGCTATTTTAACACTTTGGTGACCTAAATAAATACGTACAATACAAATAGTCACGATTATTCTAGCAGTATTTGCACAGAAAGCTGTTACCCAGTTAATATAACAGTATAACTTCAAGTATTCAGATAAAAAAACTTTACGCAAGGACAAAGACAATATTTAATTAAAAGTACAAATTTTAAGTTTAAATATTAATAAACTCCAAACTTATCTGGATTTTTTAAAGAGTTTCTCTCATGTTTGTCATCCCAGAAGTTTCCTTTGATGATTATTTTCTCATTGATCCTTAAATTAACATGTGATCTACTTAATTTCTAACTACTTTTTTGCTTACATTAGCTCAGATAATAAACATAATGTAAAAATGTTTCACCAAAAAATTAAGTAAATCATAATAAAAGTTTGGCATGAAGTTGATGTTAAATGCAAATAATATTGATTTACAATAATTAAGAATTATAGGTATATAAAACTTATATGTTTATAATTGTGCAGCTCTTAATAATCTTTTAATCTTACCTAATAAGTTGATGTTAAATACATAAAATATGAATTTGAAATGAGCAATTAAAAACGAAAATATATAGCAAGCCTAAGTGATTAAAATATATAGGATATGTAGAAATAATTTGTTAGTTAAATATTTATTTTATTTGATGAATAAATCTAAATAACATGTTAATTTTACACAAAGATATCTGTTTACTGTAGCATCCGATTAAAATATTTCGTAAATATTAAAGCACGTTTCCAGTTAGGAACGTATAAAACAGCTTAACACGGTTTAAACTTTATTAATTTCCGAAAATATCAAACATTAATAGGAAACTTGGAAAGAATGAATAAGAATGAATAGCGATTTCTAAAATGATGGAGGGGCTACAAATCCAGTTAGCAAAACTGTGAGAACAGATTGCAAAAGCGTGCGCACGGTTTATAAATTCGTGGGTACGGATTGCAAAAACTGAGGGTACGGTTTACAAATCTAAGAGCACGGATTGTTAACTCGTGCGTACGGTTTATTAATCCGAGCGCACGGTTTGTAAAACTGAGGGAACAGTTTAATAATCCGTGAGTACGGTTTATAAACTGAGGGGACGAATTACAAAACCGTGATCACGGATTGTTTTCTTTTTTCCAGGGGGTGACCAGAAGGGCTCCGTACAGAAGTAAACAGATACACCAAGGGAACGACACTTATTTTGTCTGTCTCTTTATTATTTCACAGGTAAAATAATATGCACTTTAAACATTTCTCTGATTGTTTATATGATGATATGAAGGTTTAAGAACGTATTTGGGAAGTGTTTTGAGTATCTTTCATGTTCTAATGTGTTTTATACAAATTTAATTAACTAGAGGGTCACAAATGCAAACGATTTATTGTTTAGTAAATGCATTCAAAAGTATTAAGTTATACAGCATTGTCGTGATGTTTGAGTGCATTGGCAATTCAAGGTTGACTGATATTTTTGTGTTTTAATTGAGTAGTTAAGTATATCTGTTGCATTAACAATCCATCCGCCATTTTGAGTGCTTTTGTGCACGTGCTTAAGAAGTGATATGAGTCAATGAGTGTAAACTGGTGTATGTAAAATGGCTTTAGGGTTTTAAATGTATTATTAGTTTATGCATTCTGTGTGTTAAGTGACACAGTTGTCATCTTTCTAGTTATGTGAGTAACAAAAGTGACCTTTATGTGAATCTTTATTAATTATTATTTTCTGTACACACTCTTCTTTATACATTATATGTATAAATCATATATTGCCTTTATGTGAAACAGGACATTATATGTATAAATCATATATTGCCTTTATGTGAAACAGGGGCCCGTTTCAATAAGGAGGTTCAACCAACTCTGAGTTTAAACTTGAACTCTTTGTTTTTTTACTCCTAGATTGTAAACTCTTTGTTTTCGGATACATAAATGCTAATTTGAGTTAGTTAAATCGACTCTGAGTAGGTTGACTCTGAGTTAAGCGCGTGCACAGCCACAATGAAAAGCCATCATCAATGGAGCTCAGATATTACGATTTACCATGGCAACAGCACGTGACAAAGAGGTCTTAATCATTTTTCCTACTAAAACTGAAGTGTTACTGCAAGTGTACAGCAACTACGAGCATATATTTTAAAGAAAAGAGTTGTTTTTGTAAATTGCCACTCTAGTAAATTTGTACATTTAATTTTTCATCACAGTTAAAATATCCAAAGTAAATAAACTGAGGACTGTACATTATATTCATTTACATGCACATGCAATCCCATGGACAAAAAGATGACAGCAGCTCAGCTAAAATAAAATTAAGCATAATACTTTGTCATATAAGGCTACGAACTTTACAAATGTTTTTCATGAATAAGACAAAAATTCGCCCAGCCGGGAATCGAACTCCGATCGCCGATGGTACGTCTGGCCAACTATTACACAAAGCACTACCCACTAGACCAGCGATAATGACGAGTGAATACGTAAGAAATGTCAAGGCAACTGTATAGATGTAAGAGCACCACAAAGACTGATGTTAGTCATATAATGATATTTAAATATCTAAAATGACTGCAAAAAATAATAATTTCGCTCACATAAATGTAAGCGGATGACAAAAAACATTCGGGGTCTCAAAATCCTCTCGGGACATAAATTTAACTTTCTACAAATGAATGCAACATCATCATCTACAAGATTCTCTTTAAAAGTACATGACATTTTAGTCACTAAGACGATCTATGCACCTAAGTATATCATATTAGCTTTACAAGTCATTTCAATTTACTGTTTTAATTTTTTTTTAATTGAAAGTTTAGTGTTATATATAAAAATATAAAGTCGTAAGTTAAAATGGTTTGCACTGGCAATTTAATTATAACTTAAAGACAGCTAAATTTTTTTACAGTGTACATGATAAAAATGTGCACAATGAATGAATGTACTAAAGCAACTAACAAGATTAAACACCGCTACTCCTTTAAAAAAAGGGAGGAGACCACAAGAAACTCAGAGTTAACAGGATAAAAACTGCTCCCGACCAGGTTAGGTTCAGAGAGAAAGTTACCCCGTAAACAGACTCTGAGTTTAAGTTACCTCTCCTTCTGAAACAGGCTTGACTTACCCCGCTGTCTCAGGTTTAACCTACCTCCCTTTTTGAAACGGAAAACTCAGAGTTTACCTTATTTCAGGGTAAACAAACTCAGAGTTTTCACTTAACCACCTTTCTGAAACGGGCCCCAGGTTAGGGAATTCAGGTGTGTATGTATCGAAATAAGTTGTGTACATGTGTGAGTCATATATTAGTTAATGTGTAGATGAAGTTATTTTTGTATGTAACTCAAAAAAAATGTTTACAGTTACTAAAGTTTGGTGATCTCAGAAGTAAACAGATACACCAAGGGAACGACACTTATTTTGTCTGTCTCTTTATTATTTCACAGTATTTCACAGATACACAGTGCTTCACTGCCTGTGTGTCCTTTGCTGCCAGCTCAGATATCCCCTAGGTCTGAGGCCGGTAACACTAACAGTAAGAAGGAGAAGTGTTTTTTAAAGTTAAATCAACAACTTTGAGAGTACGTTAAGCATTCTCATCTCATGCTAAATCCTCGTCTGTTTCTGACCAGTTAATATTGAACTTTGTATTATTTATCTATTTAGTTAAATAGTAAACACTTACAATATAGTCTTTATGTTATGCCTAAAGTGTTTGTTTTTGCAATGTACGTACAGGAATAAGATTGTTACTGACTGTGAGTAGTTTTTCAGTAAGGATCAGGTCACTGCATGAGAGATCAGGGTGAGGGCGACTTGTTTCAGGTCGATGAGAAAGTCAAACAACATAAACTGAGTGTATATGAAAACACAAAAGACAGCTAAAATGCATTTTAAGCAGATGTTTTTGTGGGTTCTACATCTGTGTATGCACAGGCTAAATCTGTTCATAAGTGGTTTAGTTTCATGACAGTAGCCTAGTAAATCAGTTTACATATAACATTGATTCTTAATTCTTGATATTGTTTAATGTCATTTATTCACCGATTGTATTAAAGGACTCTCGTTGTGTAATACTATCACAGAGCAGTTTTCTTGTGTTGCTGGGACAGCACATTGTTGCACTACTCAGATCTTGGCATCAGTGAAGTTCACAGCTGTACTGAAACGGTTGAGAGCTGACACAGACCTAGAACAATGGTAATTTTTATTTAATCTACATTTTACTGTAATGTAGTATTCCAAACTTTGCTGTTATTTTTATTAATGTTAACATGGCCACTGTGTGTTTTCTGTGTATTTTCAGAGGTTCTGTCTGCAAGACCCAAAGAAAGGAAGCTTGCTGATGTATTAAGGTACAACACAAAAATTTTGCAATGTAGTATTTTACACACACACACACACACACACACACACACACACACACACACACACACACACACACACACACACACACACACACACACACATATATACTTCACAAAAGACATACTGTATGAGATCAGGCTCATTTCACTGAAAATGTTTATGTAACGGATAAAGTCCATACGAGTGGTTATTACAGAATAATCCATTACAATGTACAAAACAACAGTCCTGTCCAGATTGAGGCTGCGGTGTGACATTCAGGACATCAGACGATTAGAAGTATTGCAAATTCCATGTAATAAGAAGCAGTATTTGATAAAAAACTGCAAAAGATTTTAAAGACTAAAATGATAGGAATTTACCTTTTTTCATTTCAGGAGTACCTTTTAAAAGAGTGTCACCTGTAAGCTGCCTGACCTCACAGTCCTCCAAGTAGCGGAGGCGTTTAAGGACTTTGCCAGTGCTGTAGCCCCTTCGGTCACCACTATCAGGATGTCACATGTCAATTCTTTGGTGGATTTTGGCTTTGGCAGAGTTTAGTATGGAAGTGTGCTGTCATACCAGCAGCAACAACACACAACCTTAATCGTTATCAAGATGCCCCATAACTACAACCTCTGCAACTATTTGGCTACAGCCTTGACACATCTGTTTGCTTGATAGTTATTTATATTTACATGTTTACATTTCTGAAGTTAAGGTAGTTATTTACAGTATATTACATACATACTTTACTGCAATGTAAATGTTCGAAGTAATTTAGTTTTACATTCATGCAGTGCATGCAACAC
The DNA here is from genome assembly GCF_027580225.2 of Misgurnus anguillicaudatus. Lineage (NCBI taxonomy): Eukaryota > Metazoa > Chordata > Actinopteri > Cypriniformes > Cobitidae > Misgurnus > Misgurnus anguillicaudatus. The sequence continues at coordinate 11,643,987 of NC_073348.2, read as the reverse complement.
TGAATGAAAGATATTTACAGTATATTTAAATACATTACTGCATTGTAAATGTTCAAAGCCACATGTTTACATTCCTGCAGTGCATGCAACACTGAATAAAAGTTACTTACAGTATATTTACATTCATTACTGCATTGCAAATGTTCAAAGTCATTTATATTTACATGTTTATATTCCTGCAGTGCATGCAACACTAAATAAAAGTTATTTACAGTATATTTAAATACATTACTGCATTGCAAATGTGTAAAGTCATTTATATTTACATGTTTACATTCATACAGTGCAGGCAACCCTGTATTAAAGTTATTTACAGTATATTTAAATACATTACTGCATTGCAAATGTGTAAAGTCAATATTTACATTCCTGTAGTGCAGGCAACACTGAATAAAAGTTGATTATATATTCAATATTATTTATACCTGAACAAAACTAAATGCAGTACTTGGTTCACTGGATAAGGCAACGTCCTTTCAAAGCCAGCGACGCACTTTAAGGCTCAATAGCACGATCAAATCATCACTTTTAAAATGACTGCAGATCCTTGCATGGGCGTAGATTTAGGGTGGGACGCTAGGGACATGTCCTTACCAATATTCAGGGAAGACTGAATTGTCCCTAGCAATAATTTCGACCAAAATTAATCTGTATTAATATATAACCACTGATGTCTGTCTTATTCTTGTGTTTTCTATTTTTTACTTCTTTTATTTTTTTCAGGAATCATTTAAATGAGATTAAAAATCTTTTGCAATCCCGTTCTGTAAAAATAGCGCTCTATGTGGTACACAAACGGTTAACAGCTTTCGTTCTCTGCAATGCCCGCCTCCGTAACTCACATCGCTAATATGATTGGCTTTGCATTTCTTTAGTCCCGCCCCTCTAACTCACAATGCTAATATGATTGGATTACCATTTCTTGAGTCCCGCCTCTCTAACTCACATTGCTAATATGATTGGATTAGCATTTCTTGAGTCCCGCGGCTCCCGCCTCTCTAACTCTTGTCTTATGACTCGCTACTTGTGATAGGATGGTTTCACTTTGCACAACGCGCCAAAGTTCACCCAACAAGACGCGCGTGATTATTCGGGCTACAAGTAAGTGAGGAAGAAAGTATTATTATACCCACTGTAACTGTTTCATGCACAAAATACGGAACAAGTTGTGTCACATAATGATTCAAGGACAGTGTTCGTTTCACCAATACACGACAATCCCATGTTAACCTGAGGAGTTGCAAACGCGTGTCAACCTTTCATAAATGGGGTAGCAAGGTTATTTAGGGGGTCCCTAATCCATGAAAGAAAATAACCCCAACATGGTAAAAACATGAATTCATGTCATGATTGCTGAATACTTTACATTACATTACTGCACTGTGGTGATTACTTGCACAGATGTAGACATAATGAAAGGTTGCATTTTAAACTTAAACTATTTTTTTCACACTGATTAACTGTCTGTTAATGAAAAGAAGATTTAATGTGAACTACAGAAACATTAATAAACGTTGTTCAGGAAACAGCATGATATACATACCTACTTTAACACTGGGATTTTTTGGCAAAATTAAATTAAGAATTAAATATTAATTGCATATTCTTCAATGTGATTTTCTTTTCTTTTTTGACAAAGACTTAAACAGCTACTGTTTATTATCCAGGTGGATGCTGCACATTGGTGGTGGTTGAGGAGATTCCCCTGTTCATATGTAAAGCGCTTTGAGTACTGAGAAAAGCGCTATATAAATGTAAGGTATTATTATGCTCTAAAACATAACGAATTGTTTATTATAGTACATTACATTTGGGATGGGGGCACCGGGGGTGGCGAGTCAGATGTCACTGAGTAAAGAGCATACTGAGTTGTCTTTGTCTTGTTTTTGCAATGCGACCATTTTATTTATGTCCCCACCAATGCCAGGAGCAAACCTACGCCCTTGAATCCTTTTATGAGAAGTGATGTTAAATCGCTCGCGTCGAATGTTGTGAATCCATTTTCTGCGTGATTTTTGTCCACAAAAAACATTTGGAAACTCATACTTTTGAGGAGTCCTCACATAACTGGACACAGCAATGTTCAGCTTAACTACTTTCTTTCCGCTGTTGATATTTAAACTTTCTGGAAGCCATTACTATAATGGTTAACTATTGTTGGACTTTAACGTGTCCATTGCGTGTTCATAATTAGAGGAAAGACACCGTAATAAAACTTAAACTATTTATTGATCAGATGTGAAAAAGTTTTACAGTGCACTGGGTCATCTCAAACAATGAACGACCAGCTCAAAAAGTAACATGCATCTTTATAAACTATGTGACGTCGATCTTTCTTCTTAGAATCTCCACCCACAAAGGCCGTTCCCCTCGTACATCTGACTCCATCACCACACCCATTTTAGTCTGCAGACAAAGATAAACACACCCAAACAAAGAAAAAACCAACTGTTCTCCACTCATCCCTGAGATCCATGCAGCCCGTCACCTCCTCCCTAGTACTCCTCCACTTCACATATGATTGACTTCAGATAGCATATTATAATGCTTTCTTAAAAACAAATCATTAATAAAACATTCATTTATTCATAAAGAACATAAGCTGTAAGATGAAAGTGATTATTATGTAAAACACATTTCAATATCATGACATCATTTCATTATTCGTAAAATTGGTTATATGAATAAGGCACACATTAACTTCTTTAGATAGATAAACACATATTAAATCTTTTACTGCAATACTACTCCTAAGCAAAACACTTTAATCATTATTAAAAAACCATCTGTTAGGGAAAAATACACACACACAAAGAACAAGCGCAGGAGATTCTGTTCTTCCAAGTTGAGCTGCCATCCCCCCATTAGGTTATTCTGTATGCAACCTTCATTTCATTGGTTAATACACATTTATCAAAGACAACATCTTATATTTATTACATCAATTATTCACTGATTAATACTGATTAAGTAAGAAATATATTGCATATTTTATCCTGTGAATGTTAAAGCATTGGTTAATACATGGTTGTCTGTTTGCTTTTCCTCCTCTGGTCTCTCTCTTATCTCTGACAATTTCCAGACATACATTCCTAGCTAATCCTTCTTGCATTTTTACACACACACCCAAGCTGGTAGCTTTCCACTCTCAAACTCAAACACCTCATTTTTACGTAATAACTCAATGCATATATGAAACACACAGTGTTTGTAGAATAAAATGATTAATTAAAGAAATATAAAATGGAACAAAATCAATTTCCACAGTCCTTATTTGGACATCTTTGTAACTTTAACACGTTTGGCAATCATCATGAAATGTAAGCAGTAAATATATAAAACATAATTATTCAACAACACAACAATACTCCATTGTTCATGAATTGGTTAAATGCATTCATTAGTTAAACATACTAATTTTCACTTTCTCTAAATATAACATAGTTATAAAGCAAACAACTTGTTTATTGAAACCATCTGTTCTGTGTGTTTTCCCTCCAGGGCTTTTTCTATAGCCCCCCTGGCTCCCACACACACATCAGCCACCCCCTCCTTGGTAACTTTCCACACACACAGACAACTTTCTTGTGGTCATCACAGAAAACATTGTTGTAACAATACACATTAATTAAGATTATAAGCAGCACGATTAATAAAACAAAATCAAATCCCACACTATATAATGCTATAAATATACTTTAGTTATAGATCGCTCTCAAATAAATTTTATGAAAGCATTTTGCTGCTAGTACACTCAGATACGAAATGCGCTAAGTAAATATGCTCAGATTTTTCTGGAAATACGTGAGGAGAGCCAGATTGCGCAAAAGGTGTGCAATGCTGAGCTCCTTGAGTGCTGCGCTCTTGGCGGGTTATGATTGGTGGAATGGTAAGCTTGCATCTGATTGGCTAAAGAGTACGAGTGATCCACGTTGGAGAGCTATGGAGGACCACAAGAGTCATGCAAAATGTAATAAAAAACTTCAATATTTAATAACTACCTTGACAATAAAAATAGCAATCAAAAGATTTGTTTAAAAATTAATTAATTAATCTATAAATAAATAGACAAAGTTACAAACAAAATCATTATGTAACATTTTATTAGGCAATAAAAAGTTAGATTTTAAAAATAATGTAGAAATGAAATATTAATCCATTCATAAATAGTTCAAATGAATATAACAATTTACAAAAACAACATAAAACACTCAATAAGTTCATCATTTTAAATTGCATTTACAAATTCTTAATTAAATAATGTAATTTCAAAAGCGATTTAAAAAGAGAAATAAATAACTGGATTTATAAATTGAACTACAAATACAGTGACTCTTTGGGTCCTTGCAAATGGTCAAATGAGAAATGCAAGTTAGCTATGGCCAGGTGGATGTAACAAGCTCGCTGTTTGGCTCTGATTGTACGTCATGCGCAGATTTATAGATCTCGGATAAGGACCCAGAGAGTCACGGAAAAGCTAAATAGAGAGGCTAAAACAAAAAACAAATCAAATAGCGAAAAGAATAAGGAGAACCATCGGCAAATGAAAACAGAAATGTTAAACAGAAATGCCCTTTTAAATGCCTAAATTAAACCTGTATTTGTGGTTCAATTTGTGAATCCAGTTGTTTATTTCTCTTTTTAAATCGCGTTTGAAATACATTTTGAAATTACATTATTTAATTAAGAATTTGTAAATGCAATTTAAAATGATGAACTTATTGAGTGTTTAATGTTGTTTTTGTAAATTGTTATATAACTTTGAACTATTCATCAATGGATTAACACTTCATTTCTACATTATCTCTACAATCTCACCCTTTATTGCCCAATAAAATGTCACATAATGACCCTTTTTTAACTTTGTTTATTTATTTATAGATTAATTAATGAATTTTCAAACAAATCTATCAATTGCTATTTTCACTGTCCAGGTAGTTATTAAATATTCAAGTTCTTTATTACACCCTGCATGACTCTTGTCGTCCTCCATAGAGAGCGCGCTGCCAACAAAGTCTCAAAAAACACACACACGAATTCAAAGCAATTCACACACGAAAAAGACGATTCGTACATTCACAGTCATGATAAACTCAAAATTTAAAACTTTTCGTACACAGTTCATTTGTGAATTGTTTTTTTTCGTTTGTGAAACGTATTTTATGAATATATATTTTTATTTTGTGTATGTACATTGTTTTTTGCGAATATATATATTTTTTGTGTATGTAAATTAGATTTCATGCATGTGAAATAGTCTACGCATGTGTGAATCATGTTTTTTGCGTGAATTATTAATGAGATAAAATTATCTCCATATTTATAATTGCAATAAGCCCTCAACCGGACAGACTGGAGTGATGAAATAATTTGGAAATCTTTTAATAATTTGAATAGAAAATAATTAGAAAAGATATCCGGTGTTCTGTCGAAGTCTGTTACCTCACAGGGAAGGGGAGAAGTTAAGCCTCCGTGGAATTACTCAACGAACTGAACCACGGCACAACCCAAAAGGGACAGCTTGCCAACAGCAACAGTTCAGAGCTGTGATAGAGAGGGGAAAACACAGTTAGTGGTGGTCAGCAAAGAAAGCGCTTGACAGCCCAATAAACTGAACAGCTCGCTGGAGATGAGCAATGATAATGTTCTGTTGACAGCGGTAGTAATCCAGTAAACAAGAGTCAACTCAGCTGTGTGCAGCAGTAGAACAGATGACTTGAGGCTCGTAGTATTCCAATCTCTCCACAGCGAAGACAATCTCTAATTCATGAGCAGGCTGTTTGGAGGGCTGAGAAGATTGAAGCAGTATGACGGCTGGAACTCTGCAAGGACGAGACAGCAGATAACACAGACTAATATTTGTGAACAAAACTGGGACAGGACAGGACAGGACAGGACAGGACGACGACGACGACCAGGACGACGACGACCAGGATGACGACCAGGACGACGACCAGGACGACGACCAGGACGACGACGACGACGACGACGACGACGACGACGACGACGACGACGACGACGACGACGAAATGCAGAAGCACCTCTAGTAAACTCAATGACAGACTCGCAAAGACTGAGAGGAAAGAGAGAGTTATATACTACTGCCGATTGAGGATCAAACAAGCTTCAGGTGATGATGACGTTAGTGAGGAAATCACAGCAAACGGGAACACCTGTGAGAGACGCGCACGTGGATCTGTGAGACAAACATACAAGACAACAAAGGAAAACAGACACACAGCAAACCGGTAAGACCGAAATCATGACAAAAGTACTTTTGTACTTTTACTCAAGAAAAGTAAAAGTACACATTTTTTATGTAATTATGTATTAAATCAATTTTAATATGCAATATAAAAGGAATACACAGTAAAGTAAATTTTCAAGACAACACTCTGATAAAGCACAGATGCTTGAAAAATGCAACTAAAATACCCAAGTAGTGTCCACCTCTGCCGAGCAGTGAAAAAGTTTGTGGTAAAGGGTTTGCATCCGTTTGCCACAGTAGATGTCTCTGCATTTCGGTAGGTTAATTTGCTGTATTTTGTCCAGCATCCTGTCTTTTCAAAAGAAAATAACAAATGCATGCATGACGAAAAGTTGCATGTTTTATGTCAGTCTATTTCTTTTTTATTAATTCCTAGTCCTATCACAAATTTACTAAGCTATAGGTCCCAGGGGCCTCATTTATCAAGCGTGCGTACGCACAGAAGTGTGCGTAAAGTGTGCGTAGGAACAGTTTTACGCAAAGTGTGGAATTTATCAAATTGCACTTATACTTAGAAATGTGTGTAAATATACGCACACCTCTGAGTATGCGTACGCAGAGCATCTATTGGTAGAATAGCAATACTACACAGGACCGTCCATCCCCAGCGTTAAAAGAACACTTTGTCTATTTATTTATTATCCACCCCGAGGTGTTAAAAATAATTACTGTTAAAGGCGGAGTCCATGATGTTTGAAAGCCAATGTTGATATTTGAAATCACCTAAACAAACACGCCCCTACCCCAATAGAATCTGGACCTTCTGTTGATAGACCCGCCCCACACATACGCAACCCGGCATTTGATTTGATTTGATTTGATTGGCTATTAGTGTGTTTTGGTAGTCGGCCCGTCTTCTTTTCCAAACCGTTTTTCAAACATCGTGGACTCCGCCTTTAATAAAGTAACTTCAAACAGTGTTGAAGTTAATTAATGAAATTAGTGTTTAACCCTATATAAGAAAGCTGCACCAAATGCTTGACACAGTGCAATGGCTTATCTTGCATTATTGGAAGACTTGGCAAACCGTGCGCTCCGCAGGGAGCGCGTTTTCAAAGATCGCGCTGATCTGCTAGGCGAGAGCACAGAGTGGCTTCTAAGCAGGTACCGCTTTCCCCGAAATATACTGCTTGATTTGTGTCGTGATTTAGGACCAACGTTGGAGCGAGAAACCCAACGCACGAAAGCTATTCCCGTGCACATCCAACTCCTATCCACCCTGGGATTTTTAGCAACTGGCACATTTCAGCGTGAGGTTGGAGACATATGCGGCATTTCTCAGCCATCATTGAGTCGAATTATGCCGGCGGTGTTGGATGCAATTATTGTGTTGGCCCCAAACTACATCCAGTTCCCCTACAGAAATCCACAGCAAGCCGAAGTGAAACTGGGCTTTCATGCCATCGCCCAATTTCCCAACATAATAGGAGCCATAGATTGCACTCACATTGCCATCAAAGCACCATCCACAAACGAATTTAACTACGTTAACAGAAAGGGGTTTCATTCAATTAACGTGCAAGTTATTTGTGACGCAAACCTCTCGTTGTTAAACGTTGTTGCGCGGTGGCCTGGGGGAACACACGACTCCTTTATAATGCAGAACAGCTCTGTGGGTCTGCGTCTCCAAGAAGGCGCAATTGCGGATGGCAGGCTAATTGGTGAGTTTTACACTACAACGTGTTTAAATTGCTATTGCTCGGCTATGTACAATATTTTAAACCAATGTTCCTTATTAGGTGATCAAGGTTACCCGCTGAGGCCGTGGCTAATGACCCCCCTAACCAACCCAACGACCCAGCAGGAGCAGAATTACAACCGTGCTCATGTGCGCTCAAGGGGCACAGTTGAGCGTGCAATAGGGTTATTGAAAGGGCGATGGCTGTGTCTGTCCAACACGGGGGGAACACTGCAGTATCGGCCAGAAAAAGTGTGCAAAATTATCATGGCTTGCTGCGTGCTACACAACTTGGCCATCAGGCAGGGTTATGTTGCTCAGTTGTTCTTTGATCTCATTAATGGCTTTGGTTGTGTCCTCTTGATTTTGCAGCACCGCATCAGTCAGCACTCTTGGCGGACGGCGCACGGAAGGGGCAACCGACGGTCCCGCCTCTACCACCTCTACCGGCTCCTCCAGCTCCTCTGTAACCATGGGTGTTACTAAGGACACAAGGCCATAATTATTTAAACGCATTAATTCAATTGTTACACTTAAAATAAAATGTTTACACAGCCTATTCCAGTTGGTTTGTCTTACCTTGCGTTTGGGTGTGAGATGGGCCGGCTTGTTCTAAAGCATCAGTGTCCCCATCACGAATGATCCCGGACAGAGCTGGGTCGCAAATGATGCTGGCTACGCGGCTGTCCAAGGGAGAAATTTCCGTTGTGGTCTGTCCTCTACCAGTTGCACTGATTTCACGTCGATGTGCTGTGACGCGTTTTTTGGCCGATAACTTAATATCAAACCACTTTTTTTTCTTTCTGGAACTGTCCTCTCCTCAGACCCCACGGAATTAACTGCACTGTTGACATGCTCCCACACTGAATGTTTTCTTTTGTTGGTTATTCCTCCCGCACTAAGTGAACCAAACAGTATGTGTTGGTTGGACTCAACCTCATTCACCAGTACCTCCATTTCTGTGTCTGTAAAGTTTCGCTTTTTTGCTTTCTTTGCCATTATTATGGTGTGGGAAAAGTACAACCACGTGACTTATAAAGGGAGGTGTTGTCCCGTATATGGTTAATTGGAGGCGTTTCGAAATGCAAATGACCATGACCATGACCGTGAACGTGCATGGTGCTTAAGAACATGTGGGATTTATCAACAATGATTACTTACTGATGTGCGTACGAACCACGTGCGCACGTTTGATAAATCCCGATTTTTTTATACTTAGGCACATTCTAAATTTCATTCGTAGGTACAAATATAGAACATTTTCTACGCAATGTTGATAAATGAGGCCCCTGGACTTTACTTTAAGAAGTAGCTCACCTACTTTTAAGTTTATTCATGAGGTTGCTACACATAATGCTACTCTGATCTGTGACTTCTGAACAGATATTAAAGTGAGTTAATACAAACATAAAAATTTGTGTTTATTCCCTCACCCAGTGAGAATCGATAAGAGAATCGTTAAGGAATCGGATCGAAAAGCAGCATCGATAATGGAATCGGAATCGTTAAATTTTATCAATTCCCATCCCTACTAGTCATACTTCTGTTATTTTGATGAAAGTAACTCAAAAGCAACGCAAAAGTAGTGTTACTCATTACAGTTCAGAGACAGTAATATTGTAATGTAACTAATTAATTTCAAATGACAGTAATTTGTAATAATTATATAATGTATTACACTTTGGAAGTAACTTGCCCAACACTGATGGTGACTAAATAAAGTATGTTCAGAGATGAGCAAGCATAAGGCGGCCTTCTGAACATATGGTCAAACATCTAGCAGCGATCAAGCCTGGTTCGATTGTGATTGTGGGATCGTATTATTAATATTATTCATATTAATAAGCGGTCGGTGCGTGAGTCCAAAGCGACATGTGTAGCAGAACGAACGGATGCAATAACAAGTGGGGCTTAATCAGAATAACTAAACATCCACCCAAATTCTGGAACTGTTAAAAGTAATTATCAATCCAATTAGTAATAACTTTATCTTTGGAGTCAGATAACAATACCTACATTTCGTAATGCCAAAACGTCATCTGCAAGCACCGGAAAAGACCGAACGCGCTAGAATCCTTCACCATGCCATTCCGCCGTTGGGCCAACGGATGGATGGGGATTATATTTTTCCCCTTACAAAATTGAGAAACGGCCACTGTGTTGTGCAGGAAAGAATCGCGTTGCGTCGTGTAAGAGATTCACACATGTACAAAATATTTTCACAGATCTGCATTTTTTCCCCACATATGTACAAAATATTTCTACAGATACACATTTTTCCACACATGTACATAATATTTCTAAAGGTACATATTTGTTTCACGCATGTACAAAATATTTCTACAGGTATGAAATGTCTTTGCACAGAAACAACTCTTCAAATGGACTGGACGCTCGGTTCGCACACTGAAAACCTGGTCTGTTCTTCCAGCATGAAAATGCGGCAACTGGACCTGCAAGCCATCTTCTTCCACCTGAACCTAAGACTTTCAAATGCCTTCAACTGCACAGACATGCAAGTATCCTATATCTTAGAATATAGCTGTGTTTAAGTTGGTTAAGTAAGATGAATGTGGTGTATGCAACTCTCTCTCTTTCTATTTCATGTTAAATTTTCCTGTTTGTCCATTGTCTATGTCTCATGTAATCCCAGTAGTGTAGTCGAATAAATGTGATTGTTTATCCATGGATGCCTTCTGAGTTCTGATTAAATTCAAAGTCACTTAAACTTTCGATCAATGCTACCTCACGCTCAAGGTTCTGAGAATTGATGTACAATTTTAGATATATATTCGGATATATATTCACTGGAGAATTAATCAATTATTGTTACGATTCATTCTGCTAAAACCTACTAAATATATATAGTTAATGATGATTAATTGTATGTATTTTCATTTAAGCTAAATCAACAGTTCCCCGAATTGGAATAGTGATAAACAATAATTTCCCTTAACAGGGTGGTGGAGAAAATATCAACATTAATAATTGTAATTATTAATGAATAACTTATCATTATCAAAATGATGATTGGTTGTTTAAACAACACTATTCCGTAACCCCTCCGTTTGCTACATTAGAATTTAAATTTGGAGAAACCTATCAGTGACTTGTGAAATGCTTTTTGTGTTATTATTAGTAGTAGTTAATGTGACTGAGTGCTGTATTTCAGTGATTTACTTCTTTGTGTGTATTTATTTTAATAAAGACCCTGTTATTTTCAGTCCTTCATATAGCCTGTGAGTTTTTTTTGGGTCCCTGGTCTCCATATAAAACAAATGGAGAAGTGGATACACGTCTGTTATCTGTGGTGCTTCTCAGTGTCGTCTCCAAAAGGATCGTTTTTCACTTCATAATCTTGCCTTATTATTCTGCCCCCAAGCCAGCAGGTCATCACTGATATCAGTTGCCTCCCCTTAAAAATAGCGCACTAGTTTTCAGTCAGTACTCTGTGCTACCTCTCTTTGCCAAGAAAACAGCTCTGAGTCTTCTCCTATTAGGGGCTGCACAATATATCATTCCATCATTGACATCTGAAATTTTCATGCCTTAACTTAGCATTACTTCATATTTAAGTAAATATTAAGAGGTATTAGTTTATTATGATTTGTGTACACTTATTATAAAGTGTTACCAAGTATTTAATTAAATTCAATTGAACTGTTTTCACATATAATGTGATGTCTGAAACCTAGGGCTCTGGGAAAACTGGCGAAGGACAAGTCTAACACCTGGGACCTGTATTTGGATGCAGTGATGTTCAGAATACGACAAAGAAACAAATAACTACCAAACAAATAACTCTACTTAGCTACGCCTCAGAAATTCCTGAGCACTACTAGGATTGAGAAAATAACCGAGCATCATTATCTATCCAGTTTCTGGGTCAAGATTTCTAATCCAATATTTGAATTGAACTTTTGGCTATCATGAGTAGGTTGACAGGGCAGTGGAGCAAGTTATTGCAGAAGAGGATGTCTTCTCTGGAATACAACAGCAGGAAAAATCCTGTGATCTTGTATGGCAACAAAATGTAAGATCACGGCAAAGTAAAGGAGGAAAGCTTGATCCTGACTGCCTTGGTCCTTTTACAGTTACCAGATTTGAGGGACAATCTGTTGACCTTGTGGACAGCTGTGGCAAGGTGCTCCCAAAGGTCAGCATGGACCATTTGAAGCCATATTTAGAGGAGATGCCAAAGACTCCCTCATAAGATTAAGGCAAAGAGAAATGGTCAAGACACCACCACTGCCTCCACCACCTCAATCACTGGCTCCACCCCAACCAACATTGCCTCCACTGATACCATCAATGGCTCCACTACCACCACTGCTTCTGCTGCCACCATCATCACTGGCTCCAATACCACCACTGGCTTTGCTGCCACCATCAACACTGGCTCCACTACCATCACTGCCTCTGCTGCCACCATCATCACTGGCTCCACTACCATCACTGCCTCTGCTGCCACCATCATCACTGGCTCTACTAGCTCCACTGCCTCTTCTGCCACCATCACGAGGAACAGACAGTGGGGAAGGTAAAAAATCATCGGGGCCAGATGGATTAAAAGGCAAAGAACTGAGGGAATGTGCAACCCAGCTGAAGGAAGTGTTGACACAACTCTTTCAACTATCTTTGGATTTGAACGTTGTACCCCAGGCCTGAAAGGAAAGTACCACCATCCTTCTACCAAAAAAGGCACATGCTAAGAAGCTTGTGGATTACAGGCCAGTGGCCTTAACATTTGTGCTCTTTAAATGCATGGAGAGAGTGATTTGTGAACAACTCTCCCAAATAATGACTGATAAACTGGATCAGACAGTCTTTTTAAGAAAGCATATCAACGTCTAGGCTTATTGAGAAAATTGGGAAGTTTAACATTGAGAAAGATATTTTGATAGTGGTGTATAAATCACTCATTGAGTCTGTGCAAACAAGCATCTTTGTCTGATCTCTACATGGTTGCAGTACAAAGAAAACCCTTCACTATTTTGGAGAGAGTGCATGGAGAGAGTGATTTGTGAACAACTCTCCCAAATAATGACTGATAAACTGGATCCTTTGCAATTTGCTTATAGCCCTGGCCGTGGTGTTGAGGATGCCACTCTTACTCTGCTGAACAGGGCTATGAAGCATTTGGACTCGGCATACTCATATGTTAGGACTTTATTCATGGACTTTCCCCTGCTTTTAATTCTGTCAATATAAACACACTTTTAAGGTGTCTGGAGAAATTGCAAGTGCACCAAACATTGATTTTATGGATCAATAGCTGTTTATGAGACCGCCCACAACTTGTAAGTGAAAAATGTGATTTTGAAAACTGGTCTTCCACAGGGATGTGTTTTATCCCTAATCCTTTTCTCTATTTATACAAACGAGATAGCCTGTTATAATGAAAATGTAATGCTTATAAAATATGCTGAGGATATGGCACTGTTGGGATGTGTGAAGGATACTCAAACATTAGACATTAATTTTAATTTTGTTAATGTTTTAATAGTCCATATAGCGGAGAGTTCTTTACAGCTTAATTTTATCAAAACTAAAGAAATGTGTTGTGGGACTAGTAATGTTCAATTTTCAAGCCTTTGCTACTAAATGGTGAGGTGGTAGAACAGGTATGATCTGTTAAATATCTGGGTACAGAGTGACTCCCAGTTTAATTAAAAAAGCATCAGACAGTCTTTTTAAGAAAGCATATCAACGTCTAGGCTTATTGAGAAAATTGGGAAGTTTAACATTGAGAAAGATATTTTGATAGTGGTGTATAAATCACTCATTGAGTCTGTGCAAACAAGCATCTTTGTCTGATCTCTACATGGTTGCAGTACAAAGAAAACCCTTCACTATTTTGGCAGATACTTCTCACCCCCTTATAGTACATTACCATACACAGCAGGAGACTCCTATGTGGATCCGCCTTCAAGTCGCTAAACCTGCATGACTCACATTCGTTTTGGAACAGCACAAAGGACGGCGGTGCCATAAATTCTACTGTCAAACAGCGGATCCTGAAGGGACCCATGTCGGATCCCCGGACGCGCCTTTACTGAACGGTTGAACTATGCACACCTGTCAATTGAGACTTTGTTTGCTTGGACACGGTTGAGCTGAACCCTCTTTTGAGTAAGTATTGATTTATTGATATAATTGTGGCAATACCCTACTGAAAAAAGCAATAAAACCATTATAGAAAATTTTAATGGTTTTATTGGGAATTGTATTGGTTTTAATGGAATATGGCCCAAAACACACTACAGTGTAGTGGTTTTAATGGTAAAAGCTAATGATACCTATTGGTATTTTAATGGAAACCATTAGAATTTTCTGTAATGGTTTTATTGGTTTTTTTCAGCAGGCAATGTTTTTTTTTAATCCTACTGAATACTAATGATTGGAAGGATGTTGATATTAGGAAAACTTTAGCATGTTCACTTGTGGATGGTTTAGCGCTAACGTTAGCTAGCTGTGCATTATTAAGTTTGCATGTTGCCAATTTTGCTGTAGTGTATATCTGCCATTCTCATAATGAAAATTAAGCGTAGGCAATTTAATTACTGTTTGAGTCGGTTCAGACTCATGGTCACACTGCACGATGTCATGTGACCAAATCAGTGACTGAATGAATCCAGGTGTTTTATTCTGTTTTAATAAAAATGCACTAGTCAGAGCGACTGTGTGATGCAAAGTCTGATTCATTTCCGCGAGCCGGCTCTTTTCGGACAGTTCGGCTCAATGAACCGGTTCAAAAAGCCGATTCACTGATTCATGGCGTCATCAAGAAATGACATCACTGCGCATTTATTTTCTAACTACTTGTATCGATGAAACAATCAAATAAAGTTGTTTGTATCAACACATTAAAATGTTCAAATAAAAAGTTATTTTTGTGAAGGCATAGCTGATTTATTGCCTTTTATTCACAAGTTAGTAATGTTTGTGGTCACAGTTTCAATCGCGGATCGTAAATGTTTGACTGACCAGTTTTGACTAGCCTACAACTTGGATAAGATTCCTAAAAGACACTGATGCACAATTGCAGATGTGTTCTACATATCCTAAGTATAAAAGATAAATAAACTTGTCTTTTAAATTTATTGGTTTTCCTCAAACAACTAAAATATGATTTGAATGCACAATAAATCGTACTAAAACTAAAGCTTTTTAATAAAACAAGCATATCAAGAAACTAATAAAACAAGAAACTTCGCAAATCAGGCTCGTTCAAATCCTCGGCGAGACACACGGAGTGTCAGCAATTCATCCGTCAGAATTGTCGGCAATCCTCGCCAGGGTGATTTAACCACAGGTGTGTAGTAAGGAATTACATTTATAGTTTTGGACCCGGCCCTGATAGCAATAAGCTCTGGGGCGGATTCGTAACGGAACCGCTCCGAAGTCAGTAGATCCGGTCTGGATCCGTTGCGGATCCCCCCCCCCGGAGCTTACGTCAGACTTTTAATGGCGGATGCAGCGCGGAGCAACGGCGGGTCCGCGATCCGCCTTTGTTGTGGATCCGTCAATGCGCGCAAGTGGACGCTGACACGGGTCCGTTTTGCGGGTCTGTTGCGGAAGCCCCGATACCACCGCGGCTGATCCGCCACAGAGTCCTTTTGCTGTGTGGGATGCATCTCAGACAGCTTGGGGGTGAGTAAATAATTTTTGGCCGAACTATCCCTTTAAGTCACTTCCGTATTGGCTTCATCAGAGAGATCGGAAGGTTGGCCCTCGGTGTGTGCCTTAAGCCGCCCTTCCACTGCACACAACATACGGAAACGACAGTCGGAGTTCGCCCCCTAGTGGCAGTCGTAATGATGTTTCAGTTTAATCGCATATGGGAGAGAAGCTCATTCCAGCGCAAGAGGCTTCATTCTAATATGTTTACCATGGTGGAATAAATAAATGAATGCAAATGAATGAAACAATAAACAGCTATGCATATATGACAAAGACTGCCAATATGTTTTGGAGAAAACATATGAAGACAAGATTAAAATAATAACATACACAAATTAAATGAATAATGTATTTATTATCAGTAATCAAAAGGTTTTTTTAAGGATTCAAGTGTTACTAATAAGTTAAAACAAAAAGGATTGATAATTTTCATCTCACACACAGTTTATGACTGAAATACAATGAAATACATCACTTCCGGTCGGCACATCGTATGCGGTTTAGTCGCACAAATTGTGGTTGAATGCAATACGGAGTACAGACTGGACAGAGAGGATCATAAATAATGCTCGTGTTTGCGGTGCACACTTCATATCAGGTAAAATAATCTATGCATATGTACTGGTGTGTTGGTTTTATTTAGTACAAATTAGCAAGTTTCTGTTTTATAGGTGAAAAGTTGCCAACCTTCAATATTGTTTAGCTTAAATGTTAAACAAACATACAGCGATAGATGTGTGTGCCATCCATTAAATGGTCTCTTAAAATAATCCACATTGCTAATCATAGTTAGCCCAGCGATAGGTAACATTAGACAATAAGCCTGGACAAAATTCCCCAAACCACCAGAAAGTAATTCATATGTTGTCTAGGAAATATCCCAAACCTGGTTAAAATCGAGTTAATTTACAAAAATAGCTGTCACGGTCCCGCAGAATCAGTGACTGTCATATTCAGGCAGTTCTCTTTTTGCCTCCAGATAAGCCCCGCCCACCCGGAGACGTTGCATTATTTACAAACTTTTAAGGGGTCTATTGGCGCTCGTTCTTGAGTCACGAGATGTTAAAGCGTAACTAAACCCCTGGTCAGAACCTGACTCTACCCACTGGCAATATTTGAAAAATGCAAGAAAAGTGGGCAGATCCCAACGGAGATAGAGGGGACGAACTAAGTGTGTGGTGAGATCGTGGTGATCTTGAACCTGCTTACGTCACGAGTCATTTTTGGACCCACCATCCAATAGGAAAATTCAACTGCAGTAGCCACCGTTCAACCTGAAGAGGGCAGCACTCAGACGTTTTTACACCATATATTGTAGTATTGAAACACTTTATATCCAAAGTTCAAAAAACTTGCTAAAATCAATGAACAGCACTAATAAAGCCCCATTCTTACAGATCATTAATTTAAAAAAGTTGGTTTAGGGTTTAGTTACGCTTTAAATGTTAAAGGAACAGTATGTAGGATTGTGGCCAAAAGTGGTATTGCAATCACAAAACTTGTGGCTAAAACTGGTACTGCAATCAAACAACTTGTGGCCAATACACAACATGACAACATAAACATCAGTTGAGGGCTACAACTCCACTTTTTAAATGACAATATCCTGGCCATAACACTGTTGTCCGTGATATAAGTATTTGAAATGAAAATGATTTATTAATGTCTAGTGACGTATCAGGGCCATTTTATGATTAATTGATATTAATTTCTTACATACTGTTCCTTTAAATGAATTTAGCAAAACGAGTATGCGTCTCAATTATGGCCAGAAATCATCACAAACTGTTGTATACAGTAATGACTAAATATAAAGAGGTGGGAAAATAATTGCTGAAGAAACAAGAATAAAGAAAAAACATCAAGCTTTTAAAGTCAAAAAGATAAGACATTGTAGGACCATGAGCAGATGAAAAATACAAACACAGAAGTTTTACAACTTTTTACAACATTGTACTTTTATTGTAATTAGGTGATGTTGCAGCACAACATTTAAAAACATTTAAAAAACACAAAACACCTAAATTAACAAAAAATAGGATGTTTTAATAACATTGTAAAATACATAATTAGCGTTATTATACTGTTCACTACGAAAACAAAACCTGATCAAAAAATGCAACATTTGTGAGACGTTTTGTTCAGGTGTTAAACTAACTACCTTGGAACAAGATTTAAGGCTTTAAAGAACGTCATGGCCATACAACAGGGGCCTCATTTATCAACACTGCCTACGGACAAAAACGTGGCGTACGCCAGCTTTCACGTTTACGGTCAGATGTACTAACAGTGAAATTAACGTTAGAATGTGCATTCCTCCACGTAAACTTCATGCCTGGCGTACGTACATTTGTCGTGTTTTTTGTCCGTTGGCGACTCATAGAGGCCGTAAAGTGAAGTGGCAAACATTACACTACGAATTGCTCTATCGCACCACCAGCTGTTAGATATTGCTTATAAATTGTAATTGATAAATTAATTTACATATTATTGTCACAAGAGTCTTATTAAAATATCCTATTAATTATGCAATTAAGTAAGAACATATAAAAAACATGTGCAAATTGATACAACCCGTCTAGCAATGGCACTGTTGGCTTTATTAGAGGACATTTTCAATGGGCAAATCTGGAGAGAACGAGTTTTTAGGGACCACAATGATTTTCTGGCCCACGATGATGACTGGCTTATCAGCCGTTTCAGATTTCCAAGGGCTATACTCTTGGAGCTCTGCGCTGAGTTGGGTCCGAATTTGGAAAGAGAGACAGCGAGGAGCCACGCATTACCCGTTTCTTTACAGGTGCTTACTACACTTGGTTTCCTGGTAACTGGTTCTTTCCAAAGAGAACTGGCAGACGGCTCGGGAATAAGACAGTCGGGTTTGAGCCGTGCATTGCCAGCTGAATGGGACGGGATCATCTGCTTGTCTACCAGGTATATAACATTCCCATACGATGCAGGCTTCAGCACGGGGGGGAGCATTAGAGACATCGGAGACGCTGGGCTGAATGGGCTTTGGCTGCTCGGGTGGTGCGGACTCTGAGTGTGTGCCAGTGGATGTTCCTGCAGTTGTTCCTGTTGTTCCTAAGTCCAAATAAACACAGGCACATGTTAACAGTAATTTGACTCTGTTCATAATTAATGGGTATACACGCAATTGCAATAAAAGCAGTGGATACTTAAAATCTCTGGTGTACTTTTTGGTACATTGCATGCATTTTAAAATTAAATGGTGGTTGGTAGGCTATACGTCTCAAAGTTAAGGAAGTATCTTTTAAATTACTCACCTTCCTAAGAGTCCTGTAAAGTATCTGAATCTCCCACATTTTGATCAAAGGGTGTAAGTTCAGAATGTGCCTGTACCACCGCCTGTTCTGCCCACACTTTGTCAGTGCGCAGCAGTTCTCCCTTTAACTTCCACCTTTATGTCAGACCATTTCTTTTTCAATTCATTAACAGTGCGACTCTCAGATCCCACCGCGTTGATGGCATCAGTCCCACTCTTTTTTCTTTCTTTTGTTATTTATACCAGAGGACAAAGTTCCAAATAAAAAAAAATTTCTGGTTTGTACCTCTGATAATAGCACCTCTAATTCATTTTTAGTGAAATTTCGCTTCTTGCTTGCTTTAGCCATGTTCTTGCTGGTTTATTTAGCCGAATTGGACTAATTGCCATATTTATATTAATTTAATTGAGGGAGGAAAAAAGGTGTGGTGATGTGCGCGTGCATGTGCGCTCAATTTTGCGTTAATTGGGATGTACAAAGAGAATGTACGTGGAATCCTGCATACGAAAAGATTAATACATCTGTATTTACGCACATTGACAGCTTTTCCCCTACACAATGTTTTAGTATGAATTCAACGCAAGCCTTTGTACATGAGTCCCCAGGTGTTTATGACGTGTTACTCTGGTTTAAAGGTAGGGTATCACAGTTTGAAAAATGCTAACGGTAGCCGACTAGCAATGAAGTCACGATCCCACCCTCCATTCAAATCGCCATCCAAAGTCACGCCTCTTTCAAAACACATGATCACGCACAGATCAGACGTCCACATCTCATGTCTCATTCACCAGTGAGAAAACTTTGCAGTACAAATTGAAAAACGTTAGCAAAATAACCAACATAAACAACTGGTTTACATCAGAATAAGTTAAAACACAGTTTCGGTTGTGTAGACGTAGTAACCAGTGGCGGCGTTTCAAGAAGGCCATTCGAGTAACAAATCTATGAAACCACATTATGTGTACATACTCCACCAACCTGTACAAAATCATACTGGGATTGCACGGATGTACACTTACTGACAACAATACGGAAGCAATATAATTGAAAAATAAAAATAGAAATCATGGTTGTTTAAAATGCTTTTTAAATGTAGTCATTCTTAACTAAGTGCAACTCTAGCAACAAATAAACTAAAACAAGATACTATCAAAACATACTGTAACATTTCTTCACAAATCTTGTCATGACAGCCGCCAATAAACACTAAACACAATAAAGACTTTTAATGATGTGATAGAGCACACGTAGTTAACCCAGCCAGCTAACTAACTAAGACTAAAACACTAAATTAAACTCTTAGTAAAACAGGGCTAAATGCAAAAACAAGTCTTACCTTTTGTCGTCGTGCAGATTTATTCCACAAGTCGCCATATTCATAAACGCGCACAAATAATTAATACACTTCGACTGCGCTACAATTTCCCAATGTAAGAGAACATGTTTATTTATCCACATAGAACAAATCATTTTACTTCTGGAATAATGTATGCAATATGCATTGCGCAAGTGTGGGGGAGAACCTTGAGTCTGTTTGAATGTTAAAACAAAAAAAGGAGTTTACTTGTGAAAATAAAGATTATAACAACAGCGGTCATCATGAAACCTCCTGCAGGGACTTCTAGCTGCGCTGCAAGCAAGAATGACAGGCTGATGACATCAAAGTACCGCGAGGGTGAGGCGAGAAATCATTGTATGAGTTCGCTTTCAAACCGCTCTCGCGGCACGTTGATGTCATCCGCATGTCGGTTCCTGTATTATAGCATTAAGGTCGAGCACATGTGTAAATTATCCATATTTGTGATGTACCAATGTTCAGATATATTCTACTGAAAATATTTAAAATTATCTTTAATGAACATCATTATAGCCTGTTGATTTCTGGTGTTTTGTCTGAATGCTAGTGCCATACGCAAACGCCGTCCCTGGTAGTAACTATATCGTTATGCTAATCCGTAAATAAACACAAATTTCATAAGCAAAAATTTTTTTCATCAAAGTAGAATGTCTGAATCCATCTCAATACGAACATATCGCGTACCTACCTTACCAAAATAAACGTTTGCCTCCTGCAGCTGTTTGCATCTTGTGGTAAAGCAGTAAAGTTACCGATGTTAATTTGGGTTTAAGCTCTTTGCTGATCCAGGCAGTTTTTGCTGTTGTTGTTATAAAAGATGTCTTTCGTTTTGTGGCTCCTGTGCAGGTTGTTTAGATACCCTACCTTTAAATAGGCTATGTCGGCTCAGCAAGAAAATGCCCGCTATGCCCGATTATCAATCCAGCCCTGCCTACAATTATACAACAAAACACTATTAATAAAGCTGAGTTTCATTTAAACCAATGCATATTTTGGTTTGGTCATGACATTCTTTAAAGAGTAACCAAACCCTAAAGTATAGTTCCTAGTCAGCAGTACTGCCTGCAGTACGAGTAGTGGCAAGATGGCGCCTGTGTTTGGCTATGCCTCAATCACCTCTCTACTCTCTCATACATTTGTAACTTTCTTAGTGTTTTTACTTGTGTCAACCCTATCAACTTCCAGCTATGTCTCTGCAATTATACAGTATGATCGGGCCTTGTTATTTTGTATTAAGGCACATATGCAGGACTTTTGTATTACTTGGGATACATTCACTGAGTTTTTCCCTCCAAAATTAGAGTGCTACGTACCATCGCCAGAATACCTGTTGTTTACCCGACCCGGGTGTTCAGGTCCGGATGAGAAAGTAGCGATTGCCTGGATTTTCATTGAGACCGAACAGATCTAATCAGAACGAAACCAGAGCTCCCGGAAGTGAGCGTTGCCTGAGGCTGGATCCGATCTGCGAGTCAGATCGTGACGCAGTCTGTGCGCCATCACCTGTGCGGACCACCTCCGGCTGGATCTTCCCCACATGGCCTGTTTGCCATAGAGCGCCCTGCCAGTGTGTCCTGTGCCTGGTTACCTGTCGGACGGATCAGGCCATCCAGCCGGTTTCAGGCAAATCCCTGCCACGCGAGCGCTGTAACAGGATTGCACTATTAAACGCGCGCTTGATTGCGAGCAAGGCGTTTATTCTAAACGACCATTTTATAAAAGAGAACTTGGATTTTATGTTCATAACAGAGACGTGGCAGCGGGAGAACGAACACTATCATTTAAAAGAACTATGTCCCGTGGGCTGCTCCGTGTTTGGGACCCCGCGGCTCGCGGGACTTGCGATGGTTTTTCGGGATTCTTTTTGATGCAGTATGATGGTCACTACTTCGATTGACTCCTTGGAGCTGCAGATGTACAAGGTTGGGAAATTACACCCTTTTTACTGTGTTTTAGTTTACCGGCCTCCTGGCCATGCACGCACATTTCTTGACGATTTCTTTGAGTTTTTAACGTCAATTATTAAACTAGACCGCGTTTTAGTCCTTGGGGATTTTAATCTGCATATTGATGATCCCTCTTGCACGACAGCAGCTGAACTGTTGACCATTATGGATTCTTTTAATTTTGAACAGCATGTTACTGGCCCCACACATGAAAAAGGGCACACATTTGATTTAGTTATTTCCTGTGGCATAAACATTGATAATTTGAGTATTGAAGAAGTTCAAATTAGTGACCACTGCTGTATCTCTTTTAATTTATCAAATATTATGATGCCTTCCGCCTGTAATGTTGTAACTCAAAAACGCATCATAAGTGTGACAACACCCTGTGATTTTACTGCCTCTTATGATTTTAGCCCTCTTATTGAATGTGATGATGTTGATTCACTTGTGCAAAGTTTCAACAACCACTGTCTGGCAGTTCTGGATATGGTAGCGCCTGTTAAAAAGATTTTAGGATCAGAGAAGAAGGTCCCCCCATGTATAAATGATAATATTTGCAGTTTTAGGAGAAAATGTAGGAGACAGAGACAGAGCGTCTATGGAAAGCCACTAAATTAGAGGTACACCGACTCCATTTAAAAGACATGAGGCTGGATTTGAATGAACTGATAAAGCAGTCCAGATCATCCTATTTTTCTAACCTTGTGTCAGGAAATAAGAAAAACCCAAAAATACTGTTTGACACCATTGAAAATCTCACTACACCATCTGTTCCCCCTGTGCCTGTGTACACACATGAGGACTGTAACCAGTGCCGACGCCAGCCGAGCGCTGATGAGGGGGCGTCTTAAATACCAGAGGGGGCGATCACACAAAATGCATATAATTCCCCAAGGTAGAAAATACATATAGCTTTGGTATGTCCCTTAAGCTTTAACGTGTTATAAACAAACATCTCTGTAATACAACCACAAAAACTACAGCTAGTGAGCAACGTACATGATCTGAACACTTTTACTATATACAACAACAAAAAAGCCTACCTAACGTTACTTAACAGCACAACACTGCTCATTTGAAGTTCCGACCCAGAGGTAGTTTCTTTTTAATCCATTTCGAATGTCCATGGTAAAATTAGTTAATGCAATATAATACCCTGAAATTATTAAATGTTCGTACTTCGTGTTTGCTTTCCGTAGTGCAAATAATTTTTACATAATGGTGGGGGACAGTGTTTGCAAATGGTTTCTAGCGCAAAAACTGTCCAAACGCAACATTTTATCAAAATTTTGGTTCAATTTGATTATTTAAAGTAGTTATTTTAACTGCCACAAGTAATGCACCATAAGCTAGCGATTAAACACCAGCAGATAGAGAACCACAATAGCAAAATGACAATAACTCGTTTACACATTTAGCTATGCTTTAGGATAGGCTAATTCAAATACCTATTCATTAATAATAAATTCAATGTCTGTTTTTTATCTATTAATATTAATAATAATACATGTATTTAACTTGTGATAAACAGGTGTGTGAGAGAGAGATCGTATGCTTACCTTTAACGTTAAATGCAGAACAATAATAGGTTGGTTGTACTTGCAAGGATGCTGAAGAACATAAACATCTGAACTTTTCAAAACTATGAACTATGTCTGGCTGAAGTTCATGGTGCCAGAATTGACATGACAGGCGAACACTTGGTTCTGTGCACCTGAAATGCTCCGGTAATAATCCACGCCACGGCATTAATTGATGTGTGATAATCCGGAGTCCGGTTTACAGAATTTGCAGTGCTATTTTACATATATCCATTGCTACAGGCCCGGGTCACTCTCCCACTCCTTTCTGTAACTTTTGATATACTTTCGCACTTCGACATCTTGATTTCCCGCTGAGACTGAGAACGCTGGCTCATTGTTGACGTGCGTCAAGCCGTCAACACAAAAGGCTTGTTCAACTCCATGCGGCGCTGCAAGAACCGACAGTTGGATGACGTCAAAGTACCGCGAGAACGATTCGAGAAATCATGCAAAGTGTAATTTCGTCTCGCTCTCGCGGCGCTTTGACGTCATCACCTCACAGTTCTAGTGGCGCCGCTTGACGTGTAACAAGCCATGGAGTGGGCGTGTGTTTATTAATGTCACGGTAGAGTACATGCACACTTGATTTTTTTGTTTTGTTAAATAATTAGACTATAAAATTCACTTTAGGAAGACAATACACAAGGCAAATGTGATTTTTAAATAAAATTTTATTAAAATCCCATTCAACATTAATGGTGATCTGAGGGGGCGGGCAAGTGGGGGTGAGGGGGCGACGCCCCCTCGTGGCGCCGGCCCTGACTGTAACAACTTTTTGTCTTTCTTTCTGAACAAAGTACATGATATTAGGGCCAGTGTTAATCCCCCACTCACTACTGTTTGTTCCACTGAGGTTTCACCACTTTCAACTTGGTCGTCCTTCACTCCTGTTAGCCTACAGGATGTAAAGAACATAACACGAACATTGAAACCATCTTCAGGCCCAGCCGACATTATCCCTACAACTTCATTGTTTCAAATGCTTGATATTATTGGGCCCTCTGTGGAAAAAATAATAAATCTGTTGCTTAGTTCAGGCTCAGTACCCAGCTATTTCAAACACGCCGTGGTAAATCCGATCCTTAAGAAACCTAGTCTTGATCCTTCTGAACCTCAAAATTACAGGCCCATATCTAAACTTCCTTTTATTTCCAAAATTATGGAAAAAATAGTGGCCTGCCAGCTGACCTCCTATATGGAGCAGCAGAACCTGTTTGATAATTTTCAGTCTGGTTTCCGTAAATCACACTCCACTGAAACAGCGCTAATCAAAGTCTCTAGTGATGATGGCAGCAGACGCTGGCCGCTACACTGTACTCGTACTTCTCGATTTGACTTCTGCTTTTGATACTGTGGATCATATTATACTAATAAATCGGCTTCAAAATGAGATGGGACTATCAGGATCTGTCAATTAGTGGTTCTCCTCGTATATTCATGATAGAACTTTTAATGTTGTTGTTAACAATATTCAGTCTGACGTAAGTAATTTGTCCTGTGGAGTGGCACAAGGGTCAGTTTTGGGCCCTATTTTGTTTTTATTGTATATTTTGCCACTTGGGAAAATTATTGGTTGTTTCAAGGATGTCTCATATCATTTATATGCTGACGATGTTCAGCTGAACTGTTCTTTTAACGATGTAGAGTTCCATCGTCTGACTCTGTTTCTACAATGTGTGTCCTCCATCAAAGACTGGCTGACCACAAATTACTTGCAGATAAATTCAAACAAAACGCAAACAGTGATCTTTGCTCCAGAGAATATGTTCCCACAGATTAAACAGAATCTTGGCTCACTGGGCCCCTTTGTCAAATCCAGCCTCAGAAACCTGGGGGTTGTGTTTGACCAGGCCATGTCCTTTGAGCCACACTCAAAACAGCTAGTAAGAAACTGCTTTTATCATCTAAGAAACATTTCTAAAATTCGCAAAATGTTGTCACAGGAAGATTTGGAAATGATAATTCACGCTTTTATATCTACAAGACTCTAGGGGTGGAATGGTACACAGAAGTCCCGGTTCGGTTCGTACCTCGGTTCAGGCGCCACGGTTCAATTCACTTTCGGTACAATGGAGGGAAAAGCAAAACAAAAATGAAGAAGGCATTTTTTTTAGTACTTAAGAAAATCTTAAAAACATAGGTGTCCTTATCAGTGTTATTTTAAGATGTCATGAATATGAACTGAAATGCATTTAACATACTCTCTCGTATTTCAAAAATGTATACCACTTTAAGTAATCTTGCACTCATCTTTCATATATGGGTTCAAATGTATAAGTGTTACCTAAATACATTTTAAAATTACATTTCGGCCTTATTTCATATTAATGTACTAAAGAACAAAAAATAGGCTTGTAGGATGAATTAATAGGTGTGTACGACTTCACGAGGCGCTGCAAGAAACGACAAGTGGATGACGTCAGAGTAACGCGAGAGCTATTTGAAATCAGCCTCCTCTGCAAGATTTCTCGCGGTACTCTGACGCTGTTGGCGCTGCTTAAAGTTGAGCACACTTTTAAAAAGCAGCTGAACTCGACAGAACTGCGCCTCGTCCATTAATTGTATATTAGCAGGGCAATTTATCTCCTACTTCTCAGCATGAGAAATACAAAGTCGTGTGAACTGACTGAAATGCGTGTGTGTCAAGGTGAATGCGTGAGAGCCCTGATTAAATGTATTTCCACTCACATACCTGCCGACGCACAGTCCTCGTCTTTTCCACCACTCTCTCACCTGTACTACTGTAACTGACTGGAAAACTGAAGTTTTGCCCAACTTCCGATCTTAAAGAGGCTGGCGGAGCGTCTAACTCTTGTGGAACACCACTTGCCATCCTCGCTATTGCTGCTCACTAACTGACTGGATTGGCGTCGACAAAAAACTGCAGAGTGCCAGAATGTAGACGGGCTCTGATAAAGCACATACATAGGCGGAGCTCGGCTGCATCGTCGCCAATCAGAGCTAAAGCGGGGCAACAGATTAGCTGTCCATAAAGAACCCGCGTATCTAACAGTAGTTCCGCATTGCATTAATTATTTTGCACGCAAGTTTTTTTTATTTTCATACCGTGTATTCTCAGTTTAAATTCATGCACCGAACCGTGACCCCCGTACCGATTCGGTTCGAAACGAATACATGTACCGTTCCACCCCTACAAGACTTGACTATTGCAATTCTGTTTTTACCTGTCTAAACAAATCTGCTCTAAACAAACTGCAAATTGTTCAAAATTCTGCTGCCAGACTTTTAACAGGTGCCCCTCGAAGGTCTCATATTACTCCAGTCTTGTCAACACTCCACTGGCAGTGTTGGGAGAGTTCACTTTCTACATGAACTAGTTCAGTTCACAGTTCACAAATTTTAAAATGAACTAGTTCCGTTCATAGTTCATATTTCAAAATTTTGAACTAGTTCACAGTTCCAAAAATGAACTAATTTATAGTTCTTTTTTCCCATATTATAAAAAAAAAGATTGCTATCAGGGCTCCAGACTGCGACCAAAATTTGAGAGTGTGCGACTGAATTTTACATCCAGTCGCACATGTGCGACCAGTAAATTTGCCTCCCCCACCCTCCGTATTTTTTTATACATTAAATGTGGAAGGGGCACGTCAATGATCAATGAAATGAGCAATGAAATAATCAATGAGACCCGAGCGCATGCAAATACCCACACAGCAGGAGGCTCCAACACGATCTAACGGTAAGTTAATTGCAGGTAGCTCGCTCGTGGGTTTATTTATTTATTTTCTGTGGTTATGGTGGCATTTGGATGTCTGGTAGTGTAACAAGCGCCTGTGGTAGTAAAGACTAGGTGCGTGTTTGACGTCACGTTGAGCTGTGTAGACTGGCGTATGACATCAGTAATCTAACATGTATGATTCAAAAACAGCGCTTCTCCTAAACTGACGAGGGGTTTCAATTTAAAGCATGCGCGCAGCCTGTCTCTCTCAATGCTTTTTAAATACTCGCGCCCGTTTCCGCATTGCAAGACTTTGCGCGCGCATCTTCAACAGACAGGTGTTTACACTTGACGCACACGCGCAGCCTGTGTCTCTATGCTTATTAAATACTCACGCCTGTCTCCGCAAGTCCGCATCGCAAGACTTCACACCCGCGTCTCCCAAAACGGATGATGCGTTAAAACTTTACACACACACACGCCCAACAATACTTTCAAGCCTGGCTCCTTATTTAAAACAAACTGAAATACCATTTAACTTGGTTGTTAATGTCACTTGAATGAAATGACATGACATTTAACGCATTTGGATTTTATATTCATTTTAAAAATCCCAAATGTAGCTATTTAATATTTTGATAGTTATGAAGTTGAGTATTACAGTTCTTTGTTTACAAAAAAACAAACATGCATTCAAATCTTTCCAGTTAAACTCAGTCACTTATTAAAATATTTTAACTTGTTGTTAAAGTTGCAGCTATAATGAACCTATTTAAATACTGTTACAGGCAGTGTTCATTTCATTAATATGTGTAAAGATAATATGCAAAGTGTTTTCTATTAATATAAATTCTTCTGATACACGTGTACACAAAAACTCAAACTGAATTTGAGAGGTATGATACATTATCTAAGAGATTTAGGTATTACGTGACACAAGTAGCTCTCGACCACTTTTATTTTTTTAGAAAGTAGCTCTTCAATGAAAAAAGGTTGGAGACCCCTGGTCTACAGTGTCACCGTCGGATGATGATGCAGAGTTACATACATTAAAGTATTGTTTATAGCTGTGAAATGACCGAAAGGTTACTAAGCACTTTATTACTAAGCACTTTTTTTATTCTGAATGTATGGTATTTTGTTTACTATTTGTACTGTCATGGCAGTGATGGTGCTGTCAGTTTACCTTGTTGTTGCATCTTCAAAAGTGCAGAATAAAATGTGACACTGAATTTGAAACATCACATTTGTAATTTCTGCATCTATTATTAAAGAATGTATTAGTAATACAGTGGAAATTAGTAGATTTGGTTAGCATGTTGGTTTACGATGTGCGCCCCTAAATTTTCTGGTTGTGCCCCTAAAATTTTTAGTTGGGGGCCACTGTGCTCCTAGTGAAAAAAGTTAGTCTGGAGCCCTGGCTATTATAGCCCAAATTACCACAGACAGCAATTATTTTAAGTTTTAACTCTGAAGCTAAATGCTTCAGATTTCATCTTCATATCCAACTTTAAATCTTATCCAACCAGGGTTTACATTAGCATTGACTGTCTTTTAATTTTTATTTTTGCTTGCATATACCTTGAAAGGCTAGTAGGTGCTTCAAGGGGGTTTTCCGGGCGAAAACGCTGCGAGGCATCGCGTATAGGACAACCGCACGTGCACGTTAAATAGCGTGAGCTTAGTCAAAGTCTATTTCAAGATCCAGAATATGCGTTAGCAGCCTAACTTATGTTAATCGTTAACCGTTTAGGACAAAGGTTTTTCCGCTACACATTAAGGCCTGTTTACAATGTGTTTTAACCGGGTTTTCGCCTGGAAGACTCTTTAGACATCTGGCACCCTATTGAACTGAGAGCGCGTGCCGTTCACAAGCACCAGAATAAACGAGTTCACAATAAGTTCATCAGGCGTAATACAGTACGTTCAGTTCACGTTCGCTCAAAATATGAACGCGTTCATGAACTTTCGTTCAATGAACTCGTTCAGGCACAACACTGTCCACTGGCTCCCAGTAAAATACAGGATTGATTTTAAGATTTTAGTGTTAACTTTTAGAGCCTTGAACGGTCAGGCCCCAAAGTACATCTTGGATCTTTTAAAGCCATATTCCCCTTGTCGCAACCTTCGGTCCTCTGGCCAGAATCTGCTTAAGGTTCCAAAGACTCGAATTAAGACCCGAGGGGACCTGTCTTTTCAGTCCGTTGCCCCTAGACTCTGGAATGACCTGCCCCTGTCTATACGTCAGGCAGTTTCTGTTGTTTCTTTTCAAAGGGATCTTAAAACATGCTTGTATAAGAAAGCTTTTGGATGATGGGTTTTCACAAATGTTACTTTAATTTTACATGTGTATTTGCATTCTTTTTTTTATATGTTCCTATTTCCTGTGCAGCACTTTGTGATTTTTATCTGTGAAAAGCGCTTTATAAATAAATTTTACTTACTTACTTTCTTACTAAACCAACTTTTTTTAGTTAATGATCTGTAAGATCATTCCTTTTTATGAGGAGCGTGCAAGCCGTGTATCCGCTTCTCATTAAGCTCGTGAGTATTTTGCCGTTGTATTAAATGCATACACGCGTCAGACCTGCCAACCTGTACGCATTTTGCGTAGCAGCTGCTCATTTTGACCTCAAAGTACGGTGGTACGATTTGTCACTCTAAACTACGCAAAAACCTGATGACGCCCTTTGCCGCGCGAAGTACTCAAAAGAAGCAACAGAAAAAAGAAAAATATGTTCAATCATAGCACTGGGCTCATCCACCACATAGAAAGTGGGGAAGATTGACAAGTCACATGGCCAATCAGTAACAAGAGTCTGCTATCGATGGAATCACAAAATCCAGCGTGATCTCCTTCCTCCACCCAGTTTCTGACCATATTTTTCAACGGAGAGTCAAGACGTCTGACCCGCTAAGGTAAACTGGTCAGGGTGGATGTGCAAATAATTAAATAATGCATTAGCTTAATCCTATGAAGTCGATGGTCGCGCGGGCTCCGTTTCATAACGCGCACTTGACCGCAAGATGCGCTAACATTACTTCTGATTTGTAAATGGGCATCATTTATAATTGAGCGCTTGCGAAAAAGTACAATGATTTTTACCATGGGGCAGATCATCCAGTTTTAGTCAAATAAAAACGGAAAGTTCACTCTCAGTGAGGGGGATCCACCTGACATCCGAGTGAAGCCGATTAGATGCGTTCTGAAATAACGCGCTCTTGATAATTGTCAATAAAATAAAACATCATATACAAACCACATCAAATAAAGTTTTATAAATGGAGAATGTCTCGAGCGCCCACGTGATAGGTGCCTATGCCGTACTGTACTGTAAACAAAGCTACAATAAATTACAGACAGACATAAGTTACAGTTAACAGCACTACTGTCACAGTTATGGTTGAATTTAAAGAATGTTAACTCTAAAATACTGTCTTAAAGGGATAGTTAACTTAAAACACGTAATTCAGTCATAGTTTACATAACAGAACAGACTATCCAAAAATTTGAGTTTCTTTATTGTGTAATACACATGTTTTTAAAGTGTTGATAACCATAGTGTCTGGTCCCACTCCATTGTATGTTTTTGCTGGTCAGGGAAAAAAAATTCTCAAATGTGTGTTCACATTAGTAAATGCATTATGAACAAAAAATGAACATTATGGGGCGGTTTCCCTGACAGGGATTAGCTTAATCCAGGACTAGGCCTTAGTTTAATTAGGAAATATAATATGCCTTACTAAAAACATTATCTGTGTGCATTTTGAGGCAAAACAAAGGGCCCTGATGTATTTTAAGATATGGCAGTGCAAGTTGTTTTCAGTTTGGACAGCTCTTAAAAATGTTTTAGTCTAGGACTAGTCTAATCCCTGTCCGGGAAACCGCCCCTTTATTGTATATAAGCATTCATTAATTCTTGTTTATGTAATTACAGTAATTGATGTTAGTAATTAAAGTTGCATTAACTATGCTAACAGGTTCAAATTTGATTTAAATAAAAATGCTAAAATCATATATATATATATATATATATATATATATATATATATATATATATATATATATATATATATATATATATATATATATATATATATGAGCGCCTGTGTCTTTGTCACCTTTTTCACCCCTGATGAGTTTGCACCCCTGTTATTAGAGCTGTTCATTGATTTTAGTAAGTTTTTTGACATTTGGATGTAAAGTGTTTCATACTACAATATATGGTGTAAAAACTGCTGCCCTCTTTAGGTTGAACGGTGGCTACTGCAGTTGAATTTTCCTATTGGATGTTGGGTACAAAAAATAACTTGTGACGTAAGCAGGTTCAAGCTCACCACACACTTGGTACGAGCTTACTCATCCCCTCAATCTCTGTTGGGATCTGCCCACTTTTCTTGCATTTTTCAAATATTGCCAATGGGTGGAGTCAGGCTCTGACCAGGGGTTTAGTTATGCTTTAAACGTCTTATTCCAACATTATGATTACATTATTTTAACACCCAGAGGTGTAAAGAGTACCTGAAAGCCACACTTGAGTAAAAGTACAGATACCTTACTATAAAAGTTATTCCACTACAAGTCACCAATTTAAAGGAACAGTATGTAGGATTGTGGCCAAAACTGGTATTGCAATCACAAAACTTGTGGCTAAAACTGGTACTGCAATCACACAACTGGTGGCCAATACACAAAATGACAACATAAACATCAGTTGAGGGCTGCAACTCCACTTTTAAAATGACAATATCCTGGCCAGACCACTGTTGTCAGTGATATAAGTATTTGAAATGAACGTGATTTCTTAATGTCTAGTGACCTATCAGGGCCATTTTATGATTAATTGATAAAAATACAACTCGAGTAAAAGTCTTAAAGTAACCCAATTTAAAATTACTTAAGTACAAGGCTTTGAACCAGTTCACGGAACGAAAACGGGGAAAAAAAGTTTTGCAAGGAACAGAAACGAAACCAGAAACTATAAACTATAAAAAATAGAAACATTTATTTAAAATAATGGTAACTGGTTAATACTGTTATTTTTTTTTTTTTTTTTTTTGACAAGATTTCTGTGCAATACTGTGAAGTTCACTTCTGGTCGTCGTTGACTCAGAGAAATGGGAAGCTTGCCACCAGCAAGTAGCCTACTCAAGCCCAAGTCTCTAATACTCAATCATAAGAGGTAAATATTGTAGGCTACCAAGTATCTCAAAATGTTTGTTTTTTAATACAATTGTTGATCCAGTTGATCCGTGATCCGTACAAATCACGACCCACAGTTCGGCTCGCATGCGATTCACGGATTAATACGCAAATTTAAATAGGGTGAAAGTTGATCATTTGCACATGTTTCAAAGGCTTGCAAATGTTAACATTTATTTTAAACAATTCAACCACAAAAGGCACTAAAGTGAGCAATTTTCTGTACGCACAGACCCACATGCTGTTGAATGTGTCTGGTCCAACTCCAATCAAACGTGATTATCCCTATGACCTTCAAAGATCAGAACTCTTGATGTATAAACTTGAGAGAGAGTTGCGCTACTGTGGTTCATACTGTAGTCCATTAAAATACATTTGGCGAATAAAGCACTGAAAAACAAAATAATTTTCACTTTATATGGAGCGACTGTGTGCGCGTGTTTAAGTGCACTCAACAAATGTAGGCATGTCAGAATTACAGTTATGCCACTTACATAATGTAGCCTTTTTAATGTTTGATGACAAGATAGAGACTTAAGAAAAATTATGTAGACTAATACTTTAAGTTTAATCTCCTAATGATCAGCCTACATATCTGTATGTCCCACAGCTGACATGGAACGTTATTAACTGGTTCGGAATATAATTTTTTGGTTCTAACCCAGGGATGGGCAACTTTGATAATGACGAGGGCCAGCATTTTCCTCCTTTATACCAAGGGGGCCAGAACCACACGCACAATTTACCATTCTTAATTTTCTTTATTAAAAAAACACAATATACAATTAACCTGTCTTTAAAGATTTTAAATATAAAACTTAGCAATTATTTTAGTTCTAAATTATAACTTTATTTTCAGTGGACAAGCATTTCAGATAAAACTTCTTAACTGCATTGCTTTAACATCTGTAACAAGCAAGGCACTTTTAAATTAGTATAGAGGAGTTTATTATCTGACCCTAAGAGAACAAAATTATTTGAAATAAAAATACATAAATTCAAAACAAAATATATAAAAATTATATATTCACATCTGAGAGCAATTCTGGCCCGAGTACGACCCGTCAACCAAACCAGTGGCATTATTTTTAACCCGACTGGACCCGAATGTAAACTGATGTTTGTGCAGTCTGCAGCCCCGGTGGCCTTGTAACAAATTTGGAGAGCTGCTCCATTTGTTTATATGACGATGACACCAAGGTAACCGCTAAAATGTACATTTAAAAATATCTGACATGTCCGTCACAATAATAATTAACCTATTGCCAGCCACACAATGTCGCAAGCGCTCTTGGCAAACAGAGGAGGTTTGAAAAGGACATTGACACACACATGCGAGGGTTCAGGGCTTCTCTGGTCCGTTCGGCAAAAACACATTCATTTTAAATAACCCGAGATCCGATTATTGTACCCGACCCGTGTCCGAGGCACGCGTGAAACTTTTAGACCCGAACCTGACCGGATCTCGACGTCTTCTTCACATAAGCCTAAACACAGGCTTATGCTTACTGTGACGATCTGCGGAACCTAGCGCCCCCTCCTCGTTGGGAGTATTTATGTCCTAATTCAAAAATTACTATTTTAAAAGTATTTAAGTATAATGTGGTCCAGCGGGCCGTATTAAAATTTACCCCGGGACGCCAGTTGCCCATCCCTGTTCTTACCGGTTCAGGAACGTCAATTTTAGGGTTGAACCAAAAACCGGAAACGTTAAAATACTGTTTCTGTTCAGAACGAAACAATTGGGAAAAAATTCTGGTTCAAAGCCCTGATTCATAACGATCACTATCAGGCATAATGAATCATTTATACATTTCACGTGAAAATGCTTTTAAAAAACCTTGTTACTTACCCATGTGAAAATTTGTTTGCGGATCAGCAACACCCACCGTTGTGAAATTACTCTCAGGGATGTCATCTGCAATAATTTACATTTAATGTTTTTTTATAGCTATGACAGGGTTTCAGTCTAACACAGTACATTTGAGATTTCACTTCCACTACATTGGTACAGATCTTCTGTAGTACATACTCCCTTGATCCAAAAACAAACTAAGAACCCAATTGCAGACAGCTCTTAACCAAAAATACTTTTATGTAACAAAATATTACATTTACATGCAAACTGAGAACTCGGCTCTGAATTCGATTCTTTCTAAAAACTCCGGCCAGAGTACAGATTTTGAAAATCTTCGGTTGCATGTAGCCTGAGACAAACGGCTGTTTAGGCAGCCAACGTCACAGTATGCTCCAGTGCTCGCACCTACATCAAAAGTCCAACCTTGTTCAAAACAGGAACAGGAAGTGATTCATTGCTGTTTTTGGGATTCTGATTGGCTAACATGGGTTTGAGCTTCTCGTTGCACCATATATACATGGGTATGTATGTGTTAAAGAACACTTTTCTGAAAACTGACATGTGTGCACGAAATTATCTTTGAAACTGGAGAGGTTGAAATGTCCGTTTATGAAAATATCTGTCCACATGTAAACGTAGTCTGAATAGGGGAGAACTAAACTTGGGAACGAGGACACACAGGTGAAGAGCGTAAATTAATAAGGAATAATTAACAAGGGGGTGGGGTCAAGACTTAAGACAGGAGAGCACGAGGCACACAAAACATAAACACAGGCCACGTGACTCAAAACAACACAAAACAAGACAACAGTAAGGGCTGCCATGATCATGTCACATGAAACAAGGGAAAATACATACATGGCTGACAGGATCATGACAAGATGTTTATGCAAAAGAAAGCTAACATGATAAACAAACATTTAACAACATATAAATCACAACTGCATAATGTTACAGAGCTTTTGGGGTGTTGGTGAATGAGATCTATGTTTTGACCATCGTTCAGAAATCTGATTCAAACAAAATCGTTGACAAAAACAGTTTATTTTATGAAACTTGCCTGCATGAAAGTATTACTTTACAAAAATGCATGACCTAGAGTAAAATGATTTTTTATGTTTTTGGTGGAGGCTCTGTTCTTCCTTTTAATTTACTGCATGTTTAGATATTCATACAACAAAATATTCTGGGGGCCATGAAATTTTGTGGAAATTATATAAATAAAAAAATGCTAACACGGAATGGTTACATAGAAACAATGCTCGGGGTCAAGAGTTCATACTAAGCAACAAACCCATTTGGTAGTCAGGGTAGCTCTTCTTTTTTGGTTTCCTCTTCTCTGGAATCTTTATAGGCTCTTCCTCTGGGCAGCTCACTTCAGCAGTGGTGGTCAAATCATATTTTTCCCATTCCTGTCTGCTGTTTGAAAGCCATTGTTATGCACAGGTTTTATGTTACTGATATTACTATTATTATTACTTCTACTATTAATAAATAATAATAATTGTATTTGAAAATCGCAATTTCGTTCAGAAATTGCAATCCCTCCCCCCAAATTGTGCAACAAGCAAAAATCTCAACTAAAGCTGTAAAATACACGTGAGTCAGTAGGCACTACATTACTTACTTACTTACTTAAGCCTACCATTCAACTTTGGGCATAGGCCACAAACAAGGGCCCTGCAGTCGTCCCGGTCCTGGGCCAACTTCTCTAACTGTCCCCATGTATGTCCAGACCTTCTCACATCTGGATCCAGGTCGCGGCGGCAGCTGTTCCTTGGCCTGCCTTTCTTTCTTTTTTCTTGTAGGTTCAAAAAGAGGGTGTGTCTTCCTGTACTGTATGCGGGCTTGCGAAGGGTATGGCCAACCCATTTTCAGCGTCTTTGAAGGGTCTCTTTCTTAACAGGTTGCTGTCCTGTTCGCTGCCACAGCTCCAGGTTACTGATGGTGTTTGGCCAGCGTACCTTTAGGATTCGTCTGAGACAGGTGTTGATAAATGACTGAATTTTCTTCATGATCGTGACTGTTGTTCTCCAGGTCTCTGCACCGTACAGTAGGACAGGCCTTATCATGGAGTTAAAGATCCTGATCTTGGTGTTCCTAGGCAGCTCTGAGGATCCCCAGACTTCTTCAGTTGGTGGAAAGCGGCCTTTCCAATCCGCACCTTCACATCCGGATCTGTCCCTCCCAGCTTGTCGACTACATTAGGCTGTCATAATTTTAAAGGTCAAAATCAACTGAATTTGTTTGTTTGTAATGTAGTAAAGAAGAGATGATCAGTTTATGTGATTGAATAATTAATTTAAGAATCAATATTGATTCATTGAAATGAGAATCGACTCAAATCAATAAATCAATATTTTTTCCCAGCCTGTTAACAAAGTAATTACATACCTGATTGAAATTTTACTTTTATAAGTGGAAATTTCTTCCATACATCCTCATAGCTTTATTCACGTGTTGATCAGGCCAAGACACACACCCATTCTTGACCCAACAGGATGGTATGACTTCATCCATTTCGGCATTCTCTTCTCCATACTGCTCTGTCCCACATTGTTCTTGACTTTCAGTAAACAACAGACAAACAAAACCTATAACTTAGAAAAATGAGATTTTGTTGCAATTATGTAGATTTGTGGCATGTTGTATGGTGCTGGTTTCAGAGGTTACCCTGGTAAGTTTGGGTTTAATTTAATAAGCAAACCCTGTTATTCAGACTTACGAAAGTGGATTGGTTTAAAGCAGTGTTCATCGCAACGGTAACTTGTGCTACACCACTAACCTGCTCCAGATAAGGTTTTATTCTGGGTACAAGGTAGCAAATCCAAACCGGACCAATCAGCAATGAGCACAGTGACGTAAATCCGATGCGTGGCACGGTTAACCCTTTAGTCTTAACAAGAAGGGCACCATGGTGGAAAATGCATAATTATACTGTAACATGCACACAATTACTCAACATTTTAAGTGATGTTTAAAAATGAATGCACTTCATTTTAATCTGCTTGCCGAAATCTTTTGTTTCGGGTTGCATATGATTACAGTATTTTTATAAAATTAAATGTATATAAGGTGTTTTTAAATTATAATAATTTTTAGTTTTATCTTTGACTCTTTAATATCTATGCCTTGTCATTATTCCTGTACTGTATTGTCCCTGTGATTCTTCGTGGTGAGGAGTTCCCAACGGTGTCCTTGGATCTTTAGGCAGCCGATGACCATGTTTTCTTAACACAAAGAGAAGCTCATTAACAGATGACTGCGTTGCTTTATTCATCACAACCAATTTAGCCAAATTGCTACTCCTCACTTAATTCATATGAAGAGGTGCCTGTTTCTGCATCATCACTTTCACTGTCATACTGCTGTCCATCTTCATCATACAAAATCACTGATGTCAACAGTACTTCCTGCACCATCTTCTGTCAGACTGCCATCGGTTTTATCCAGGCCAACCCCCAGCAGCAAATAAATGATCCTTCTCTGATTCACTGCTACACAGTGTCATTGCACGCAATTCAGCATTTTGTTACCTCCATTTTGTGTGGTACGCCATCTATTAAAAAAGTGATGTATGTAAGAAATAATTGACGGCGGGCTGTTACTAGGGATGAGCGAGTACAGCATTATCTGTATCTGTTAACCATATGAATTATCTGTATTCTGTACTCTGAGTGGGTGTGGTCTAACCCGGAAGTATGCGGGGTTTGTCTTGAAATGGGCGGGGCTTTAACCGGTATGTTATTTTAAGCATGCAATTAATATATGGGTTGATCAGAAATTGTTATATTTCTGTATCACTGATCATAAGAGGGAGAGAGAGAGAGTGTTTGTTTGTGTGTGTAGCTTAATTTGTAAGATTATTTATTATTTATACCACTACTACCTTTATATTTTATGAAATACAGCAAAAAGTGTCAGACACTCAGTGCGTAAAGTAAAAAAAAAAACTGGTTAGAGCCAGCTGATGGTTAAAACGAAAAAAACTCAGATGACTGGCAGAGAGAGGAAAAGAGAGCGAGAGTGTGTGTAGCTTAAATAATTTGTAATATTTATAACACTAACTTTAACTTACTACCTTTATTTTTTATGAAATACAGCAAAAAAGTGTCAGACACTCAGTGTGTGAAGTAAAAAAAAATGGTTAGAGCCAGCTGAATTAAAAAAAAATTGACGAGAGAGAGAGAGTATGTGTGTGTGTGTGTGTGTGTGTGTGTAGCTTAATAATTAATTTGTAATATTTATAACACTAATACCTTTATTTTTGTATGAAATACAGCAAAAACGTGCCAGACACTCAGTCTCTGGTTACTGGTTAGAGACAGCTAAAGGTTTAAAAAATAAAAAATTATCCGACACGCAGAGACGCGATGCGAGTTGCATTCACGTCTGAATGAACCCACGTTTACCAGAACTCTGCTGGTTAGTACGTATTAACGTTACAACCCGAAGTAAAAAGCTAAAGAAACCCTTAACGTTAATGGAAAAGAACCGCGAACCCGAGTGACTGAGGGAGAGAGAGACAGAAAGCTGTTCTGTGTGTGAATGAGCAGAGCAGGACACAGCAACACAATACATCTGTATGTGTGTAGGGGAGGGGCGCTGTTACTACTAGCCTATCACAGAACACTGACACAATCAGGTACCCAATGATGATTTTCATTCAATCCAGGCACAGATGTTGACTCGTATTACTCGTATAATACTCGTACTCGGCAGAAGTGCTTATCCGTACCGGATACTCGTTTCAGCCGAGTATACCACGGTTACCACAAACATTCAGGGCTCAAGATAAAGGACTGTTCGATGGCCCGGGGCCAGCGTGAGAGATGCTAGGGCCAGTAAGCAGTATTGTCACTTGCCCGATTGGGTCAGTGCTTCGCCCTCAGTAACTTTATTTTCTGCCTTTGGCCGTTTGTCTGTATGTTTAATTATGCAATGTTAATGAGAACAGACGCGCTCAACTCTCAGATTGTTTATGGGTGCGAGTCATAAAACTTATCAAAGTAAAAAATGAAAAACCACATTCTCAAGATATAATTTCTTGGAATTGTATATACCAGGTCCACACAGACGCGTTTCGGCCTAAGCAATCATCAGTGTATATATAATATATATACACTGATGATGATGTATGATAAATATATACACTGATGATGACTAAGGCTGAAACGTGTCTGTGTGGACCTGGTATATACAAATCCAAGAAATTATATCTTGAGAATGCGTTTTTTCATTTTTTACTTTGATAAGTTATGCAATGTTACCATCGAGACACAATTAAAGCGTTGTGAACATTAACTTCTCAGAAATGTCATGAGGTTTCTCCTACCTTATTGGTTGTTGTGGATACTGCTGCGTGTGTTATTGTGAATTTTCAGAATTAGAGTTTACATTTACAATTGCCCTAACAAATAATGAATAAAATGTATAGGTATACAATTATATTTGACTTATATGTGACACTGAAGTCTTTTTTAGGTGGGGCGTTTGAAAATTTTGGCAGGGCAAGTGAAAACCTCAACCACTGGCCCGACCAGACCAGTATAATTGTTTTTGCGTTGAGCCCTAAATATTGCTCTGGTGGTTGTTTTAAGACATTTGACAGGTTAGGTGTGCGTTTTAAAGAGTAACTAAACCCCTGGACAGACCCCGACTCCACCCACTGGCAATATTTGAAAAATGCAAGAAAATTGGGCAGATCCCAATGGAGATAGAGGTGACGGACTAAGTGTGTGGTAAATTTCACTGCAGTAGCCACCGTTCAACCTGAAGGGGGCACCACTCAGACGTTTTTACACCATATATTGTAGTATTGAAACACTTTATATCCAAATGTCAAAAAACTTACTAAAATCAATGAACAGCACTAATAAAGCATCATTCTTACAGATCATTAACTAAAAAAAAGTTGGTTTAGGGTTTAGTTACTCTTTAAAGGACAAGTTCGGTATTTTACACTTAAAGCCCTGTTTTCAGAGCCCTGTTTATGGTGAAATGGAATGGTTTTGACAGAAATTTCGACATATGCGGCTACCCCGAGTATCTTCGGGTGTCTGCGTTTCGCCTCACACCTCCACAATGGGTTTAATGGTGCACTGGAACAATCCTTCCTAAAATGCATTAAACTTTTGTTTACAAAGACATGAAACTCACCGAGTGGTCAGGGGTGTTCACTGATATGCTCACACAAAAATCGCTGTAAAATATGCTTTCCAACAGCTGTTTTAGCATTCGTTTTTAACTTGTGGACCTATTTTTCCAGACGCCTCACACCCGTACATTGTTCTGGTTTCCCCTTTTCAGATGAAACAGTCTTCAGTCTTAGGTTTTGATTTCAAAGATGGACTTAATTGTTAGCGAAATAAAGCCGTGAGGAGATCTTGCAAGATCCACTAAAGTTTTACTGTACCACAAGTGTTATATATATATATGGTGACAACCCCACCCCCATAAATGTGAACATACATGTACTCCATATATGGTCTATTATTCAGAAACATATGGTTTGTATCATATAGAAAACATATGGCATCACTTTGTCAAGATTACAGTACGTCTTTTGTCTCGGCCTTCAGCATGTAACGACCTTCACCATGTATAAGAACAGACTGCAATGCATGCTGGTACATTTCATACTCACACTGGTAAGCTATGGTTATATTCATATAGAAAACATAATGGTAAAGTAAGATTATACTTAATTCCTTTATACTTGGATTAAAACAAACTTCATCATAATCCCCGCTCTGAGGCTTACCTAGCCTCAGTTTTCCTGTTTATTTATTTTAATCCGAAGTGCCGTTTCATAATTCAGTGTCTCAGTTATTACTATATATTGTGGTTAAAGAAAACCACTATAGATTACCAATTACTAAATTATGCCACTGCACTTCGAACTATGGACAATAAGAGCAAATATCTTTCCATTCTTATTTTGTTTGGAATGCAAAAGTAAAAGGACTTAAGTCCTACATAAACAGTTTGTGTGCAATTGGTTCTGCACTTGTCTGCGGCTGTTGTAGTTATATTGAGTATATGTGGTAAAACTGGGTAAATACATGATACAGAATATATGATAATCAGACCGTATATATAAATGTTGGCAAATGAAAGTAATAATATAGTAAGTAATTAAAACAAAATAAAGTATGCATAGAGCACAAATAAATGTAAAGTAAAATCAAACCAAGTAAGTAGAAATAAACAAAATTAAGTAAAGCATGCATAATAATTATAAAATAAATATAAATCAAGTAAAATACGTCACTAGAAATAATCAACAAACTAAGTATGTATGATAACCATAAAGTAAAATGTAAAATTTAAATCAAATAAAATAAAATAAGTAAATTGAAATAATTGATACTAAAATCTAAGTTAGGTATGCATGATAAACATGAGAGAAATGTAAAATTAAATTGAATAAAACAAGTGAATATAAAATACCCAAATATAAACTGAAGCTAAGCATACATATAAACCCAAAACAAAAAGTAAAATCAAGTCAATAAAACAAAAGTACTGCCTAATAATAAATTTAAGTAAGGTTCATGTAATACGTTTTGATTATAATTAACCTACATGGGCTTGAGGTTTGTTTTTATTCCTCGTTTTCATCCTCCTCCGAGGTGCTTGAATATTCATTTATTAACTGTAGGTTCATTACTGTTCTGTAAAGTAAGTCCTGGTAATGCACGGATTGATCATTTTGTGCCT
This sequence comes from Misgurnus anguillicaudatus, assembly GCF_027580225.2. Classification (NCBI taxonomy): domain Eukaryota; kingdom Metazoa; phylum Chordata; class Actinopteri; order Cypriniformes; family Cobitidae; genus Misgurnus; species Misgurnus anguillicaudatus. The sequence goes on along the minus strand of NC_073348.2, from coordinate 11,601,717 downwards.
TTAGTTTTTTATCGTCCTGATAAGTTATCATTTCCATTTGTTTAACGGTAGCTTTGATAACGAGGGATTTTAATAACGGTATTACACAACAAAATAATAGTCCTCCGATGCCTATCACCACTCCTACAAATATTCCTAATTTTGCTAACCAAGCTCCCCATGCTCCTAGTTTTAAATCAAACCAATCCCCCATTTTCTCATCCCTTCCTGCATTAGTTGCCATTTCTATCTGTAATTCTTTGAGTTTGGTCGGAATGAAAGTACAGCATTAATTAGAAAATAAAATACACCCTCCTCCTTTATCCACTAATATCCAATTAAGCGCGAGTCTATTTGCCATGTCATTTTACTTGTTGCATCTAGTTGCTCTCCAAGCGAAGTTAAAGCTTCATTGGTGTGGTTAATGAATCTCTGCTCGTTATAGTATATTTAATTGATCCATTCTGTATTTTTATTTTGTGAAATCCAAATGAATATTGACTCAAAACCTGCTTTAACTTCATCTCGGGCCTTAAATTGATTTGGTATACCTCTGGGTTGACCTATTGCGTCTATATATACTGTAGGATCTGATTCGTAACCTCTCTTAACTCTATGGTTACTTGTGTCCTTTGGTTCTGACTTGCCATCGAAATCCCATTCCATTATATGAATCTCCTGTATTAGTCGTACTCTTGTACATTTTCCTTTCCATCCTAATGGCAAAAAAGGTAAAAGTTTTCTATGTCCGCAAACCCAGAAAAAATCTGCTATCACTTGTGTTTGATCAGTATAGGTGTCTACATCGGGGAATGCTATAGTTTGATTTTCACAGGTTTTTTCTGGAATTATTTTCTTCCCATTTCTTATTCCTGATGACCTCATAGGTGGGAGATCTAAGGTATCACTGGCTTGTCGAACTTTTGTCTTATCTAACATCCACATTACTTTGCATTTTCCTTTAACTCATTCACCGCCATTGACGAGTTATCTCGTCATTTATGAGTTCATATTTAACTAATAAGTATGCCTTTCTGGACGAATTTCAAAGTGAAAGTGTAATACCGCTTTTATCCACCAGATGGCGCCAAAACGAATTTATCAAAAACCGAAGTTTAAAAAATATAACGTTTTATTTTAACTCTCTTTATGTTTGATAGTCATTCTGAGTCTGATCTCTAACATAAATTTCTTTACAAAAACGCAATTTTTTAATCTTTTTGCTCAAAATGTTGTATTTTTGAGGAAAAATATCCATATTTCAGTGGTTAAATTAAGTAGAAAAAGTAAATATATAATGAAACGTTTTTTCCCCATTTTGTTTGTTTGTTTGTTTATTGCTTGTTTGAAAGCAGAGGGTGTGTTCTTTAATTTGATATAATTTGTATGTTTATATATTTATAGAAAATAATTTTTCCTGCAAGGAATTTTGTGAAAATTTTGTTAAAATCACAAAAATGCAGGTGGGCAACTTTTCTCAAAAAGGCTGGCGGTGAATGAGTTAACGTTACTGTTGTAGGCTGAACTGCACAAGCCATGAGCATATTAAGTTACATGATAGCAAATATAAATGGTATAAATTAACTGTTAACGTTACTTACTTCTAATCCAGCTCCAGTGCGTCCTCCATTCTTAGGTAACGTTAAAGATAAATGCTTCTCTTCCTCAATGTCCAGACATAAATGAAGATATTCCTCACGTGTGTGTAAAGTTTATCTCCCAAACATGCGGTAAAGTCTTTAAATCTGATCAAACTTTACGCTTTGCTTGTTATGGTTGAACAGCTCGTGTCTTCATTACCATGTCAACAGCTGTGGGCGTGACCAAATTAAAGATAATGAAGTCAGCCAGGGAAAACGGTACTCTCTTTACTTCAATGCAGATTAAACAAACAGGTAATATTTGTTTTCGATTATATTTAGCTTGTTTAAAAGTAGACATTTCAGGCTTTCTTTGGGTATGTGTATCATGCTTGTGTGACGAGTATTCGCGGAGTTTCAATTGATTTTTGTAACGTTTTGTTGTTGTTTAAGGCATGAACTGGCCACAAGCATATGATGATCAGGCATGTCGTCAATGTGTGTTCAGTGTCAGTGTTCTGTCCATGGTCATTTCCTGATGCCACATCTTGTGCCTCATTGTTTTTAGCAGAAGTTTCTTGGTTGTTTGTTCCAAGGCTGTCCCCTCCAGTCTCTGTTTTTTCCTTATGAGCTTTAGTGCAGTGGTTTAAGTGGTACCACGTGTTGCTGCCTTCCACTCGGACTGCTGTTGGGGTAGTGGCCACCACTTTATATGGTCCATCCCTTCTGGCTTCGTTCCATTTCCTCCTGAAAACCCTCAGATAGACTTGGTCCCCTGGGACAATTGGACATGTGGTCTCCGTCTCCTCACTCGGCTGCTTTCTCCTTTCCTGCACATAAATAGCTTTATGGATAGCAGTTAGTTTTTTCATGTATGACCTTAATTCCATTTGCAATTGCTCTAATGGAGGCCCAGAATATGGACCTCTACAGTGTGGAGCAGGCATAGGTCGACCTGTAAGCATTTCATGCGGTGTTAAATGTGTATTTCTGTTAGTTTGCATGCAATAGCTCATTAGTGCAAGAGGTAAAGCATAAATCCAGTTAAGTTTAGTACTAGCACATATTTTGTTGAGTTTTGCCTTAATGATTCCATTGGCTTTTTCAACCATCCCTTGAGATTGTGGATGATAAAGCAAAGATTGGGATGTGTTTATTCTTAAATGTTGTAGTTCTTGTTTTACTGTTTTTTGAATGAACGCTAACCCATTATCTGAACTTATTTCTGATGGTATTCCGAATCTAGGAATAACCTCTCTTATCAGAAATTTGATTACTGTTCCTGCTCCTTCGTCAGCCAACGGTACAGCCTTCACCCAACGACTAAACCTACAAATAACAACAAGCAAGTATTTCTTACCCTGCACTCTCTTGATCATATCCACATAATCCATCACCAAGTGTTTAAATGGTTAAACGGAATATGACCTATTGCTGTTGTTATTCCTTTTCTGACATTGTACTTAGCACAAATTTCACATGTTTACAAAAATTCCTCTACTGTTGCATACAAATATGGAGACTAATATACTTGTTCTTTAATTTTTCTAATCACTTCTGCTCGAGCACAGTGGTCAAATCCATGTGCGTCTGTGATTAGAATATTTAACAGTGCTGTTGGTGCAACAATGTGACCTTCATGCGACCGCCAAATGTTTTGGGAGTCTTTTGTGGCGCCTCTTCGGTGCCACATAGATTGCTCATATGGTCCTGCCTGTTGTTGAATCCTAGCAATATCATCAATGGTTGGGTTGGGTTCAACAAGAACTTCTGGAGCTATTATTGCCACCTGACACCCGGAGGCCTTTTTAGCCTCTAAATCTGCTCCATTATTACCCTTAATGACATAACTATTTCCTTTTTTGTGACCTTGACATTTGATAATGGCCAGTCTTTTTGGCAACATCATAGCCGAGATTAATTCAACTATCTGTTCAGCATGTTGAATAGGAGTCCTATCACTCCTTTTGAAACCTCTTTGTTTCCATACTGCCCCATAGTGGTGACACACGCTGTAGCTGTAGACTGAGTCGGTCAGAATGTTTGCTGTTTGCCCTTTTGCCAATTTGCATGCTGCTGTAAGAGCTTTTAATTCTGCCAATTGAGCTGAGCACGGCTGTGCGCAGTGTTGGGACAGTACAGACACAAAATCTTCTACCTCTTTTTTCACTACTGCATAACCAGTGTGAATTCATGAATGATCCCTGAAACTGGATCCATCCACAAAGTAAGTGACTTCTGCTTCAGTAATTGGGACAGATTCGAGATTGGGTCGTAACCTGGTGAACGCTAAGGTGTCAGCAACACATTCATGTGGCTCACTTTTATAAGCCAAAGGAATCAACTCTGCAGGATTCACCGTGTTACACCGTTTAATTGTTGCATCTGGATGTGTCAGTAGTAACGAATATGCCAAAATACGGGCTTGTGTCAAAACAAATTTTCCCTGTTCAATTAACTCTGCAATTTTGTGATGGGTATATATGATAACTGGATGCCCCATAGTTATTGAAGAGGCCTTTTCATATGTCTGAAATACTGCTGCAAGACCTTGCTGATAACAAGATGGATATCCTTGTGCTACATTGTCTGGTTACGTACTGTAGTATGCTATTGGTTGCTTTTTCCTACCACTGCAGGTTTCTTGCATTAATACTGCAGAAGCATATCCATCAGCTCTGTTAGCAACAAACAGGTGGAAGGGTTTGGTATAATCAGGTGTACTTAAAGCAGGTGCTTTTTGAAGCTCCTGTTTAATTGACTCAAAGGCTGCTAATGCATCTGTAGTCCACTTTAAGGGAGCACTAAGATTTTGTAGCCCAGCTTGTTTCATAATGTCTCTCAATGGTGTTGTTCTGATTGCATAATCTTCTATCCAATCAGCATTGAAACCTGTCATGCCCAAAAAAGTCATCATCTGTCCTACTTTTTGTGGCAATGGTGCTTTACTTATGCCTTCTATGTGTGCTGGGGCTATGGCTTTTGTTCCATATGAGATTAACCTCCCTAAATATTCCACCTGTTGCTGGCAATATTGTAGTTTGGTTTTGGATACTTTATGACCTCCTTGAGCTATTTAAGTCAGTACCGTTATTGAGTCTCTATGGCATTGTTCCAGTGATGTTGAACAAATCATCAAATCATCCATGTATTGCAGCAAAGTGCTTATTATGAGATCTTCCAAATCACCTTTTGTACCTGATTAAATATTGTCGGTGACATTTTGAAACCCATCGGTAATTTACAATAGGAATATTGTTTACCCGCATATGTAAATGCAAACAAATATCTACTTTCCTCAGCAATTGGTACACTGAAAAATGCAGAACATAGATCAATCACAGTGAAGTATTTGGCATCAGGGGGGACATTTGTTAGCAGAGTGTGTGGGTTTGGCACATCAACTTCATTATCCTCTACTATGTCATTTATTGCTCGTAGATCGTGTACGAGGCGCCATTTAGATTTGTTTGCTTTAAGTACAGGATAAATTGGAGTGTTACAATAGCTGTTTGTTTCAAAAAGTACTCCAGCTTTCAATAATCCTTCAATGGTATCCTTTATACCTAATTCAGCCTCTGGGCGTAATGGGTATTGTGCTTTCCTGGGAAGGCAAGCGTTTTGTTTAAGCTTCACTTTCACTGGGCTGGCTGATTTTACCAAGCCCACATCTGTTTCATATTTGGACCACAGATTTAATGGGACTTGTCGTTCTACATCCTGTAGTAATTCAGCAGTATAACTCTCTTCTGTTTCAGGTTTTGTCATCATTTGAATTTGTTTCTGCTGATTAATAATTACTTCCTGAGGCATTCCTAACAGTGAGGTTCCATACAGAATTTTAATGTAATTTTTATCAGCAGAATGAAAAATCTATGGATTTTCTGTTATCTCCCATTGACTTTGTGAAGCCTTTTTCAGCATAGGCCCAACCTCTTTTGTTTTCCAAATTTTCCCTACATATAGAGATATATGTGGTACATAATCTGCTATAGTAAACCATTTGTTTGTGAAGTCATTCTCCAAGTTCTGTACTTCTTAGAGTGTCATACATCATTGCACAATGGAATAGTGACCTTGGTATTTGTGCATCAGGAATCTGTGCTTCAATGAATTTACCCCATTTATCAAATGCTTGTTTAACATCATTCTCAATCTGTCCTAACCAATACACATTAGCTTTTGGCTCAGAGATCATCATTTGAGTTCCTTTTATATCCACATACACTCCCTCTGCAGAACACCAAATTTTAAGACCTAATTTACACAAAGCATCTCTTCCTAAAAGGTTAATAGGAGTCTGGTTTGATATCAGGATTGGTAAGGTCACACGGTTGTTTTTAGTTTGTAGACAAATCGGAGCGGTCATTGGAATAAACTGAATTTGTCCCGAGAATCCTATTGTCTTTACAAATTTGCCAGACATGGGGAGATGTGATGCATAATTAGAATTTACACATGTATAAACCGCTCCTGTGTCTACCATCATGGGTATGTTTTTTCCTTCTACTTTAACCTGTAAAATTGGTTCTTGATTTGCATTAGTGTTTAAAATTGGTAACTGACTCTCCCCAATAGGATTCTCTGGGCATCCCTAAAAATCTGGGTTTGTGCCTACCCAGGGGTTCACAAGACCTCGTACAGACCGCTGCCAATTCTTCCCCCTTCTACCCCCAGGGGATTGGGTCCAGGAATTGCTCGGGCAAGCACTCTTTATATGTCCCTGTTAACTTGGTCAATGTACTCAAACTGAGTGAGGGTCCAAAGCTGCCTAAACAGTTTAGCAACACTGACCTGGATGTACCAAAGGGATGGAGGCAGGTAACTGGGTGACGGAAAGGTGTTTATTTACAATGTAGAGTGTAGAGGCAGTTTCCAATAAAGTGCTGGTGATATTTACAAGTCCTTATTTACAGTAGGAAAAAAAACAAAAAAAATGGTGGGAAAAAATATCCAAAAATGTATCCACAACAGGCTGTGTAAAATATTTACAAGTGAAAGGCTAAACCAATAAATTGGTCCAATACACTGTTTCACACAGAAGTTTAAGGTATACTGACTGACTCAACGAGCCCCGAACAATGCTGCCTGAAGCCTTTAAATAGGCTAAGTCACTTAATAGGACTAAACCAAAAATAAAGGAAAAGGTAACACAGAAAATTAACAAACTCAAACAAATACATTGCAAATGCAAATGAAAAACACTTTCATAATATACAAATTACATAAACATTTAGTAAGGGAAAAAATAATGTAAAACAATATTACATATATAAATTCCCTCAATTTCATGATCAAATATTGGCCAACTCCCCCTGTTCAACTATTCAGTTGAACTGCGCCTTCTAGTGGCGGGAACGGGATAAACAAAATGGCAGAAAAGAAGGCAACTCGGTTTGACTGTTTGGAATTGGATGATGAACCAATACATAAGTATATCTGTTTGTATATGCAAATGGATGCATTTAACGGAATAAAAACATTTAACATGAACACTTGTATGTTTCTTTTATATTGTTCAAACAAATTAACAAAACATTTAACTTTTAATAATTTAACCAAATAAACAAGTGAGAGAAATGGACAAATCAGCCTCAAAACAACACAGGTGGAACTACAAACATTTCTGTGTTAACTGATGTATATTTGCGCAAGGGAGAGATTAATGTAAAAGGTGTGTGAGTTGATGTAGCGAGTCCAAATCAAAATAAAAGTTCTTTCATAATAAAAGTCATTTGTCATAGGTCTCCGTGACAGTCCCCTTTATATGTCCCATCTTTCCGCACCCCCAACAGGTTATTTCATAAAGTCTGTCTGTTCCTCTCCTGTCCCCTTGTGGTGGATTTCTTGTCCACCCCATCGGCCCTGGTTGTTGAGTGTATACATTGATGATGGGCACAGGGGTCTGGTGTGCTTTAGGCAGGGGCGGACTTACCATTAGGCAAAGGTCGGCAGTTGCCTTGGGCCCCGCCTTACCAAGGGGCCCCAAAACGCAGAGGTGTACTTGGTGAGCTGCCACTTTTTGCCCCTGCTTATAATCAAGATTCCCAGAAGACTATCATAATTTTGTTTAATTAAGAATTCTATTTAAACATCTTTTGTGTTTTTCAGTATATTCCCATAAAAGTTTTTAACGTCATTATTACATCTGCACGAATGCGCCCCCCATTATAGTTTAGAGTGGATCATTCCATGCACTACCGGATATGCGCGCGTAGCTCAAATCAACAAAGCGAGCAGAGCTGCAGGCAGCAGCGAGTGAGTTTGATACATTAAAAGAGTGAAACTGAAAGGAAATAAACTAAGAGTGAAACGTTGCTACACCAATGGAGCAGAAAAGATGATTCACACAAAAATGTTGCAAAAGTCTCCGCTTTTCTCCACACAAACACTGCCACGGTCTGTGCTGCTTTCAGCAACCTCTTTTCCGTCAGACACAGCTCTCTCTCGGCCACGGACACTGATAGTGTGCCGGTAAGTATGCTCCGCAAATAATACAGGATCTACAGTTTATATAATATTAGCGTGTAATCTCAGGTACAGCAGCCTTTAGGTAAGCTTTAGTCTGCCGAAATGTCTGCCCAGCACCACTAAAGATTGTAATTCATCCCCAATCTGCACACGAATTCGTGATCGCTTTAGTCTCATTTAAATCTCATATGAAAACGGTAGCATGCTTCGGCTCTGGCCTGTATATCACTAGCGAACATCAAGTACAAGATGTGTACATAGATGACATCTGTATAGTTCAGTAATATAAAAACTGTTTACATAATGTAATGCAGAAGCAATACATGACGCTTTACCATCCATATAGAAAGTCAAATTTCACACCTTGTTTATCTTATGTCGAGTTCTTAACACCTATGATTGCATTATTTTGAAACCATATTATGTTTCTTCTCATCATATTATGTTCATTTGAATACAAAGTATTTTAATTTAAAATATATTGTGGATGTAATGTGGCATTAAATGAAAATGTATTAAAGAAATTAAGTACACAAAGTAAAATAAAAAGTACATAATTGTTATACACGTCTTTTTACCATGTAGTACTGCGGTTAGTATAAAATCCAATCATATTATCAAACAGTATTAATCTCAACCTCATTGGGGGCTAAAACTTATGTAACATATAGGAAAAAAGAGATAGCGATGAGAAAGAGAGAAAAATACAGTAAAGGTTGCATAAAGGGTGCATAGTTAGGGCCCCGACACATGGTTCGCCTTGAGCCCCCAATCACTAAATCCGCCCCTAGCTTTAGGAGGGTTTGTTGTGGGCGGAGTTGGCTGAACAGCTGGTGGAGGAGAAGTCACAGGAGCCATCACTGACATCTGGTTGGGTTCGTCTTTCTGCACTGCTGCTTGAATCTTTCTCTTGTTTTTGTTTGAAAGTTCTTCCAGCTGTAACTGTATCAGTTTTCTTCACAGTTCTTTCTCTTGCGTTTTTAGCTTTTGTTAATTTTTTCTAAATAAGTCCACAGCATGAGACACATGGTCACAAAACTCTTTGTGTGATTTAGAGTTTAGACCTACCACATCTTCTAGTTTGCTTTTTACAGTCTGTGGCATAGCATCCACTATGGCATTCCTGAAAAGTGTGGTCATTAGAGGATCCCCTCGGGGTCTCCCTCAGTCTCTTGTTTCCATCTCTTTAATTGTCTTTAAACGTAAGTGAGGGGATTTTCTGTTTCCCCCAGTCCCTTCCCCTTCAGTGCCTTGGGGTCGATTCTGGTTTCATACTCAGTTCGTAAAACTCGCCACACTGCGGGGCGGTATGCATCAAAAACAATCCCATCCATGTCGTAGGAATTCACGGCTCTGTGTAAATTAGCTTCTTGAAGGATCTGATCAGTCTTAGCTTCCCCTACGATCTTCGCTAGGAGGGCTTTGATGTCTACTACTGCAATCAGCTTCCCAGCTAATTCCTCCTTCAAAATCCTGATGAACTTACCAGCCCCCTCGTGGATGTCCGGGATTCGGTTGACGAGTCCTTCGAGATCCTGTGACGTCCAGGGGACGTAATTCCCCTGCGCTCCTTTAATTAAAATGGGGAGCTGTTTTGTTAAAGGTCTAAGTGATTTTTCTTCCCCGCGTGACCATTTCCCCATATCAACCAGGGACTCCGCTCTCTCTTTGCCCTCCCTGCTCTTTTCATATGTTTCATCGAATAAACATTCTTCTTCATTTTCTGCTCTTTTTAGTAAGTTCTCTTTTTACTCTCTTCTTTTTCCTTTTCTGCCTGCTCATATGATTGCTTTGCACTTGGTGTTTTTATTTTATATTGCGTTTTCATCTTTTCTAGTGCTGTTCGTGCTTGTTTGTAACAGTCTAACTGTAATGTTTTTTCTTTTGTTGCAATAGCTGATTTGGTTTTAGGTCTTACAACTTGCTCTTTCTCCTCTTCCTCCTCTTCCTCATCATCTTCTATATCCACAGTTCCTTTCATCTGCATCTCACCCAAAATCCCAACAGTTCCCTTGAGCAATGGAAACTGACACTCAGAGGTCAAATAAGGAGGGGGGTCTGCATATTTTTGTTCCTTAGCCTTGGTTTCTTGTTCCATGTCTTTCAACAGCCTTCTGGTCTGTTTAAAATGTTTACGCAGACTTTCCCCTTCTTCTTTGAACAATGCTAAAACTTCTTGCTCCCTTTCACGTTTTTCTTCTCTTTTTTTGTTTTTCTTACTCATCTCTTTGGTTTTGTAATTTTTAACCAATGTTTCCATCTCCTCACACAATTCCACATCAAAAATCCCGTCTTCTGGCCATCTGGTGACCATTTTTTTTTTGTACGTTTTTGCCATTTTTTAGACACTTTATTTATAAGATCCTTACACAATGGATACTTTGATCCCAAAGTTTCAACAGGACTGAATGCCATGTCTTTATTTTATAATACAAAAACCCTTACAACACTTTGTGGGTTTATTGAATTGTATACGTTCAATTGTTTATTCTCCTATATGTTCCCACAGGTTTTTATGCTTTGAAAGGAGATTGTATAAAATGTTTTCAAATCCAAAACATATCAAACAACAATATCAGCCATCTTTATTACTTAGCTAAACCTTTATTTTTCATACAGAAACTTTGTTTTGACCAAACCTTCAGTAAGAAACTCGCATTCGTATCAATCCCTTTATTTCTTTGGGCTCCCTTTATTTTTAGGGCTCATAACGCACACTCTGACCCTTTATTATTTTTAGGGCTTATGCAGTCAGACTGTTATCCCTTTATTTACAGGGCTCATCAATCATACGTATCCCTTATAGGGCTTATCAAACATTCACCGTACACCCACCAGACAGTAATTACACCCCCCCCTTTTTCAGCCCAAAGGCCTGTCCAAGGGAAATGCCCTCACTGCCTGCCAGATGCAAAGTTTATTTAACCCACTCACACACTGCAGCTTGCAACCTCACTCAAAATTCCCACACTCACAGACACAGAGTACTCCAACACTTAACACCGAAAAACCACACAGTTTAACTCATACACTTAAAACAATTAATCATTGCACCTCCATCCACATGATTAATAAACAATATACAGGTAAACACTGTATATCAACTCGTAATATTGATAAACACTTCCCCCACACAATATTACCTTATGTGTCAATAGCACTTCCTCAACATGACACATAAACAATATACAGATAAACACTGTACATTACCTTATGGGCCAATAACACTTCCCCAACATGACACATAAACAATATACAGATAAACACTTCCTCAACACTGTAAATTACCTTACACGCGTTCTCTTCACCTAAGAATCTGTGTCAATTTACTATGATCATAAAAGCCAACTCATCAGTAAGTCAATACAGATTCATGCATGCATGCCTTTGTTAAATTGTACCCTTGAAATCAAAACCCCATTTCACAAATGTGGTTCTTAAATTTAGAAGAGCTTAAATGTCTCACCACTTTGAGCAAATTTTGGCAAACAACACAAACCTAATTAATAAGCAAAAAGTGCTTACCTTAGTATATGGCCATTCTTGTTTGTGTTGTTCGTCAGGTCCGCCCAGGTGGTTCGGCACTTCAGCCCTTTTCTATCCTGTTCGTGACGTCAAAATGTTGTGGTTTCCCCTTTTCAGATGAAACAGTCTTCAGTCTTAGGTTTTGATTTCAAAGATGGACTTAATTGTTAGCGAAATAAAGCCGTGAGGAGATCTTGCAAGATCCACTAAAGTTTTACTGTACCACAAGTGGTATATATATATATATATATATATATATATATATATATATATATATATATATATATATATATATATATATATATATATATATATATGGTGACAACCCCACCCCCATAAATGTGAACATACATGTACTCCATATATGATCTATTATTCAGAAACATATGGTTTGTATCATATAGAAAACATATGGCATCACTTTGTCAAGATTACAGTACGTCTTTTGTCTCGGCCTTTAGCATGTAACGACCTTCACCATGTATAAGAACAGACTGCAATGCATGCTGGTAAATTTCATACTCACACTGGTAAACTATGGTTATATTCATATAGAAAACATAATGGTAAACACACACTGGTAAACTATGGTTATATTCATATAGAAAACATAATGGTAAAGTAAGATTATACTTAAAGGGACACAAGGCAGCATTTTTATGTTAATAAATCATCTTCGTAAGTCGGTATATGGTTAAATGACTCATTACATGACGAATGAAGACCCTCTCGCCCGCCCCTACCGTCTGTAGGAAGAATACCCCACTTGCAAGTTCGCTGTATCCGACCCGGTGTCCTTCAGTCTCGTAAAGTCTCAGATATAGAAAGCATTTACTCCCAGACACTAGGGGGAGCTTGTAGAGAAATAATACTCAGACTTGCCTTGTGTGCCTTTAATTCCTTTATACTCGGATTAAAACAAACTTCATCAACATTCTTCTGCTTAGAGCTTGAATAATAGACACTCCAGCCCAGGTGGTGGCGCTAATCCGCCTTTGCCAATTGCAAGAATAGAAACAAAGTTCCCGGCGCGGGGTAATTCCGTACCTCACAGCACATCTAATACATGTCAATGGAGTTGGCAAAAACTATGAGAAAACCTGTTGGAATGCGTATTTTGCCGCAATTTTTGTGTGAGCATACTAGTGAACACCCCTGACCACTCGGTGAGTTTCACGTCTTTGTAAACGAAAGTTTAATGCATTTTAGGAAGGATTGTTCCAGTGCACCATTAAACCCATTGTAAAGGTGGGAGGTGAAACACAAACACCCAAAAATTCTCGGGGCAGCCGCATATGTCGAAATTTCAATCAAAACCGTTCTATTTCATCATAAACAATCTGAAAACAAGGTTTTAAGTGTAAATAACTTGTCCTTTAAAGAAGAATAATCAACACCAATCAGGGCTAGCAAAATCGCTAGCTAGCCGTCCCGGGGCTATTGTGAATGCCTGTATCTCTGCCCTGCCAGCTATCTTGGGGAAGAAAAATATGTTTGAATGTTTTTGTATTCTCTCAGATTAGGTTAGGTAATTATATTGTATGGAATTTGGGAATTGAAGTTGCGTTTGAATGCGCGCTCGCATTTACTTTTCATTTGTGATCACTCGAACTGTACAGGCTGCTGCCATACTGATTTGTCATTGATGCGCTGGACATGTTGCGAACAATGTCCTTCAAAGTCGTCTTATGATTTAGATTGCATGCGCAGTTACGAGAATTGCGAATTTATGACAGTTATGTCAAAAATCCCTGACAAGAACAAAGAGCAGAGAAGTGCAATTTGCTGTAGCAAAAATAATTGTCAAAGATTGACAAAATGTATCCCCAACATTAGAGGTATGGATTGAGTATTTCTTTAATGGCAAGCTACTTTCAGAAGCTCGTGTCACGGAGTGACTCGGTAGGGCGGAATCAAAGTGAGAGAAGAGGTTCCGCCCGGGCCGGATTGCACAAACACCGGCACTTCCGGGTTCCCTGGGAATCCCCAAAATTACACGGAATCGATCACAGCTGTGTAAACAACGTGGCGAGTGGTGATTGGGTGAGTCATGCCAGGAAGAGTGGTATAAAAAGGAGAGTAAAGATACAGGAAGGGCGCTGTTGTATTGGGAAGGATGCCGCGAGTGCATGCTGGGTCGAGATACGAGTGTGGGAAACGGCATTGTTTGCAGTTGGCTTGGAGATCTGTGGAGAGAGAGAGTCAAAAGCTAACGGAGGGTGAGAAAGGAACTTACATAAGCGAGTTGATTATTCATTACTGTCTGTGTTTACAAGAAGGTCTGGGCGAGTTACACTGGTGGAGTTGGATGCAGGGCGGATTTCCTGGAGAAAAAGGAATAAGAGGACAGATCGATTAACGATACACAAGTCGTGAGTACCATTCAGCAACAAGCCTGTGATATATATTGACATAATCAAGGAAAAGTGTTATCTGTTCATAGCGGCCCCACCATGTGCGTATGACGGGTGGGTGAGCCGGAGTACGTGAACTGTGCTGACGCTGGGTGGTGAAGCTACTACGATCAGGTTTGATCATCGCTCGCGGGGAGCGATTCCGATCTCCCCCCCAGAGCCGGTCTAGCAGGAGAGGAGTACGGACCCTAAATATTCACTGGAGTGTGTGCTGTGCAACGTGTGAGTGACTTATTTGATGTGAGTACACCTGAAGCTTTTGCAGTGTTGTGCCGTGTCGTTGTTGTCTGTACTTACCCCAGGAAGGATCAGGCCTCTGTGGAGACCAACGGGAGCTGGCGAGACGGTCGGCGTCCAACCAAATAACTACCTGACACGACCATAGCCAGTGGGAGTCCAACGGATCCCTTTAAGTGAGGTACTGTGGGGAACATTGTAGCCAGACTTGAACACGTAACGTCAGAAGAGGTGTTGGGAGTATTGGAAGATCTTGGCGGCTGTGTATACTCTGTGTGTGGGGTGGTGTATGTTGAACACTTACCTTATCGTCTAGATCTTCGCCTGTCCACAGGAGGAAGGGAAGAGGACGTGTTGGTCTGGGAAGACGGACGTGTGGTCACTGGGCCATTCTGAACCCCACTCCCGACGGGACGTTGTCTCATCGGTCAGAGTTGAACGCCGGTAAAAGTCCCCCCCTCTCTCTGCCCGTGTCCGACGCTGGAGGTGACGTATGTTTTACAATTGTTGACCCCCTGTATCGAGCCAAAGCTAAACCCACTCTACACAGACTCGTAGACCCAGAGAAAACCTGTAGAAGGAAATACTCACCCTGTATCAAGCTAAAGCTAAACCCACTCTACACAGACTCGTAGACCCAGAGAAAACCTGTAGAAGGAAATACTCACCCTGTATCGAGCCAAAGCTAAACCCACTCTACACAGACTCGTAGACCCAGAGAAAACCTGTAGAAGGAAATACTCACCCTGTATCGAGCCAAAGCTAAACCCACTCTACACAGACTCGTAGACCCAGAGAAAACCTGTAGAAGGAAATACTCACCCTGTATCGAGCCAAAGCTAAACCCACTCTACACAGACTCGTAGACCCAGAGAAAACCTGTAGAAGGAAATACTCACCCTGTATCAAGCTAAAGCTAAACCCACTCGACACAGACTCGTAGACCCAGAGAAAACATGTAGAAGGAAATACTCACCCTGTATCAAGCTAAAGCTAAACCCACTCTACAGAGACTCGTAGACCCAGAGAAAACCTGTAGAAAGAAATACTCACCCTGTATCGAGCTAAAGCTAAATCCACTCTACACAGACTCGTAGACCCAGAGAAAACCTGTAGAAAGAAATACTCACCCTGCATCGAGCAAAAGTTAAACCCACTCTACACAGACTCGTCGACCCAGAGGAACCCTGTAGAGAGAAAATACTCACCCTGTATCGAGCTAAAGCTAAATACACTCTACACCGACTCGTAGGCCCAGAGAAAAACCTGTAGGAGAGAAATACTTACCTTGAACCAAGTTAAAGCTAAACCTACCTCATTCTAACTTGCAAGCCCAGAGAAAACCTGTAGGGGAGAAATACTTACCTTGAACCAAGCTAAAGCTAAACCTACCTCACGTCGACTCGTAATTCCAGAGGAAACCTGTAGGAAGAAAACACTTACCTGGTACCAAGCTACAGTTAAACTCGCCTCACGAAGACTCGTAGCTCAGAGAGAGACCCATTGCAAAAAGTGTGACACCTACCTGTATTAAGTGCAGTTGAGTCCAACCCACGAAGACCCCAGAACGCGGGAGCCCGGCCGTGAGGGAACGAGAAGAATTGGAGCAGGTAGTTGGTCTCTGCCTTCCCTGATACTTACATTGTGTTTTATTTGCCCTCGGGAGGAAGGAGGCGCACCACGAGGATTACCGCAACCCAGGAGGTGGGCCATGGACGAAGGAGCTCCGTCCGGTCCTTTCCCTGTCGTCCCCTGTCACTGCTGGTTGGATTTCCCCTTTCCATCCTCTGACCCCCTAGCTCCTCCTGAGGGAGAGAATAAGCCACATTTTAGATTTCCCTTCCCTATCCCCCTTCCCTTTACATTTTAAATAATTTAAATAAAGTTTATATTTTATTATACTTATCTCTCGTTTGTTTGGTCATTGGGGTGCTTTTGGGACCTCCTCGAGGTGAAACTTAGGGAGGGGCGTGACACACAAAGTCTGTGGCCCGCTCCGGGCTGTGACACTCACACACGGAGAGCAGCATTTCCGACAACCCGCACACAAAATTCAGTTCTCTCACATAAAGATATTTTGGCATGTATTCTTGTAAAAGCAATTGTGAATGTCTGGAAGTGAACATAATCAATTGAGAAAGAAATCTGATTTGTGACATTAGGGTCTATATGGCTCTGTGCAGAACTCGCTCTTAAAGCGACAGTAGCCCCTATTTTTCTGATCTGAAAATAATTCAATCTGTGACTGGAAAACATTATATGATCCAAACTGTGAGTCTTGTGATCCATTGAATCACTATTAAATGGTGATTAGATTTTTTGTTCACTGTTTTGTTTAAAGGTATAGCGGAGATTTTCTTTTTCCGGGTGGATCACATATATTATTGGTCATCCCAGATGTCAATCATTCTGATGATATGTTGACGTATAATTGTCGTACGTGCTCGTCCCTAGGTTCGCATCTGCACATGCACACTTTCACGTGTATGTGTGTTGTGCTACGGTTTCAACCATTCATTGAAGCTCGCATTCTCACTGTGGTTTTTTTTTTCAAATGTCTGAGGGTCGCAAGAGAAAAAGTGTCTACGAATTGTATGACAAGAAGAGAAAGGATTATGAAGAAAGAAACAAGACCAGAGTGTTTATGGGAAACTATTTCACACGCTGGCCGCTGGCGTGAGCTAATAGGACAGGTTGGGCTTCCCACGCGAAGTTTCTACTGGAAAGGTTCATTTTGTCATGCTATTTGGAGAAATCCATTTAAAATCACTGCTAGTAAAAGTTGATGTATGATGTATGATTAGCGATGCTAGCCCTGGCACAAGTCACGAACCGCACAGACACGGTAAACATGCCGACAGCAACTTGTAAACAGAGCGAAGAGAAGAACTACGGTCCTGCATGCTCTCTCTCTGTCTCGTGCACACGTTTAACAGGCGTTCCCTCTCGGGAGGAGGTAGAGTGTGGCGCGTGTGCATTTTTGCGCGGTTCTTTTAAATAATTCGGGAAAATCTTTCGCTATACCTTTAAGATAGATGTAAGAAATAATACAATTAATTTGATCCCACTAGCCTTGGCATTATCGTGTAATGAGACTTTATTTTATTTCTGTCCCCAGAAATTGGGAATGTCAGCAGTGCTTTAAGTGGGCCGGAACGCCCCGGCACTCAGTACCGCCACTTTCAAAAATAGCTCTTGAGCGTACCGCCACCTCTCCGTGCGCCCAGAACGTGTTTTTAGCGTACCGGAAAGCTCATTTGCACATCTGTTTAAAAATCAGAGGTTTAATTTAATCCTTTGGCTGCGCTGCGGCTTTTCAGAGCGCCCTTAATGTACGCTCCCTAATTCGTCCCACCGAGAAGAGAGACTACATTACCCATACACCCTTGCGTTTACAAGTTAAAAGCGCATGCGTCGGTCAGTCAGTGTCAGCGTGCTCTGGAGAGGTGTGTGTTTGTTTGTGAAAAGCGAAACCATAGCTGCTCGGTTAAAATGAAAATACAATGAAGACTTAATATGCCCTCCTTGTTTTAGACTCTGAGTAGTAAAAGAACAAGGTCAGAATCAGAGGACTCGCTGGCTGACATCCCACCAAGCCAGATTGATAGCTGCAGGCCTTATTCAATACCCTTTTGTAGGTACGTGATAAACTCCGCTGTCGCGGCTGTCAGTTTGGTTCCCCTCAACGCAACTTCGGATTTCTTCAGGCAATTTGCAGAAAACATTCTTGAAATTGTAATATACATTTAGTTTAATTGCTTAACTACAACTGAACGAAATTTCAATGAATTTGAACGACGTGCACAGTAGTTCTACCACCAGCAAAATGGAAAACAATGGGACAAAATAAAGTGATGACTTTCGAGTTTCAAATGGCCTGTATTTTGTTATTCTTTAACCCATAGACATGGTCTTGGTGTCATTTTAAAGTTTTTTTTTTCAAGCTCTTTCTATCTAAACAACTACACTAGTCATCATTTGAAATGGATCAAAACCTTTTCTAAAAGTTGTTTTAAAACCAATACCCAAAACCTGTTCTTAGCTTTGGATAACTTTGATACACCTTTTTGATCCACTTCAAATGTTGACTAGTATAGTTTTAGCATTTAACCATGCTGAAAAATTTTACTCACATATCTACCTTTTGCACATTTTATCTATGTTCAAAAGCTCTTTCTACAGTAGCTCTTTCTAATGGTATTTTTTCAAAATCCTTTTGCACATTTTATTTATGTTCAGTAGCTATTTCTACCTCAAGCAAATCCACAAACTTATAAAAGGATTTATTATTTTTTACAAGGTCGTCTGTTGACTTCTGAATATAAAACCCCTTCAATATAGGAGTGGAATTAGAAAAATAAAATATTTGGGTCACTTAAGGGTGAGACATTCAGTGCATCTCAGCAGACAGTTTCTGACAAAAAATCATAATGTTCAAACCTTGCTAGTGGTTTTGGACCGGCGTCGTGTTCATCTTAAAAAAGAATTTATGGAGTTTGTATACATTTTGACCGATTCTGCACATCAAAGCTTCGTTTGATGTCAGCTAGAGCAGAGGTCCTCAACCACTGGGTCACGGGCAGTGATGGATGCAGCAAATTACACAAAGCTGGGCAGTTGAGGAGCGATCTCCCCCTAATTTTTTTTGGGGGGGGGTTTGATGAACACCGGGCTCTGCAAGTTGTAGAGCTTGTCTGGAAACTAAAGGAAAACAAGTATTTTGCCTTTTTTTTGTTTCAGTTTTCTGCAAAGACATGTACTTTTCTATGTACACAAAAGGCCTATTTCTCATAAATATTGTTCACCCTACTGAAAAATCCAGCTAATACCAGCATAAGCTGGTAGCTGGTTTTAGCTGGATTAAGGTGGATCTAGCTGGTTTAAGCTGGTCCTCCCAGTCTGCCAAAGCTGATCATGCTGGTGGGTCAGCTGGTCTTCCAGCCTGACCAGCTAAGTCCACCTAAACCAGTTTAAAAAGTGACCAAAACACAGCTAGACCAGCTTGCTACACCATCAAAACCAGCTAAAACCAAGCTGGGAGACCAGCTAAAACCAGCTCACCAGCTTATGCTTGTCTTAGCTGGATTTTTCAGTAGGGCAGAAATCTGTGTAAATCTATGTATGTGAGCAACTCTCCTTTGACAAGATAATCCAACTCCCAGGTGTGGCACATCAACATGCTGATTAGACAGCATGATTATTGCACAGGTGTGACGTTACATCTCAGGCTCTGTGTCTGTCTGGTTACATCTCAGGCTCTTCCGCCACCGTCTGCAGCTCTGTGTCTATCAGTTGGCACCCTGGTCTCCTCCACGATGGCTCCTACCTCTCCTCCACGATGGCTCCTACCTCTCCTCCATGGCTTCTCATGCTTATGTGTCGCCTTGCTCAAGGCCCCATCTTGGACTGCATCTTTCTTCCTCCTGGCAATCCACCTGTCTCAAGAACTCCCTCCTACTCCTCATTGCTCTTCACGGCGCAAGTTTGCAGGGATCATCTGCCCTCACTCACCGGACTACATTATCCATAATCCTTTGCACCTCCTTCAACCACCATCTTTAATTTTTTTTATACACACACACGCTCACCATTGTCTTTATTAATTGTCGGTTCTCATCTATGTTATGTGTATTTACCCATTGTCTATCAAATAAAGCTCTGTTTAGTGTTACCTGTCATCATCCTCCTCATCCTTCATACATACTGTTACCCATTTTACAAAATGTCTCTGCACACCTATAGTTCTTGAATAGATACATGTCAGCCAAGGGGATAGGTATTTAAAATTTTAAAGCAGTAGGTGTGCATGCTGTCAAAATCCAGTACCTGAAAAAGTGTTGATGTCCAAACCCTTGTTTAGTATATTTGGTGGTAAAACCATTTTGAACTGTGGCCTTAAGAAGTGAAATAGTACACCTGTGTCACGGAGTGACTTTTAGGGCGGAACCAAGAGTGACAGAAGAGAATTCTACAAACACTGTCACTTCCGGGTATCTCCAAGAACCCCCAAAACAATCGAAATCAACCACAGGTGCGTAAACGACGTGGCGATTGCTGAGTGGGTGGTTCATACGAGCGAAAGGAGTATAAAAGGAGCATTGGAAACACAGGAAGAGGTGCGCTGTTGTGTTGGGAAGGAACGGTCCGAGTGAAGTGAAGGGCTGGAATACGAGTGTGGGAACACAGGCTGTGGATTCGCTATGCGAATGAAAGGAGAGGAGAACGAAGATCCTAAAGAGGGGTGAGAAAAGCAACATTGGAGAAAGTTGATACTTACCAAGTGTGTGTGCTTCATTGAAGGTCTGGGCGAAGCCAACATTACTGCTGGGCATCCTGTGGGTCACCTAAGGAGAGAGGAACGGAAAGGAAGAACAGTTAATGACACGGAGATCGTGAGTACAAAGTAAAAGACATCTTTGTGCCGGATATAAGTAACGTATTAGGGTGTTATCTGCTGTTTAGCGGCCCCACCGTGTATGTTGGGACGGGTTGGCGAGCCGAAGTCTTGGAGGCCGAGCTGGCGTTGTGTTGCGGAGCTACCACGACTGGGTAGGACATCGCTCGGTCCAGTGAACTCAAGTCTCCGTCAGGGCAGATCACGGCCAGGTGAAGAGTATGGACCTTATTAATCACTGAAGTGTGTGTCGTGCAGTTTGTGAGTCTGTTTTGACGTGAGTGCACCTGAAGCTCTTGCAGTGTTGTGTCGTGTCTCTTGTCGTCTGTACTCGCCCCAGGTTAGGAGGGTCTCTGTGGAAACGAGCGTGAGCTACCGAGACGGTGGACACCAACTTTCCAACTGCCCGTTTCAACCCCAGCCCTGAGGAAGTGGATTGTATATGTTGAGCGAGGCACTGTGAGAACATTGTGGGAGAAATCATAACGTCAGAGGGGACGTTGAGAGTGCTGTATGAAAACTGATTGCTGTGTGTGTACCTTGTGTGTGTCGGTGTGTGCTGAGCTGTCCACCCCACTGTCTAGATCTTCGCCTGTCCACAGGAGGAAGGGAAGAGGACGTGTTGGTCCAGGAGGACGGACGTATGGTAGCTGCTCCACCTGAATTCAGTCACCGAGGTGCCTTTGGCCACCCCACCTTTTGCCCCACTAGCCACAGCCGGATGCTGGTAAAAGCTCTCCCTTTTCTCGCCCTTGAACGAAGCCCAGAGGTGACATATGGTTTTGTTCCTACTGTTGTTGATACTTGCCTTACGTCGAGTTAAAGCTATACCCACCTTGTGAAACCCGTAAGCCTAGAGAAAGATCCTGTGAGTGTATTGATACTTACCTTACATTGAGCTAAAGCTATACCCACCCTGTGAAACGCGTAAGCCCAGAGAAAGAGCCTGTGAATGTATTGATACTTACCTTACATTGAGCTAAAGCTATACCCACCCTGTGAAACTCGTAAGCCCAGAGAAAGAGCCTGTGTATGTATTGATACTTACCTTACATTGAGCCAAAGCTATACCCACTCTGGGAAACTCGTAAGCCCAGAGAAGGAGCCTGTGAATGTGTTAATACTTACCTTAGGTCGAGCTAGAGCTATACCCACTCTGTGAAACTCGTAAGCCCAGAGAAAGAGCCTGTGAATGTGTTGATACTTACCCACCCGTTGAGTCTAGGTTAAACCTACCTTGTGTGCCTTGTAAACCCGGGGGCGAAGAGTCTGTAAGGCCAGCCACGATCCACCTACCAAGCTGAGTCTCAGCTAACTCACTTCTGCCCCTTACTTGCACTCACAGGAACTGTTGGAGCAAAGGAGCCGGGCCCGAGAAGAAACGCTGTTGTCAGGTCCAGGTAGTTGGTCTCTGTCTTCCCTCATACTCATTGTGTGTTTTAATCTGCCTTCAGGAGAAGAGAAGGGCGCAACGGGAGCAACAGCAACACAGGAGGTGGACCTAGAGACTCTCCATTCTCTGGACCCCCATCTTCTCCTGGAAAAAAGATAAATATTTTAGATTCCCTTTCCCCATTCCCAAACTCATTTTAAATAATTTAATAAAGATTGTTATATATTTTACTTATCTCTCCCGTGTGTCTGGTCATTGGGGTGCTTTTGGGACCTCCTCGAGGTGGAACCTAGGGAGGGGCGTGACTCACAAAGTCTGTGGTCTGCTCCGACCTGTGACACCTGGTTTAAATGGAGGTCAACAGGGATGTCTGAAATTAAACATAATTAAAAATTGTATGAATGTCTTTTAGATGTCTGCAAAGACATCGAAAAACCCTGTAAGGATGTCACTTGGATTTCAATAATGAATATTTGAAAAACATTCTTTAAAAGATAAATTTTAAACATTTAACAAGCATGTCGGTAGGATGTCTAATTTCAACACAAAAAAGAGGTCTAAAAAGACGTTGCAAAAACTTTCATTCTGGATACTCAGTGGATGTCTTTTGAACGTTTAACAAGCATGTCAGTAGGACGTCTGATTTTAACACAAAAATATGTCTAAAAAGATGTTGAATGAACGTTGTCTCTGGCTTCCCAGTAGAAGTCTTTTAAACGTTCAACAAGCATGTCAGTAGTGTCATGACTTTGGTTTTATTGACTGCTATATTTTGGTTTCTCTGTGGTGGTGTTTTTGTGTTGACAGTTTCACACGTGCACGTCTAAGTCACGGGTGTAATTAGTGTTATCTGTTTCACCTGCGTCACTCACCTGCAGTTCATTTCATGGCCATTCGGTTTAGTATTTAATCCCTGTGTGTTTTTTGTGTTCTTTGCAAGTCCGTCTGTGTATGTACTCGCCTGTTAGTAGCCCAGCTAGCTTCTAGTCTTGTCGTGTCTATTAGATTGTCAGTTTTTCCCAGTTTATGGTTTTGTTTATTTGCCCATTAATTTCTGTGCTCTCTGCTGCTCAGGATCTATCACGTTGCTCGCTGAAGACTTCAGAGACTGTTGCCATCTGTCTATCGTAGAGACTGTGATTCCTGTAACTAGAGTGAGACTGTCTGCGGCTCTGTCGCTGTCCAGCAGAGCGGGTGATCCCCGTTGGAGCTGTCCAGTGTGCTCCCGCACCTTTAACGCTCTCTCTCTCTCCCTGCAGCCCGGATCTCTTCAACCCCTTTCTCCCTCCGCTCGAGTGGTAGGAGCCCGAGTGTGTTCGGTTATCAACCGTCTGTGGTATCTGGCCAACGCAGCTCCTCACCCCCTTCACCCGCCGTTTGTGGGCAGGAGCCTGAAGGTGCGTGGATTCTAGAGAGTGCTCCTCATTTCCCCACCATCTTCCGTTCGTGTGGCATCGGCCCGGACGTGAGTGAATATCCTCCAGCGAGCGGACCCTGTGTTTATTGACTCTCATTATTTTCCTTTAAATAAATATTTTGTTAATCTGCTTTGGGATCTCTCCGTGTTTATTTCACTCTCCCTGACGAGTAGGATGTCTAATTTCAACACATAAAAGACATCTAAGGGCCTGTTTACACGAGAATGTTCGAGGGTGAAAGCGTAAAAATATTTTATCTGATGTGCCTTTCGTTTACACGGCGATGGCATTTTGGGGGCTTAAAAACGCAAAAATGTGAAACCACCCTTCAGAGTGGAAATCTTAAAAACGATCTACCATCGCGTTCTCATCTAAAGAGTAAAAACGCAAAAGTCTGCTCATGGTGGCTCTCGTCGCGTATGCATTTACGTCACAGGCATGCGCCAGTTCAGAAAAATAACAAACATGTCCGATTATTTCCATACGTCGGACCTTCAAGTTGCCATAGCAGCTCTGATTAATATACAAGTCTTTCCAGCAGTTGTACGAAATATTCACAGCTACTATTACTGATCAGAGAAGGTGCATTAAAGGTGCAATTTGTAAGATATTTCCAGTAAAATGTCCAAAAAACAGTAGGCCAGTGTTATATATTTTGTCCAGCTGATTACTATCAACATCTGTAATGTTTTCAACTACTTGTAAATCATGAGAAAATTTCCATTCAAAACATTGTTACGGGGCAGTGCAGTCTCCTGTCAATGACGTTAATATCCATGTGACCCTTTGTCACCGCCTTTACTGACGTAAACCACATGACAACAGTGGTTGAGTTTGAAAAAATAAAATGGCGGCCAAGGAAGCGACTGGAGCACAAATTTAGTGTAAATAAATGTATATTTTCACTTTTTACACATTTTAATTGCATTTCTAGCAAGAAATTAGCATTGTAGTTTTGAAATATGTGATTAGTTATCACAAAGGCACTCTCTGTTTATATTTCAAACACGCTGCCTTTGAAGTGCATCGGAAAGCCTTTCTCTGAGCTGCCTTCAGGCCTCCGAGTCCGAAGTCATTTCCTCATGAGGCAGCAAGGCAACAAGTCCTCACTGCCTTGAGTTTTCGGACGCAGCCAGTGTCGTGGACAAAAGCGGAACTATGCGATAGCGGCTGTCGGGCTACGCGGCGAGCTTGCTTATGAACTTATGGATAACTCTTTACCATCTGCCGCTTGTTGTGTCAGCTCCTGTAAGCGTACGGGCCAACCAAACGACCCAAAAAGAGTTTGGAACAAAACGAGAGAGGATCAATTTGTTGTTGCATTATCTGAATGGAGAGAGCTTCACAACAACATTTAACTAGACCGAGATTCTGTTCCTGCTTGTGATTTACGCGATGGCGAGTTGTTTTGATTCGTACCCCTTCAAAAAATGTATGCTATTATATTGATCACCACATTAGTGTGTATATTGTAATCAGCGCGTCTTCCCGCGGATGATATGCACATCAAAATGTATTGAACAGCAATATAAATGGTCATTTTAAGACACTTCACAATAAGATTTGTCCTGTCAATACATTATGTGAAAAATCATTGTAGATTGTAAGTTGAAAACGTAATTCTGTGCTGTGTTAACCATCGAATTTGGACTAATACTGTAATATCTATGACTAACAATTTCGTTTTGAACATCACATATAAACTTACATAATGAAATAAACGATGTCATCAAACGCAACATTTATAAGACTTGATTACCTTATCAGTCAACGTGAGTTCTGGTTCTCGTCTGATTGATGGCCATCAGCGGTTGAGTTAAAGACTACAAATCCCATAATTCCATGCTGCTTCAGAGTGTCAGTAAACAACATCATTGTTATTGTTTGATCTGGCGCCATCTAGCGGCCGGATAAATACAAATTGCATCTTTAATTACCTCCGTGAAACTGTTGATGCGCCAATTCGTCGGAGGCAAAACAGACGGCTTTGGACGAGACCTGGGAGAACCAGGAAGAAGGTTGTATGCAGGCACACGAATTTGGTGTTGTTGTGTGTCAGTGCTTCACATTGTCACCTAGCCGCCTGGAGTGCATACTACATCGAATATCACACACTTTTGCATCACCATATGCACGCAGATTTCCCCCTCAAAATGCTCGTATAAACGCGGAATAAAATGTGATAACGCAACGCCACTTTTGCGGTTTCTTTTCAGATCCTAAAAAGCCTAAAAAAGACGTTGCAAAAACTTTCATTCTGGCTACTTAGTGGATGTCTTTTAAACGTTAGACAAAGACGTTATAATGATGTCCTTTGGACATGTTTTTGCTTAGTGGGGCTTCGCATTCAAAATATAAAAAAAACAGGTTTTGTTATGTTAGTTATAATGTTAATTAGACCATTATAGGTTCAACTGAAAGAAAATTTTGAATATGAATTAAAAAGAATATTGTAGCAATATAATATTGCATAATATTTTTCAAAAGAAAGTTAAATCTGTAATTGTATCCCTTCCATTAGTAATTTTCTTTCAATTAGTGTTACGATGTCAGGTTGCCCTACTGAAAAATCCAGCAAAGATGTCAGTAGCTGGTCTAAGCTGGTCCTCCCAGCCTGGCAAAGCTGGTAAAGGTGGTGGGTCAGCTGGTCTGCCAGCATGACCAGATAAGTCCAACTAGACCAGCTTAAAAAATGACCAAAACACAGCTAGACCAGCTTGCTACACAAGCAATACCAGCTAAAACCAAGCTGGGAGACCAGCTAAAACCAGCTCACCAGCTTATGCTCATCTTAGCTGGATTTTTCAGTAGGGTGGTGTTCCCCGGGTGGACACTAGAGGTCTCTTTCCCACACGGTTACATTCACCATGAACTGCATCAGAGGCGTCATGCCCATTCAAACTGAGAGGGCACATGCCCCCTTGTTTTTTTTTAGCCAAATGGATTTTGCATTCAACCTCAAAATCAAAGAAGCGTCCATTAATCTGTTATTTGTTTTTTAATCTGTTTAATATGCAAAATATTATAAATTCTGTGCTGCATCCTTATCACTTTTCGGAGATTTTCGTTGCGGCATGCACTGCAGCCAGTGCAGTCGCAGACGTCATTAGCTTCTGAGCGCGCTCACAAGCTCTTTGCTGTTGCTGCTGCATTTTGCTATCTGAGGAATTAAAACGAGTAAGAAACACTCACAAAATTTCCAAACCCCAGTACGGTAATATGCAGTTAACCTCCTCTGTGTAGAAAATGTATTGTTTAAATTTGTGACCGTCTCGACGTTATATTAGTATTCATCTTGGTACAACGCCAAAGTTCGCCAGAGTTCACGGGGGCGCAGAATCACGCATGCTCACATATGAGGTAAAATTTGATGCAATTCCTCTTATAATTTTATCTACACATTAATCATTATCAATAATCAAAATCATTATTAAACATTAAAATCAATCACATGGTTATAACTTATGTCATTTTTGTTTCATTTTACAGACTACCAAAAAAACACTGAAAGGAGAAGTAAATTGATCATTCATTACAACGTCCACAGACCACAGGTGGGTTGACAATATGCTAGGGTCACTATCAAGCAGAGTTTTTACTTTCTACTTAAATGTATTTTTTCAAGTATTTGTATTTTATCCGTGTTTTTCTTTGGAAAACATATGTCACTGTGTGACTTTTTGCATAGGCGGAACGAAAATTTGGAAGATTAGTTCCGCCTGAAGATGGTTTCCGCCTGGACGACTTAACCGAAACACCGGAACTTCCTGTAGTTTTCCAAGGACGAATTCAGCCTGATTGGGGCTGCGAAAAATCAACACAGCGGTTAGCGATTGGCTGAAGAGAAGGAAGGAAGGAGGATAAAAGGGACTTTGGAAACACAGTTTGGCAGTCAAGTTTGTGTTGTGTTCTGTTGGCGGTGTGGAGTCGTGTCGTGCTGTGCTGTTGTGCTGTGCTGTTGTGCTGTTGTTGCCACGGAGGAATCGGAGTTGGATGAACTGGGTGAAGAAGCATTGCTAAAGCGAGTCACTAGGTTTGCTAAGTTGAAGACAGCTGTGGTTTTCAATGCGGATAGCCGGGAAGCCTCAGCAAGTGTGAGTAAACAAATTCTACCATTGGGAGTAACTAAGCAAAGAGTATTACCTGACCTTGTGTTGCGAGTTCTCACGTAGCGTTGCGGCCCCACTGGAGAAAGGAGGGTGGGCGAGCCGGGAAGCCACTCTGGAAGTAGAGAATATATGTGAGTAGCATCGAAGTACTTGGTGTATATTGTGAATGTACAAGTATCACCTGACCCTGTGTTGTGAGTTGCCACGTAGTGTTACGGCCCCACTGGAGAAGCGTGGGCGAGCCGGGAAGCCACTCTGGAAGTAGAGAATATACGTGAGTAGCATCGAAGTACTTGGTGTGTATTGTGAATGTAAAAGTATCACCTGACACAGGGGTGTTGTGAGTTGCCACGTAGTGTTGCGGCCCCACTGGAGAAGCGTGGGCGAGCTGGGAAGCCACTCTAGAAGTAGAGAGTATACGTGAGTAGCATCAAAGTCTGTGGTGTATTGTGAATGTAAAAGTATTACTTGATCCTGTGCTGTGAGTTGCCACGTAGAGTTGCGGCCCCACTGGAGAGAAAAGCGTGGGCGAGCAGGGGAGCCACACTGAAAGTAGAGAACATATGTGAGTAGCATTGAAGTGTGTATCGTGGATTGTAAACACAAAAGTATTACGTTACCGTGTGTTGAGAGTTCTCCCGTAGCGTTGCGGCACCACTGGAGAGAAAGGAGCGTGGGCGAGCCGGGGAGCACCAGAATCACTACAGGGGGTCCTGTGTCCATCTCCGATTCACTTCATCCCCTCCACCAAGAAAAACCAACCACACGGCAGGCCCAGGTCGAGTTCTGGCTTAGTCCGTAATTCACGAAGTGTGTGTGTAGTGCTGTGGGTGAGTCTTTGTCTTCATTTGTGTGTGTACACCTAACATCTTGCAGTGTCGTGCTGTGCTCATGTCGACAGAAGCCACTTCGAGGCCCGAAGAGTCGTGAGGAGATCCTAGCTGTTGAGGTCGGTGGAGTGTGGGTTGAAGGAACTTGTAAAATTTGGATTTTCTTGAGCTTGAAGTGACGAAACCTTACCTTGACGAGTGGATGGGCAGTGGTGAAGTATCTGGGAGGTTGAAGTGAGTAGACCTATTTATGATCAATGCTTGCAACGAGGAGTTGTTGGGCTGACAACTGTGAGAAATAATTATCTTTGTGTGGAGCCTCTTCAAAGGTTCACCCCTGTTCCGTGTCCCCGATACTGTGAGTGGAGGAAGAACGAAGGAAGCGTTCGGCTCTACACCGTTGTCCTCGACATCTCCTCTCCTGCCCTTTTGGAGGTCATAAGTAGAAATACATTGTGCCAACCTCCACGTTGTTAAGTCCATTGCCCTCAAGTAAAGAGGAAATAAGGAAGAAAAAGCCCTAGTCCCGTGTAACACTTACCTTTGCTCACAGCACGAACCTAGAAAGGAAGAAAGCCCCAGTCTTGTGTAACACTTACCTTTGCTTACAGCACAAACCTAGAAAGGAAGAAAGCCCCAGTCTTGTGTAACACTTACCTTTGCTTACAGCACGAACCTAGAAAGGAAGCAAGCCCCAGTCCTGTGTAACACTTACCTTTGCTTACAGTACGAACCTAGAAAGGAAGCAAGCCCCAGTCCTGTGTAACACTTACCTTTGCTTACAGCACGAACCTAGAAAGGAAGAAAGACACAGTCTTGTGGAACACTTACCTTTGCTTACAGCACGAACCTAGAAAAGGAAGAGAGCCCCAGTCTTATGTAACACTTACCTTTGCTTACAGCACGAACCTGGAAAAAGGAAAAAACATCCCAGCCTTGTAGTACGCGTCTCTGCTCGCAACACAAATCTGTAGAAAAAAGGAGAAGGCTGGTATCAGTATTGGTGTACAGTGCAGTAATCACTCTCTCTGATTTTGCCTCCAGGAGAAGGGGAGAGTGCCACGGGTTCAAGAGAACCAACCCCAAGGACTCTGTCCCCCTGTCCCCGTGGAAGCCCCGCCTGGAGGCGCCTAGGAACCATTGTTTAAATTTCCCTTTTTCCCTTCCCCATTGATTTTAAGTAACTTAATAAAGATTTATTTTAATTATAACTTATTCCTTGTGTGTCTGGTCATTGGGGTGGCTTCGGGACCTCCTCGAGGTGGAAACTAGGAAGGGGCGTGGCCCGCTACATTCTGTGGTCCGCCCCGACCTGTGACAGATTTTTGGCGTAGTCGGCAGGATTCCACCTCCAAGGTCCCCCAATGGCCGACAACGAGTTGCCTGCGGCCCCACCCCGTATAGTGACAGTATTAATGGGAAACCCCTGGGTACAAAAGTACGGCGGGACAGAATCTGAGGTACGCTTCTCCGAATGGAAGGCCCAAATTGAGTACTTTGCCGGCCTCCAGGGGCTGAGTGCCGCCCAACAACAACAGTTCGTAATAAACTCACTAGAAGAAGAAGCCCGTCGTGAAGTTCAGGTGCCCCCGACGCCGTTCGAGCCACTGCCCAGACCATCTATCAGTTCTTGACCGAACAGTATGGCGATGCCACCCCCGTTGTTGTATTGTGAGCCCGATTTTTTAATTGTAAACAAGGCCCCCGTCAACCCATTCGAGCCTTTGCATTAAGATTACGTGAGCAATTCACGAGATTGCAGAGGCATCCAGACCACGGGCTGAGGGACGAAGACACCCTGTTAAGGGACCAGTTCTTGTTGGGGCTAAAAGAAGGCCCCGTACGTCAGAGTCTGAGAATTCAATTCTGAAGAGACCCCGAACTTACCTTTGAAGACCTAAAGAAGGAAGCGATAGCCCTGGAGAATGATCAAGCTGAGGTAAAGGATGCCCCTGTGTGTGCGGTAGTAAGTGGGCCTGTGGTGGCAGCTTCGGAGGCGACTGACTGGAAGCAGGCCCTGAAGGCAGAGTTGTTGAAAGATGTACGAGATCAGATGGCAGAGTTGTCAAAGACCCTATTGCGAGAACTACGCACAGGACACGGTAGGAGGGAGGACGGGCCTGCCCCCCGTGAACGGGGGTATTCGGATCGAGGACGAGATGCAGGAAGACGGCCATACCAGCCTAACCGACCCCGGTTTGAGTGGGATGAGCAAGGGAGGCCGATATGTAACCGTGGAGCCCCGGGCCATGTCAGTCGACAGTGTGGTCCCCGACGAGCTTCGGAGGGGGATTTTTAGGTCGACCAGCCACAGTGGGTCATGTGGTCGGAACCCCCTTAAGTGACCCGTCTGGAGGAACAGAGTCGAAGAACAGGATGATCGGGCATAGCCCAGTAGTAGAGGTCCAAGTGTGTGGCACGACAATCCAGTGCCTCGTCGACACCGGCTCACAAGTCACCCTGTTCTCGGAAAGTCTGTCCCATGAACTATTTGGAGCACGGGGTGTGCTGAGAGGCCCCCTGGCTCACCCTGAAGGGAGCGAACGGCTTAGAAATCCCTTATTTCGGCTATAGACTCACGAATCTGGAAATTTACGGAGTACGAGTGCCCCAAAAAGGAGTCATTATCGTGCAAGATCACTTTCTTGGAAATCATCGGGCCCTTGTAGGTATGAATGTTCTCGCAGAATGTTGGGAGGAGCTATTTCGGGCAAGGCCCGTCCAGAAGATACCAAGGGCCGAACGATCAAACTGGGAACGTGTGGTGGCTGATTGCCGTCGGGTGCAGATGCCTAGGACCCAGAGAGATAGAGAGGAAGTAGGACGAGTAGCATGCCGCTTTGCACTGTCTGTGCCTGCCAGAAGTAAAGCCATCGTGTGGGCAAGGGTTCCCCAACGACGAGAAGGGCCCAGAGATTGGGTGTTGGTCGAACCCCATGTGGATTGCCAGCAGGTACAGGTGGCTCGAGGGCTGGCGGTGGTCCAACGGGGGAGAGTCCTGGTGAAAGTCCGCAACGAAAACCCCTATGCTGTTCATCTGCATAAACACCAACGGCTGGTAAGAGTGACGACTGTGGAGAAGCATCAAGTGAGAGAAGGAGGAGATGTGAGTTTTCGCCAGGTGGCCCGTTATACTCTGCGGTCCCCCCGACCTGTGACACATACATTCACAAGCATATTATCATAATTTTTACTCTATTAAATTTCTTAAATAATACGCTTTTGTTTTACATTTAATATTTAAGTACATTAATGTACTTTTACTCTAGTAAAAGTACACAATTTTAATGTAATTAGGTATTAAATACATTTTAATATGCAATATTAAAGAAAACACAGTATGATTCTATGCTTTATATGTAGTGAAGTGATGTTTTTCCCAATACAAACACCCTAATAAAGCATAGATGCTTGGAAATGTAACTAATGTAACTAAGTAATTGTCCACCTCACCTATCAAGTCCAACTAATTTCAATTTAAACTTATAATAGTCAGTTTTACTGGCCTTTTTTGCAGTATCCGTAATGAAAACCAGCCATTTTCTTGTACGTTTTGCCACTCAACCGGGCGAGCATGTAATATGCTGTTATATGACATGTGGGTAAATGAGATAACGAGACACACCTGTGAAACAATCAAGAACAATGACCAATGAATGAACAAAAGAATTACAAAGAACTACATACATGTATGACAAGAACTTCAAAATAAGAGTACAATCTGCACAGCTATCCCATTTAATAGCCTTTCTTATTACACAATAATAGACTAATCTGCATTAAAAAAACAAAATTTACCATTAAAAGGCTATTGGTGGTTTATTATGTAAGGAGTTATTGACGACGGGCCGTTGAATTATAAGAAAATATGCCCACCCAAGGTAGTAATGCGGCATGACGTGGGTGTGCATTATTTTCAGATAACTCAAAGGACTGGAGTCAATTATTGCCCTTATACCACGGTTACAAAAAAATCGCTCTGGTGCCTATTTTTAAGACATTTGACAGGCTAGGTGTGCAGTTTACAGAAAAATAATCAACACCCATGGAACATTTCTCAGCCATTCAGAATAAAGCATTCAACAGGCCCGTACATGTGTTGCTAACGTTATCCTCAGCCTGTCCTAACCTGATCCATTTTTTTTAAACTTGATGAGAAATAATCCACTACTTATGCATGAACAAAGTCATTTGATTCACATGTATTGCTAATACAGGTATACAATCTTATTTTTTTTAACATCTTAAGTCTGAAAGCATTCATGTAATTCATCACATTCTGCCACATCTCTATGGAGCTGACAGTAACTTCCGGGAACTCTTGAGATGATCCCGCCACTTCTGTAATAAATTATTTTCATTGGAGTGAATAGAGTTGACGCAACTCTGTTCCTGTAAAGGGCTCTGGGATTAGGTTCATTGTGTCGGCGGGCTTAAGGACTTCAGGAACATGGTTTTTGGCTCTGTAAAATTTTTTGTGTTGCAAGCGGTTTTTATAAGTTATATGTTTTAATTGCATATTTTTTTGATATTTCAGTCCAACACTTTTTGATGGTGTTAATGTTTATCTGCTGTTCTTCTGACGCTTTTGATGAGAAAGACGAATTCTGGTGCTCTGGTTTACACGTGGTAGTAAACTGAAAGTGAAACTTCAAGAAAATGTCATCTAAATGTTTTTCTGAGGAGGATTTCTCTTGTCCAGTTTGCTGTGATATTTTTACAAATCCTGTTGTGTTGTCTTGCAGTCACAGTATCTGTAAAGACTGTATTGAGAGATTCTGGGAAAGTAAAGGATCTAAAGACTGTCCAGTTTGCAGAAGAAGATCAACAGGGGATCCTCCATTAAATTTGATTTTGAAGAACCTGTGTGAGACTTTCCTACAGGACAGAAGTCAGTCATCTTCACCAGTTTGTCATCTTCACAACGAGAAACTCAAACTCTTCTGTTTGGATGATCAACAACCGTTGTGTGTGGTGTGTCGAGACTCCAGAACTCATAGCAACCACAAATGCTGTCCCGTCAGTGAAGCTGCCATTGATAATAAGGTCTGATAAATAGTAACATCAATAACTGATAGACATTTTCACAATGACAAATAAATAACAATTATGATTTTGGTTTTAATAAATACACATATCATTATTCTTTACGGTATCCTGTGTAAACTATTAACACGTTGTTGAATCTGTAGGTTTTTATGAACCTTTGATGTCTTTCAGGAGAAACTCAAAACTGCATTGAAACATTTAAAAGTGAAACTGAGAATATTTGAGAAGTTTAAACAGAACTTGGATGAAACTGCAGAACATATAAAGGTTTGAATGAAACATAATGTGAATCAAGGTCTTACAACACAACTGTTTTGTAAATGTATATTGATACAAACCAGATTCAGTCATGATATGTTTCTGTTTAAAATGTGTTTTGTATCAGATTCAGGCTGGACGCACAGAGAAGCAGATTCATGAAGAGTTTGAGATACTTCACCAACTTCTACATGATGAAGAATCAGTCAGAATAACAGCACTGAGACAGGAAGAGGAGCAGAAGAGTCATGTGATGAAGGAGAAGATTGAGAAGATGAGCAGTGAGATTTCATCTCTTTCACACACAATCAGGGTCATAGAGGAGCAAATGACGGCTGAAGATGTTTTATTCTTACAGGTGAGAAGAACTTCAATCTTCATATTGGAGAAACATTTAAATCTATGATTGTCATTTTTAAACATTGAAGTGAAATGTAATGAATAATCTGCATTTGTGTGTTTTTAACAGGACTTTAAGAGCACAATGAAGAGGTTTGTATTGTGATTGCTGTTTCTCTCAGTGATTGTGAATCTAAGCTCAGAATCTTAGACTCCTGAATGTTCTTCCAGAGTTCAGTGTAGAACGTCAGATCCAGAGAAGATCTCAGGAATGATGATCAATGT
Source organism: Misgurnus anguillicaudatus (assembly GCF_027580225.2). Lineage (NCBI taxonomy): Eukaryota > Metazoa > Chordata > Actinopteri > Cypriniformes > Cobitidae > Misgurnus > Misgurnus anguillicaudatus. Next base: position 11,567,436 of record NC_073348.2, on the reverse strand, counting down.
AGCAAAACATCTCGGCAACCTGAAGTTTACTGTTATACAGAAGATGAAAGAGAATGTTGAATACAGTAAGTACAAAACACAACACTTTTCTCCCATAATCAGCATTTCGCCGCCTGCTGCGTACACACCAAATGCGAAGCATCACAGTCCTCGCTCTAGATTACTTGCAGGATTTAACTTTGTGCCATGCAAATATTTAGCTTGAGTTTAATATTTTCAACTTGCGCGAAGATCTGTTTGAGACGAATAGCGCATTTTTTCGTGGATGCCCAATACGCGCCATTTGCATCGCCCAGCGCAAGTTCACGTCCATTCACGTCTTTGCATTGACTTTGTATGTAATCTACTCATGCAAATCATTGAAATCTCGTTTAACGTGTACACCCCATTACAATTCTAAGGTTCTATCTGCATTCTGAGTAGATTTGAGATATTAATATTTTAAGTTTTTGGCATTCCATATAGCAAAACTGATATGGGAAAGAAAAAAAATTAAGGTCGATTGCAGGCAGAATCAATAATTTTCAAAAAAGCCATAATTTGTTTTTAAAACATACAATTTGTATTTTGTACAATTTAAGACTTTTTAGGACTAAAAACTGCAAGAAAAGTGTTTCAGCAAAGTTGTTTCATAAATCAAACATTGCGTCAATTCAGGCAGGCCAAGTCAGTCAAGCTTGCATCAGCTGACAGTCAGCTGTTCTTGATATGTACCAATTCAGATTTGACAATCATCATAGCAGTTCTTTTCAATTCCCATTTATTTTTCCACCACTGATTTGCTTGCTGCACACTGAATTTAACTTCTCCTTTTACCTGGTGATCTATGTATTAAGCTGATCTGTTTTGTGATGGTTTTGGTGATTTTAGTGTAATCACCCTTCCATTTTGTGATTTTATGTAGATTAATGGTTCTCTTCTATTACCCCAAAGTTTTCTTTTGACTTACTGCTCCTTCTTGTCCAGAAATAACTGCATGGACGGGCACATGAAGTTTGCCCAGAACAGATCCTATATACCTTATTCAGCCTGCCGCCATGTTTATTCCAAAATGAGACTGTGAGGGATGGACGTCAAGAGCGTCCGCTTTAAACTCTATTATACCACGAGCCGGTTGAATGCTTTATTTTGATTGGCTGAGTAATGTTCCATGGGTGTTGATTATTTTTCAGTAAACCACACACCTAACCTTTCAAATGTCTTAAAAATAGGCACCAGAGCAATGGTTGTGGTAACTGTGGTATAAGACGAATAATTGACTCCTACAGTGCTTAAACGTCTAATTTTCCAGCTCCCCTAGGGTTAATTTGATTTTGTTTAATTTGATTCTTACCGTTTTGGAATCCATTCAGCTGATCCCCGTGTCCGGCAGCACCACTTCCAGCATACCCCAGCACAATCCATTGAATCCGACCAGTCCACCAGCATCACCATATCTTCCTAAAAAATCGCAACTTTTAATTTTCCGTCTGTCTTAGTACAGAAGACTCAAGTTTTAAATAGGAAAAATATCGAAACGCTTTGGTTATTTTTGAGCATGATGCTAATGTTCTAATCAGATTCAATGGATTGTGCTAAGCTATGCTAAAAGTGGTACAACCAGACCCGGAGATCGGCTGAATGGATTCCAAAACAGTAAAAAAAACTGTTTAACTCTAGGGGAGCTGGAAAATGAGAATATAAAAAAGTGTCCCTTTAAACTGTACTTGTCAGAATCATTTGCAGCATCCGGGTTACCGATTGTTATTAGTTTTGAGCGATAGTTATCTGAAAAGAACTGGCCAATCAGCATCTAACATTTCAGAGAGCTGTGTAACAACTATTATAAGAATAATAATAAACTTTATAATTGTTAATATTCTGAAATACGTCTTGATGACGTATGCAGTCTACAAATGCGTCCTCTGTCTGGAGGAAGCAGGTTTCCAGTTTAGAAACAGCCTGTGTTTCCAGTCTCTGTTCTGCTGTCACTGGGCGAAGCATTCCAGTAACATGATAAAAAAGCTGATTATGTTTGGTCCTTGTGTGCATTCAAAGTGGTGATTGGCTCACACAGATAGAACTGTATAAAACCAAGTTCAAATTTGTAGATAGAACCTTTTTTAAAATTAAAGTCTTAAAATGTACACAACTTGAAAAAACATCACATAATGCCACAGAATAAGAATATCTCAATTTTGACAAAATATCAGATTTTACATTCTCTCTCTCTCTCTCTCTCTCTCGCTCTCTCTCTCTCTCCAGTTCCAGTGACTTTGGATCCAAACACTGCTCACTGTAGTCTCCTTCTGTCTGATGATCTGAGCAGTGTGCGATACAGTAAAGATGCAGGGCTGCTTCCTGATAATCCAGAGAGATTTGATGTCTCTAAGTGTGTTTTGGGTTCAAAGAGCTTTAATTCAGGGATTCACTGCTGGGATGTTCAGGTTGGAGACAACACAGGCTGGGCTCTGGGTGTGATGACAGAATCTGCTGAGAGAAAAAATAAAATCTTATCCAGTAGTGGATTTTGTTATGTGGTGTATTTCTCAGGAAAATACGCTGCAGTCATTACAAAATTGAAAACATCTCTTCATCTCTCAGTGAAAGTGAAACTAGAAAGAATCAGAGTCGAGTTGGATTGTGACAGAGGAAAACTGTCATTCTTTGATCCTCTCACTAACACACACATACACACTTTTACACACACATTTACTGAAAGAGTTTATCCATGCTTTGGTGTTAAGTGTAACATTTCTCCCCTGGTGATCCTACCAGTAAAATCTGCTTAAAAACTCTGAATCAGTGATTTAATTGGAGAATAAATTGATCTTGTTTATAAAGCACTACGAGTTGTGATGTTTTTGGTTTTGTTTCTTTTAAAGGTCAAGTTCTTTCTGATCCCATTTTTCACACATTAGTTAGTGTGTAATGTTGCTGTTAGAGCATAAATAATACCTGCAAAATGATGTGAGATAACCCAATGTTTTCATTGTTGTGTCATATTTGAACTAGAAAATTATCTGATTGTGGGAGGGATGGCAACTGGAAATGAGGCCTGCATAGATATAAAGAAAAAATACTTTTGTCAACTGGTGGTTTTCACAAGTGAAGCTCCTGCTTCGCTCCTCGATCACCACCAGAGGGAGACATCTCCCGAGTATTAACATTTATCCGGACTCAATTTCCCATAAGCCCACATACCTGGACTGATTGCAACTGAATCTCATTGGACTGCCTATTTAAACCTCATTCATTCACACTTATTGTGAAGTCTTGTTTTGCCTTGGCATCATTACTGAGTGTTATTTCTGTCTGTTTATCCTGTGTCTTCTTTGGAGTGCAGATTGCCTTGCCCTTTAATGTGTGTTTGCTGGAGATTGACCTTGCCTGTAAGACTACGATTGTGTGCGAATAAAGTGTGCAAATGGATCCTCAGCCTTCTAGTGCTTTGTTACAGTGGTGATAATGTAAAAATTATATTCACCAGATTAATATACGTAGTAATATCAGGGATCTCCAGTTCCGTTCCTGCAGAGCTACCCTGCATACTTTGCTCCAACACACCTGCCTGTATGTTTCAATCAACATGAACACCTTGTTTAGTTTGTTAATGTGTTTTTATTAGGGTTGGAGCTGAACTTTACAGGACAGCAGGGCTGTGTCCAAAATAGCTCCCTACACCCTTATATAATGCACTATTTGAGGGGATAATTATTTTGAATTGATCTCCAAAATTATAGTGGACGTTATCAAGTGCACTCATTCAATTTGATAAAACACTAATAACTAGTGTGCAGCCACTGTACACTTAATGACTAGCCGTTGCCAAATTAACTGCTAATAGATAAAACTGCAGAGTGCAGACAAAATAGGAGTGAGACTCTAAAACTGTGTGGTACCCCCAAAAAGAGGTGGAAAAGAGACCAGAATATATTTCACTTTTTTACGCAAACACATTGTATGTACAGCTTTGCAAAGTATACTTTATGTGACTGGTACACATACACAGGCATTTAAAGGGACATTCCAGTTTATTTTAAAATAGGCTTATTGTCCAGCTCCCTAGAGTTAAACATTTGATTTTTACCGTTTTGGAATCTATTAAGCTGATCTTGGGTCTGGCGCTAGCACTTTTAGCATATCTTAGCACAATCCATTGAATCTGATTAGACCATTAGCATTGCACTAGAAATAACCAAAGAGTTTCAATATTTTTCCTATTTAAAACCAAAAGTAGCCCCCTTGGTTACTTTCAATAGCAGGAGACTATTTTCAGGGAGGCTGTTGTAGACATGTTCCATCAGCAAAGTCCTTGATTATTACGCCAGAATAAGAGTATAGTTCCTAGCCATATCTGCCTAGAAAATCGCAACTTTTAATTTTCAGTCTTAGTACACGATATAACTACAGAAGTGTCAAGTTTTAAATAGGAAAAATATTGAAACTCTTTGGTTATTTTTTAGCGTGATGCTAATGTTCTAATCAGATTCAATGGATTATGCTAAGCTATGCTAAAAGTGTTAGCGCCAGACCCAGAGATCAGCCCCATACAGTGTCTTGAATTTACTCTTGTTTTTATTCAATGCAAAAAGTTGTTTTTTATATGCTTTCAGACCACTGAAAAGCACTGTATGATAATTGTTTAACATTTTAAGTGTTTCCCCACAAGTCACTACTAAGAATAAGCCTATGGCAAGCCGTTTTAACTTTTATTCGTTGTGTTCTTGATATCAACAATTCAATTTTCACTAGTTAAAATTTTGATTCTTGACATCAGAAATTACATTTCTACTAGTAACAATGGCAATTCTTGTTATCAACAATTACATTTCCACTAGTAACAATGGTAATTCTTCATATCAACAATTTAATTCTTCATATCAACAATTCAATTCTTCATATCAACAATTAAATTCTTGATATATGTAATTGTATTTTCACTAGTGAAATATCACCATAGGCTGCCATTCAAATTCAATTCTTGATATTAAGAATTACATTTCCACTAGTAACAATGTTAATTGTTGATATCAATAATTCAATTCTTGATATCAAGAATTAAATTATTGATATCAACAATCGAGTTCTTGATATCAAGAATTCAATTGTTACTAGTTAAAATGTCAATTCTTGATATCAATAATTCGATTGTCACTAGTAACAATGTTAATTTTTGTTATCTGAAATTGTATTTCTGATATCAATATCATTTCAGATATCTAAAATGGCTTTCTTACTAGTAACAATCCCATTCATGATATCAGAAATTAAAATTGTCACTAGTGACAATCGAATTATTGATATCAAGACTTAACATTTTAACTAGTAACAATTGAATTCTTGATATCAAGAATTGAATTGTTGATATCAAGAATTGAATTGTTGATATCAAGAATTGAATTGTTGATATCAAGAATTAACATTGTTACTAGTGGAAATGTAATTCTTGATATCAAGAACTGAATTGTTGATATTAGGAATTGAATTGTTGATATCAAGAATTGAATTGTTGATATCAAGAATTGAATTGTTGATATCAGGAATTGAATTGTTGATATCAAGAATTAACATTGTTACTAGTGAAAATGTGGTTCTTGATATCAACAATTGAATTTGAATGGCAACCTATGGTGACATTTCACTAGTGAAAATACAATTACAGATATCAATAACTTAATTGTTGATATCAATAACTTAACTGTTGATATCAACAATTCAATTCTTGATATCAAGAATTGAATTGTTGATATCAAGAATTGAATTGTTGATATCAAGAATTGAATTGTTGATATCAAGAATTAAATTGCTGATATCAAGAATTAACATTGTTACTAGTGGGAATGTAATTGTTGATATCAAGAATTAAATTGCTGATATCAAGAATTAACATTGTTACTAGTGGGAATGTAATTGTTGATATCAAGAATTGCCATTGTTACTAGTAGAAATGTAATATCTGATATCAAGAATTACAATTTTAACTAGTGAAAATTGAATTGTTGATATCACAAATTCATATCCTACGAATGAATAAAAGTTAAAACGGCTTGCCATATAAGCCTGCATTGGTGATGACTGAGAGTATTTTTTTTGTGTGTGGGGGGGGGGGTAAATCAAAGAAACATGAATGACTATCGGGTGCGCGCGCAGCATGGGGTCAAACTAGTCTGTTCATACCATTTAAGCTTTATAATTTAATCTAACAAGGCTGAAAAATTATGACTTACCTCAAATGAAGTGAGCACTACAAACACAAGCCTTTTTGATCTTTGCATTGTCCCAGTCTGCACGTTAATTGCTTGCAGCTGCAGATGTTGTATTTTTTTGTTTTTGAGATTCTGCATGAATCGCGAAAACTTAACGAAAGACCTGGTGCGATTTTCACAACCCACGACGTAAGTAGGCATTTTTGACGATACCGATTAATACGCAACTCTATCTACTCTAATGGCTTTTCTGACCCTGACATGCGCAGTGGAAATTGCCTGTGACGTGAACCGTGAAGGGGTCTATTGTACTAGGGTTGTGGGTTCCATTTCCAGGGAACACGCTAATGAAAAATATTTAATGCCCTTTAAGTCACTTTGAAAAAAGCATGTGTTACCACCTGTACGGTTTTCATTTCCAGATTAACCAAATATCAAAAACACAACAAAGAGATGATTTTTTTTTTGCTTTTGTTTGAAATGTATTTCTAAACAGACATTTGACATTAAAAAAAATGTAACTGTATGATTAAAATGGAATTCAATAAAAATAGCATCACAGTACAATCAACCTACAAACACATTTGGCATCTGTGTTAAAACATAACACTGAAAACATTTCAAATTTTCAGAAATATCATAAATAAACACCACAATCATATCATTTTATGCATACAGTGCTCAGACAGTGCTTTTATGCATACAGGTTTAAATAACAAGTTTCAAAATAGCATTACAACAGGGACTAACCTAGAAAACACACACATTCACACCTGCAATATAAAAACTAACAAATTCACGTGTCAAATTTGACCTTGAAACCATATATAAAGAGTACAGTAAATTTGAAAATGTCCCACTCACAAAACATTCGATCAAATCTTTGGGATCATTTGTATTACAGGAGACAGATTTAATTGCTAAAATACGTTATTTTGTGTATTTGGTATAATACGATGTGTTTGCGTGGTTTATTATTTTCCACATACAGTAGCTCCAGATTTCACTCTCTTCCTGAAACGCAAAGATTTGAAAAGCACGTCCCTGATTGGCCAGCTAATCTGTATGTTGTGATTGGTCTGAATACCTCTGACGTCAGCCAGAAATGTGACGCTCCTTACCATGTTTGAAAGATGAAATGCTGACAGGAGTTAACTTACAAGCTGTGAGACAAAGCAGAGGAATTATGATAATGTCGGTCTTGTCTACATCACCAGTCCTAGGAAGTAAACTGTTGCCTACAATCCGTGAGTTTGTTGTAGTCCAAGAAAAGAGATTTACGTTGGAGATGATAACTCGCGCCATCGTTTAGTTGTTCATTGTTTAGGGGTATGTACCTTTTGCATATCGTTAACATGTACTAATACACACGTACACACCAAAGGATATGTAAAAAGGTGAATCGGACAATAGGTGCTCTTTAAACAGTCTTACATCAGGATTACAACACATCAAATCCCTGCAGATGTGACATAATTCACTCTGCAATGAATTACTCAATATGTAAAATATTGCACATTAAATAAAAATGATGCCTAAAACACTTATAAAACAGGATTTCTCTTATTAAACAGTATGTAGACGGTACCTTAAAAGGAAATCCTGTTTTGAATAAACGCAGAAACAAAATGAACATGTCAGCATTATTCACACTTACAGTAGGTTTAACTTCCTTTGTGAAATTTCCGTATATGAAGGTACCCCTTCATTTCCTTTCAAAGGTGTCAAAATGCTTTAAACATTCATTCGGTGAAAGTTCGTTTTGTCTTATTTGCTGAGTGAAGACGCATCAGGCTGTGTATCCAACCAACCGTTTTCTTAAGGCCTGCGTGTTTTCTCAGTTGTTTGAAATGAAAGCCCAGCACTTTTAAAAAACGACAGCAGGTAGCATGAAAAAAACTTTGGGCAAAATGCCACAGAAGATTTATACCACAATATTAATATCTATGAATGAGATATTAATTTATCTGTGAAATCAGATACTAGTACCACACTCCATATTAGATTAACAAAAACGGCTCAGTTGAGAAAAGAGCCACAGTTGGCGTTGTCAGAAGAGCACCTGTCATTTTCAGACACACGGCCTAAGGGGGGTACACACCAAAGCATTTAAACGCAGCTAAAACCCCAAGCAGACTTTAGGCACTTGCCAGCTTTTTTCAGCTAAGCCCTTTGGTTGCTATGAAATTTCTGCTTTGTTTATCAGTCGTTGAACGATGCGCTGGTTAGTTGTTGTGATATTTGTCCTGGCCCTCATCCACTGCGAGCTGCGCTTTTCACCCAAAGTTGGCAGAAAGTGCGGTCAGCGCGGAAAAACTGGACAAAACCCGCCAGCTGCTGGCTTTTTTGAAAAGCGCCGCACTTCCATTGAAAACAAATGAAAACATATGCCGGTCACCGGCGTAAACGCTTTGGTGTGCACGCTACATTAGAGTGCAAAAATGTCCGTACACTGTACTTTAATGTTGTTCACATTTAGTCGTGGTCAGTTTCAGTGCACCTTTGTTATGCAGTGTTCTAAGAGTCCTGAACTCCAGTGGCATACGGTGAGGACCTGCATTGGAGAAATAGTGATATTTCAGTGTGTCATAGTAATGATATTTAACAGGATTCCCGTTGCCGTCTTTGGGAAAAGGCCAAAATCCATAAAGGTGGATTTCGTCACAGAAGCGTGTAAACATTGTGTACATCAGTAATCCAGTGCTCGGTCTTTTGATCTTGATCTTGTTTGTGAGCCAGTATCTAGAAAATAAACATAATTTTTTTTAATGGTTATTTCAAAAAACTAAGATATATTACATGATGGGGCAGTTTCCTGGACAAGGCTTATCCTAGTCCCAGACTAAAATGCATGTTTGAGCTGCCTTAATTTAAAAACACCTTACTGACACATCTTAACATATATCAGTGCCATTCATTGGCCTCAGAATGCATACCAGTATTGTTTTTTGTAAGGTTTGTTTGAAAAAACTACCTAAATGTCCTAATATAAGCAAGACCTAGTCCTGGATTAATTTAAACCCTGTCCGGAAAACTGCCCCGATATTTAATTGGTGTCAGGTTTTGAATTCATGCTCTGGCGAACACATGGCATTAGATTGCATTTGGTGCCATGTGCTCTTCTTTTTCGTTGCCTTTTATTTTAGATCACGAAGCCTTTCAGCCAAGACAAATTGAATCTTAAACTGGCACTTCTATAAAAGCAATAAACTAAAAAGTAAATTAAGTTAAATTAAAGGCAGCGTGCACAATGTTTGAAAGCCAATGTTGATATTTGAAATCACCTAAACATACACGCCCCTACCCCAATAGAATCTGGACCTTCTTTTGATAGACCCGCCCAACACACGCAACCCCGGCAAGGATGTCGGTTAGTAGACACGCCCTTTACTGCTGATTGGCTACAAGTGTGTTTTGGTAGTCGCCCGACTCCCTTTTCTAAAGCGTTTTTCAAACATTGTGCACTCCGCCTTTAAGTTTCAGCATATGTTTGTCCAAGCTGGTTACTAATCTTTGCTATGGTGTTTGGGAATGTTCAAACTTGTTGCTAGGTATTGCTGAGGTATTTAGGCTGGTTACTAGGGTGTTTAGTAAGGGTGTAAAGATTTCCATTTAAAATCGAAATCGATCGAAATTAAGTCACAACCTCGAACTTTAAATTAAAAATTGGGATTGTCGATGCTGCCACGCCCCCATGCCATGTCCGGTCAGCTTGCCAAGCAGGGGAAAAATACCTATATAATAATAGGAATAATAGGTGCCTTTAAAAACATCGGTCCAGCGGAACGCAATTTATATTTTAAACACGAGGGATGTATTGCTACAACTCCTTGAAATGCATTTCATAAACAGGATTATTTACTACCTAGTGATCTGACTTTGGACAGAGCCCAGATCTCTGCACGTAAGTTACGCAAGAGTGAGAGAGGATTTTTATGCAGCGGGTTATATTTGAAACAAAAGGGATAGTTTGGCTCAGCTCGCATGAAACGCACAAAGCTAAACAAATACATAAGGATTACTACTTTAGTTTATGTTTAGACTTTGGACAGATGCGAGAGTGTGCATGTGAGACAGAGAGAATTGCAGCTGCTTATGACCCGCTGGATTTATTTCAGATGCTAGGAGTCCAAGACGCGTACATTAAGTCCATGTGCGTGCAAGAAGGAATCCTCTCTCTACAAGCTCTCTCGCGTAAAGTGAAGCCCACAAACCCTCATGCAAGGAAAAGCACGCAATGTGCATGATAATGTGAAACTATAATAATAATAATAATAATAATAACAACAAATAATACTGCCATTTTTTGTCTTTCAAAAAAAAGCGAGAATGTAATCGAATCGAGGATTTGGAGAATTGTGACACCCCTAGTGTTTAGCTGGTTAATAGATTGTTCAAACTGGTTTCAATGTGTAGTTGCTTGAGTAGTCAACCATGTTATCAAGATGCCTTTATCTGAAATTACTTTCTTTATCTTTCTTTTGTGCTTTGTATCCATTTATGGTATCCAATTCCAATTAACACATATTCAAAATAATTGTTTTTACAATTGTTTTAATTTTCTTATTTTCACAAATGTTCATTATCATGTCTTATTTTCAAGTCAACCTGTATGTAAATTCTATGTTATATTTGCTATATTTTGAGCTTATTTAGTAAACTATATAACATATCCAGGACAACATACACATCAGTATGGTCATTTTAAAGATGTACCGTGTAGATTTTAGCTGCATCTAGTGGTGAGGTTGCAAATTGCAACCAACAGCTCAGTCCACTCCTAACCCATCCCTTTCAAAACGCATAGACACGCAAACATTTTGTCATCTGAGACAAAATAGTGATCAAACGCACCCTGTAGAGCAGTTTGTCCGTTTAGGGCTACTGTTGAAACATGGCAGTGCAAAATTGCAACTTTCCTTTAAAGCCTGCAGTGTAGTCTGTACGTGCACGGTCGAACGCACAGCACAGCCTTGCAAAGCATAGTTTATTTGATCGTGTAGTGAACACATGCTACAATCTCCTGTAGGTACATGCTCGACCTACGGATGGTTACAAAAATCCGGCAGTGCGCGTACAGTGCGTGTGTACTATTCTGATGTTGAAATTTGTGTCACGCACACTGTATGCAAACCCTCATTGTTTGTTGTATTAGGACATTGATGTTTCGTCATAAGCCGCAGGGTTTAAATTGGATTTGTCTGTGCATGTTTTTTTCTCTATCAGATTTTGTTACCATTCACTTGCATTATACGACTGACAGACTGAAACGGTTTGAGTAAAAGATCTACATTTGTGTTCTTCTGAAGAACCAAAGTCACCTACATCTTGGATGGCCTGGGGGTAAGCTGATAGACAAAAATTTCATTTTAAGATGAACTATCCTTTAAATGACTGTAATACTGATCAATCTTTTAAGAAAAACTATCATTCTAACCAGACAAAGATATGAATATGAGTCTAATGTTGGCTCTTTGTTTCATGACTTACCCTCGTACAGCATGGATGAGACGAAGTGAGGGATAGGCTGTGCGCACTTTCAGTTTGTTTTTAAGAATGAGTTCATTCACACCCTCGACGTGCTTCTCGCTGCCCTTTACCATGAAGGCAGGTATCCAAAGCACGCTGTCATTGAGCTGGCGTAAACGCTGGATGAAATGTTCCTGTGCCGTTTTGTTATGCAGGCCCCCATACACCCGCTGAATAACTGAGGGGTTCATGGTGGTGAAGTCTGATTTTAAACCCACATCATCTGAAAATTCTTCTAGAGGAGCGAGATTACATCTGTTTAGAAGAAAAGAAAAGCAAATATGAATGTAATGGAATGACTAAAAGTCAGAATGAAAGGGACTGAGGCTAATTAAAGTGTCTTTCTCTTTTATAGAAACAAAACTATGTGAACAGTTAAAGCTAGGTTATCTAAAAATACAGATTGTCACCATTAATGTTCCCTATTTCACTGCAAACCAGTATATTTATGCTCTTTCATGAGAGTTGAGCCTCTCCAGCACCAGAAATCAAGAAACCACCATTAAGGTCCATATACAGTACTGTAGGTGATGGGTTAAATCCAAACTTTTAGCAAGCATTTGACATCTTTAAATGCCAAAAACGGATTTTTGCAAATACAGTGCATTTGATTTGATGTACACTCACCTAAAGGATTATTAGAAACCTGTAAAATTTCTCATTAATGCAATTATCTAATCAACCAATCACATGGCAGTTGCTTCAATGCATTTATGGGTGTGTTCCTGGTGAAGACAATCTCCTGAACTCCAAACTGAATGTAAGAATGGAAAAAGGTGATTTAAGCAATTTTGAGGGTGGCATGGTTGTTGGTGCCAGACGGGCCAGTCTGAGTATTTCACAATCTGCTCAGTTAATGGGATTTTCACACACACCCATTTCTAGGGTTCACAAAGAATGGTGTGAAAAGGGAAAAACATCCAGTATGCGGCAGTCCTGTGGGCAAAAATGCCTTGTTGATGCTAGATGTCGGAGGAGAATGGGCCAACTGATTCAAGCTGATAGAAAAGCAACTTTGTCTTACAACCGAGGTATGCAGCAAAGCATTTGTGAAGCCACAACACGCACAACCTTGAGGCGGATGGGCTACAACAGCAGAAGACCCCACCGGGTACCACACATCTTTACTACAAATAAGAAAAAGAGGCTACAATTTGCACGCGCTCACCAAAATTGGACAGTTGAAAACTGGAAAAATGTTGCCTGGTCTGATGAGTCTCTATTGCTGTTGAGACGTTCAGATGGTAGAGTCAGAATTTTGCGTAAACAGAATGAGAACAGGGATCCCTCATGTCTTGTTACCACTGTGCAGCCTGGTAATGGTGGTGTAATGGTATGGGGGATGTTTTCTTGGCACACTTTAGGTCCCTTAGTGCCAATTGGGCATCGTTTAAATGCTACATCCTACCTGAGCATTGTTTCTGACCATGTCCATCCCTTTATGACCACCTTGTACACATTCTCTGATAGCTACTTCCAGCAGGATAATGCACCATGTCACAAAGCTCGAATCATTTCAAATTGGTTTCTTGAACATGACAAGGAGTTCACTGTGCTTAAATGGCCCCCACAGTCACCAGAACTCAACCCAATAGATCATCTTTGTGATGTGGTGGAACGGGAGCTTCGTGCCCTGGATGTGTATCCCACAAATCTCCATCAACTACAAGATGCTATCCTATCAATATGGGCCAACATTTCTAAAGAATGCTTTCAGCACCTTGTTAAATCAATGCCACATAGAATTAAGGCAGTTATGAAGGCGAAAGGGGGTCAAACACAGTATTAGTATGGTGTTCCTAATAATCCTTTAGGTGAGTGTATTTAAATGAACATGTCACAAACGAGATTTAAAGGGGACATTTCACAAGACTTTTTAAGATATTAAATAAATCTTTGGCGTCCCTAGAGTAGGTATATGAAGTTCTAGCTAAATCCCATATAGATAATTTATTATAGCATGTTAAAATTGCCACTTTGTTAGCAAAAATGTGCCGTTGTGGGGTGTGCCCTTTAAAATGCAAATTAGTTGATCTCTTCACTAAATGGCAGTGGTTAGAGAGGCAGTGGTGCAGATTAAGGTGCGTTTTTATCCCCTTCTGACATCACAAAGGGAGCCAAATTTCAAAGATTTATTTTTTCACCTGCTTGTAGACAATGGTTTACCAAAACTAAGTTACTGGGTTGTTGTTTTTCACATTTTCTAGGTTGACAGAAGCACTAGGGACCCAATTATAGCACTTAAACATGGAAAGTCTTAAAAAAACTGGACCAAATGGGATTAAAATTACTGGAGTAAAACCATCCACATAAATAAAAACATGACCTTCAACCATTTAAGACCCTGCCTTTCCATACTACAATGGAAAATAATTAGACGACGTCAAAGAATTACCGGATAACAAAGTCATGGTTGTCTATTTCCTTTCCGCATCTGCTCTTGAGGAGAATGCCAGAGTTTCCCACCACGGCGCATGTTTTGAACTTTTTGTTCTTCAGCGGAGAAACTTCAGGAAGTAAACTGTGTAGGGTGTGAGTCACATTAAATGTTCTCCGTCTTTCCAGAACATAGTGGATGATATCACCTGGTTTGAAATTGCTCTTGATAACAGACACGTCTCTCTCCGCATCCAAGAAACGAAGAATGTCCTTCCTTTTGATTTGAAAAACAAATGAAAGGGAACTGTTACAGGCAAATACTGAAATTTGTATGTTACAATTAAACAGCACTCACAACATAGAAAGAAAAGGAAGTGGTCATCTGGGGAAACTAAGACCAAAGACCAAACCAACATTCAAAACAAACAACACTACAACCTCTATACAGTCTGAAAGCTTGTAAAAAATGTAATTGACAGCCCAGAGATCTGTTAATTGTGCGAATTTATAAAAATAATGCAAATATGAGAATCACAATTTTCATTTGCTTATAACAAAAAGAGTACTGTTACATCTGTCCATCTTTATATAGAAAACTTATTTACACACACACACACACACACACACACACACACACACACACACACACACACACACACACACACACACACACACACACATTCTGGTTTACATGTTTTGTGGGGACATTCCATAGACGTAATGTTTTTTATACTGTACAAACTGTATATTCTATTCCCTTCCCCTAATGCAAACCATTACAGGAAACTTCCCCTACTTCACATTTTCAAGAAACATCGTTCTGTTCGATTTATAAGCTCAAAATAAGCTCAAAAGGTTTTTTGACCCCACAAGGTCAAAAAAATACTGGTATTCCCATCTTTGTGGGGACTATTGGTTGCACGCACACACAGTCTCTGAAAGTACTTTCTTCAGCCTCATAGTTAAAAGCATATGCCTTTATTTTAAACAATATGAATAACCACAGTCTCTTAGCAAATGTTAAAAGTCAAGTTAAATAAGGAAACATGATAATTAATGTTGTATGATTCCCCCCCCAATCTTTAAAGTCCCCCTGAGCTGGAAGTCGCAATCGTATTTACTTTTGGGTTGTGATGTATTTAAGGGTGAAACAGAATATCACGCAAGGAAAATAGTGGGCGGGGCTTGTGCTTTCCACTGTGATTTTCGAGGGTGGAAGTTTTCAGATTTTGATTGAAGTTTATGAGGACACATTAGGCTAATTTAAAAAATAATGACACAGCTAAATATTTAAACACTGAAATATTACATTAAAAAAATAAGAATAGTCAGTTTTGAAAAATTTAACCCAACCTGGCACCCATTGTCAGCGAAGTAGGTTGAGGGTAAGACAGAACCTAAGTTTAAAAATACAAAGAAAAACTTTCAAAACCCAAATAACCCTTGGGGACACCAAAACAGGAAAGAAAACAAACAAAAATAAATGCACTGAAATACAAAATCTGATGAAAGCATTGAGAAAGCTGTGTGACAAACTGTCAGGATGAGATACTGAGCTCATGGACAGCACAAGACATGACTCACAAGAGTAATACAGTATATAAAAAGGAAGGAAATCAGGAGGTAACAAGAAGAGCAGGTGGGGCAAATGAGAGAAAATACAATACTGAAACCAGCAAAGGAAGTAAACAAATCAAAATATCCTAACATTAAAACATTAAAAATATCCTAACAATGGGGCAAATGAGAGAATTTACAATGCTGAATCCAACAAAGGAAATAAACAAACAAAAATATCCTAACATTAAAACAAAACAAAAGCCAACAGGACAGCTGATATCCCGACAGCTGTATTTTAAATATTCACGTATGTATGTACATGTTTATGCGAAGTCATTAAGTCCACAAAACCCATACTAAACATGTTTTCACAAGACTTTTAAAAAGTGGATCTAGTAGGCTAGAGTTTTTATTCAAAATCATACTGCCTACTCTTTTACAAAAAACAATACATCGGTTTAGAATTTCTAAGAGGCTGTTTACACTTGGCATTAACATGTGTTTTCTTCGATCGGATCACAAGTGGACGACGTTAACGCCAGGTGTAAACAATGTTCAAAAGTTTTGAGCTCGTCCACTATCAACCACATTCAGAGGTAGTCAAAATCCCTTTCAATCGGATTGCATTTGTAGTGTAAATGCACATGTGGTTGAATGTGTTCTAACAGCCACATGCGACTGCCTTCTCTCCGCCCATTTATCTAATCTGAGGTACTGAGCACAATGTTTTACGTACAAAACACTGTGCAGCATGTTTACAAGCAGTGGACTCCGACATAATATTAGTTCACATCCATATAAACTAGTCATTACTCCTGCTCGCGTTTAAATGACAGCAGATAGACTCGCCCACAGTCTCACAGACCCCCTCAAAGTATTCAGGACAGAAGCAGTCGAAAGTGGACAAAAAAGACAGATTTAAATACCAGGTCTAAACGTGATGTGTCTCTCTCGTCCACTAGTGATCCGATGGATGAAAACACATCTCAATACCAAGTGTAAACAGCCCCTTAGACAATTTTTGCTTAGAAAGGCCATGTAAGAGGAGACATGAAAGCCCCTGAATAATCTATGATTGAAAGGAGTATAATAAGCCGCATAATGAGCCTTTCAAGCAGGAATGTGATAGGTGTTAATTTTGGCAGCCAATTATTATACATTTATTTACACATTTAACATATAAATAAATGAAGTTAATAATGTTACCGGATAAAGCACACAAAACCTTTTAACAGTGCAGGTTACTCACCTTATTATGTTCACAACAGTGACATTAATTTTCCACTTTTCACCATTTATCAGATCACCAACACCCATCAGCCTTGTAGCACTTGAATCAAAGTTCCTGTTCAAAGAGATGAAGCGTGCAACATCTTTACATCTATATTTTTTTAAGCCACAGAACATATTAAATTGATGTTTATTTAAAAGTATAACCTCTATTATGAACAACACATTTTCTTGCCATGGATGATATAAACAGGGATGTACTGACACTGATATTGGGACAAAATGGCTTGCTCAAATAGGTTAACTCAAACCTCTTAATTTGCTTGATAATAAAAACAGAAGCATACTAATGTTACGGCATACACAGTCCCTATCGTACAGTAATGATGTCAGAAGCCCTGAACTTGTCTCTGAAAATAAGGGAACTTAAATGACTCATATGGTGTGGATTTATACATTTGGAAATACTTACCTGACAGAATATTTGCATCTTTGGGGAACTATACTCAAATTAGTGTATTTGTATAGTGTATTTGCAATAAATGTTGTTTCAAAAAGCACAGTTTAAAGTTGTGAAAATGCATGAGGATATTGCAAATTAAGTCCTGATAGAGGAACCTAGTAAAACAGTTATAATGTATCTTCTATATGTGTACTGTGTATAATAATAATTATGTATATATAAATACACCAGATGCAAGTATATATTTAAGAAATATTTACATATGTATATACATTCTTATATTGAAATATAATTTAGATTTTATATAATTATGAATACTTAATATAAATAGTTTTTTTTCTTAAATCATACATGCATGTGTGTGTATTTATATATACATAATTATTACACAGTACACACATATATATGATGTGCAAACTATTAGTCGCGATTAATCGTTTCCCAGCCCTGGATCCCTTTTCCGTACGTCATGCCTGGCAATGCCCACATACCTTCAACTAGGGGTGTAACGATACACACTATAATACCTGTCTGATATAGATTCTTAATTGTGATGCCAATTATGCACAACACTTTCTGCATGAGAGCGCTATCTGTCTTTTAGATGTAGCGGCGTTTTACCATAAATCATTGAGAAGCATTGCAAGCAAATCACACAATGTATCATTACACCTTCACCTTCTACATACCATTATTTTTCCGAACTATAAGTCGCATCATTCAAAAATGCTTCATTAAGACGAAATAACATATATAAGTCGCATTGCACTTTACGTTGCATTTATTTAGAAAATTTTCTTCACAAAATCCAAGCTGAAGAACAGACATTCAATCTGGAAAGGCAAGTTATTTAACTAAACAATAGCAGACAGAACAGCAGGCTGAATAGATGTACGTTAACGTAATATTATCAGTTACACGATACACAATAGCATACAGAACATACCTGGAAGGCTGAATAAGCTAAATTAACCGAACAAGCCAATGAGCATGAAGTTAGCAGACTCGTCATTCCACATCACTGAATTCATTGAATTACATAAATACAGAAGCAGCATATATCAGACTCTCGCGGCTGTAGACGGTAAAGTTGTCTCTTGCCTCATAAATGACAAAATTAATTCATACTGACTTACACCTGACTATAAAACACAGCACCAGCCAAATAATGAAATAAAAAAACGTATAGTCTGGAAAATATGGTAGTCTTTACCACGAATACACTAAAGCTCCATTCAGATTAGCACCGACTTTCTCGCTGTGTCGCCCGTCTCTTTCAAAGAGGTCATTAGGAGGCGTTTCTAAATCTGGTTGTCATAAACAATGGGTACGCCCCATTCAGTTGCCAATTGTCCTTGTCGCTCATGTCACTGGAAGTCGCCAAGCTTCCATTAAAATCAATGAGATTGCGTCGCTCTGCTACTGCTAGTCGCTGCTAGTCTGAATGCAGCTTAACTCAGCCTCAAGCTAAGCGGCTAATTCATGTTTAGCTCTGCTTATTTGTAATTGGTCCACTATACAAATGTGTTGAGTAATACAGAATAGGGACTTTAAGCAACAGCCTCTGGTGAAACGGCAACGGCATTCTGGCGTTGTATTGCGCATGCGCGAATTTAACTGCTATTTTGCGACGTTCTACTGTAACGGTCTACTACGGAAGAACAGCTGATTTGCCGTAGTCGCTACAACGTGAGAGATTGTGTAAATAAATGTTATGTTTAATGGCATATGACATTGTAAATGCATCAGTTTATGATTGTACCACAAGTCTTTTATATAATATCTGTTAATATGTTTTAAATTTAAATTTTTAAGTATTCAATGTTTTCAAGTATTGCTTAAATCTAGGTTTTTAGACTTATTTACATCATACAATACTAAAAACTTCTCTTCTGACAAAAGATTGTCATTTAATGCCAAAACCAACCCTTCTCTTGCTTTTTTAAATTACATTTTTTTGTTTCTCAATAAATGAATTAATACCGCATTGCGTGGTCCTGTTTACGGTTGCTTAGTGATTTTAACGTTCTTGGCTACGGCGGTGTGACAGCATACTTCCGGTCACCGTAGCCGTTCCATTTCCAGCTGTTGCTTAAAGTCCCTAATGTCTGCCGTATTACTTGGAGTCACAATACATTGGTTTACAAACTGCAGTGCTTTATCAGTACTCTGTGTCTGTTTGGCTAATGCATACTGTATAGTATAGGTGTTTATCAGAAAAACGTAATTTAAAAGCTAATGTTTTAGACAGAGATATATTTTTGCTGTGGTCAATAACTCACAAGTGTGTTCTATTAATACCAGTGGAATTTTGAACAAATGTAAAACGACTAGTATAATTTAACTTTGAACATAAGTAGCGCAATGTTACTTTCGACCCTGTCAGCTAAGATAAAAGTAACACACAGGTGGGTCAAAACATTTGTTTTTAGTAAATATACATGACTGTGACCTTGTAATATTTAACTGCAAACTTTTTGTTGTTTATCTTTGCAAAAAATAATTAAATTACATTTTCATTTTAAATTTCAGTCTCATCAATGTTTCAAAAGCAACCGGAAAGTATAAACATGAATTGTTGAGAATAAAACATTTGAACAATATGAAAATTGAATGAAATGATATTAGCCTAATATAAATTTTCAACATAGCAGCGCCGGGACAAAAGTAACAAATGTTACATTCGTCCCGACAGGAACTCCAGACATTTAAACCCGATTTACTTTTATTTTAAAAACTCTAAGAAGGCAAAATTCAGGATGTTAAAGCACTAAATAACCTGTAAAATGATCAGATTGATCAGTACTCTAACACATGAAACAAGAAACACAATGCGTTATAAGAAAAATGACACCTTTAGGAATTTACTTCGAAAACAGCTTTAAGGACCTACACGCACAAAACTATGACAAAATAATGTGAAGAAAATCACAGATGTCTGTAAGAAATCAGAGAGAAACAAAAAAAATGCAAGGCAGAAGTTAATTCCTATTAAACTGAGCTTTAATAAGTCATCTTGAGAAGTCACCCAGTATTTATCATATCGCAATAGACCCCTTAATCACCCACGTCACTGTGACGTCACCGCTCTAGCTGGAGGCAAAAATAAGAAGGAACTCATATAGCCGGCGCCCTTACAGTTTGAGGTTTCTACTTTAAAATGTCATCTTGATGTGTATTTGGCTGCCAGAATAGAAGGAACAGCACTTTTGGTTCAAAACTAAAGTTTTACCGGATCCCAGCAGACATTCCTTCACAGAAATCAAGACGACAATCGTGGTTGAATACAATACTGCATACAGACTGGTCGGGGATGATCATAAATAATGCTCGTGTTTGCAGTGCAGACTTCATATCAGGTCAAATAATCTATGCATATGTACTATTGTGTTGGTTTTATCTTGTACAAATCAGCAAGTTTCTGTTTTATAAGTGAAAAGTCGCCAACCGTGCTATTTTTTAGCTTAAATGTTAAACAAGCATACAGCGATAGATGTGTGTGCCATCATTTGAATGGTCTCTTAAAATAATCCACATTGCTAAACGATAGGTTACATTAGACAATAAGCCTTGACAAAATTTTCCAAACCACCCGAAAGTAATTCATATGCTGTCTGAGAAATATCCCAAACCTGGTTAAAATTGTGAGAGTTAATTCACCAAAATAGCTGTCACGGTCCCGCAGAATCAGTGACTGTACATATTCGGACAGTTCCTAACCTTTTTCTGCATCCATGTTTAAGAAATCTCTCTTAAAACGTGCTATCTTGGGCTTGTCAACATTGCCTCCACGACTCTTTTTGCCTCCAGCTAAGCCCCGCCCACCCGGAGACGTTGCAATGTTTACAAACTTTTAAGGCTCCATATACATTACAGGAAAACAAAATAAGTAAGTCCCCCCCAATATGGTGTAGGCCTACTGTAAACACAGAGCAATGTGCAACTGCGACCAATCAGAGCAGAATAGCATCATGCAAAGCAGGGATTGCAAAATTTATTTTAAATGATTCATTTGAGAGTCATTAGGAAGAAATATGGAAAAATGAAATGCATTTTATTAAAAAAAAAAAGTGTTTTTGACCTTGCATGCATGTAAACTTGTTGATAGGGACTCCCAAAAGCACATATTAACCTTCCTAACAGCATCATATGTGCTCTTTAAGGCACCGATATGTAGGAGGACCTTTTTAGGTGCAAAGGTGAACTTTTTGAAAGGTTACCGCCCCAGTGAAAGCTAGAGCAGGGACCACTCCTTTTTTGATGTAAGTATATGGATATAAAGATGCACCTAGATTAAATACATGTATGTGACTGACTGACCATATCAGTGTTAAGCAGCTCTATTGCTCTTTACTTTCTATTAGGCTCACACTTTTTTTGCAAACAACTCCACAACTATTACCAGAATTACACAATGTAAGTACAGATATCAGTTGTTCGTTTCAAATAAACATGTTACACCAAACGAGCAATGCATGTTTTTTTCTGTGGTTATACTGCAAAACCCACAGTGATTACTGATATATTCAATGATAAATTAAAATGTAAAAGGGGAATTACAGATTGCTTTAAACCCTGCTCTAAATCTGCTGTTGTTTGCCCTCATAAGAAATGTCAAAGGATGTTAGATGTTACAATCGATTAAATAAACATCCGCATATCTTAAATCAGCACAGTCAAATGTCAGTTGGATAAAATATGCAGTATTGAGTGTTATGCTATTTTGATTCGTTATTATTAATTAATCATAATTTAATTACTGTATGTTGTAATCATCAGATGCTGTCCTTAACAGCTTACTGTAACTTTTTTATTTGTCTAGCCTCTGATAATTTCTGTAACATATACAACAAAGGTATCAGAATTACATTAGGCAGATATATTAGTAAACAGTTTTTTTTCCCAGAGGCCCCCAACACTGTAAAAAATACTTTGCTGCCTTAAAAAATGTTTTGTTAAATCAACTCAGATTTACAAGTCATGTCAACAAAGATGAGTTGTCACAACTTATAAAATATAGTTGAGAAAAGTCAACTTCATTTTATAAGTTATAACAACTCTCACCTGTAGTTATAACAACTCATCTCTAGATAAATAATAGTAAGTTAAAATGACTTGTAAATCCGGGTTGATTCAACAAAAAAATTTAAGGCAGCAAAGTATTTTTTACAGTGAAGGTATCAATCTTATTACCTGTCAAGAGGCCAAAAACATCCCATCTATCCTTTCATCCTACACCTAAATAGGGATTTGACGATTACCGGTTTCACGATTAATGTCCTGGCAGTTAGTATTATCGTTCGAAAGTTTAATTATCATTACAACCGTGTTTGATTACCGTGATTTTAAAAACTCGCTGTAAATCCTGTCCAGCCAGAATCAGTTTGACGCAGGCGCGCACACGCAACATAGCATTTAAGGGATAATGTATTGTATTAATTCACAGTAAACTTATTAGACAGATTTATTTATTTTTTCTACCACAGAAATAACTTCAGGGACATGAGATATTAAATTGTGATTTTCAAAAATAAAACTTGTTCAAATGTTTTCAGTGTGTGTATCAGTTCTTTTTGAACATTTCCATCTCATTTTAACAAAACCATGATAATATAGATAACCTTGATAACTTTGGTCACTATAATCATGATATGAAATTTTTATACCGTCCCATCCCTATATTTACATACATCTCTGTACTTTCATTTGACAGTTTATTAAAACATTTTACGGTTTGTAAACAACTGAAGATATATTAACTAAATGTAAAGTCAGCAGCAAAAAACACAGACATTTAGTTAACATTTACTGTGAGAGGTTTCCGCTTCTGTTTTTTTAACCAGGCAGGCACAATGAGTTTGCACTAGAAAAAAAGGAAACCACATCAGATAAAACTGAAAAACTGTCTGCTGTCTCACTTACATACGCAGATCACACACACGTACGCAAACAAAAAGGTTTCCATTTTTATGAGAACATTACGTAAGGATTAATTCATGGCAGGCCATTGAATTATTCGAAAATAATGCACACCTAAGGTGGTAATGCCAAATATTTTGTCCTCTTTGGTTATCACAAAAATTATCCGGTGATTATTTTAACACATTTGACAGATTAGGTGTGCCGTCAAACAATCATTTCTTATCCAATCAGAAAAAGCCTTCAACAGCCCTGTAGTATAAATAAACATAATGACATTTATACTACCACTAACTAACACATTCCCCTAACTCAGTCTCTAAACCTAACTCAGAAAACTTTCTGCTTTTCATAAACATCATTCTGTTTGACGTATTAGCTTGTTCCTCATGGGTACCAAAAATGTCCCCACAAGGTCAAGATTACTAGTATTATTACTAGGCTATATTATTTGGGGGCATTTGGTCCCCAAACAAATACTGATTCTATATCCAAATGTTTCTGAACTAGAAACTTTAAGCACTGAATTAAAATCTGTCAATAAAAAACTAAAGTAAATTATGTTAGTTTGTGGGATCTCTTTTTTTTTTTAAAGTAAAGCACCAAGCAAGCAAGTATGAGCATGACCACATCTCTCAGTTCCTGGAAAAAGATGTGCGGTCTTACAAAAAAGAACATAAATGTGCTTATATCTCAAAACTAAATGTAATGGTTTTAACATTAACATCTGTCAAAGAAAAATATTTGTTCTTATGAAAGATCTTAACAGGACAGTTAAAGATGTCAGACTACAGCTTCTTTTCAAACAGGCAGCAGGGCGCTTTTACAAAAAAATATACGAGCTTTACATAAAGTGTCTGAAAGTAAAAAGTGTTGCGATTGTATGTGGTAAAAGGCGTGGCAGGTGTGGGAATAAAATAAACAATTCAGCTCAAACAAAGCGAAATGTGAATCTATCCTAATTCAATTAACAAGAACAATGGCAAACTGAAGATTTGGGGATTTTCGCAGGCTTGCAGTGAAATAAATAAAAAGATACGCTGCGCGTTTTAGTTTAAAGCTTCGCATTAAACAGGCTATGATATACATAAAAAGAAAAGCAGTATTTTACTCTTCTATTGACAACAGTAGAGCTCTTACCCAGACAATACAGCTTCCTGATGTTCACTTTTGCCAATTTCAGTCGTCTTATAAAATATCAGCAAAATGCTTATGGTGCAAATAGTCCACAGTTTCCGTGTCAGTCGCATTTCGTGTATAAATCTTACGCAGATTTTAAAAACTGTTTGAAACCCTGTGCTCACCCATGGCACATGTCAGTGCTGAGAGATCCGCTTCACAACTGCACGCATCACACACTGTGAGTGACAAACCCAATAGCCAACGAAGCCTCCCATATGTTAATTAGCTTGTAAATCGAGCCAATCGCGATAGATTATCGGTTCGGAAACAGTGAAAAGGAGTCTGAGACGAGGGTTAGTTAATCAAACTAGGAGTTAGAATTAAAATAATTAGATAAAGGAATGTATTATCAAAGGAGTTTCTGTCAGAAGGTCAATGTAACTGTTCGATGTATTCTGCATGTACAGGTTTACTAATACTTTTATGTTAAGACAATCTGAGAGTGAAAAGTGAAAGCTTGTCAAGTATGCAACGCATACTTGAAATGTGACCTCGGCATTTAACCCATTACACACGCACTGTTTGCTAGTCAATAGGATTAGTAACATTCAAATAAGGTAAAGTCACAGTTACTCTTGAAACAACTTATTTACATATACACTGTATCATGAAATGTTATTTAGTACAGTGGGCTCTTGTGTATATAGTTTTACAATCTTTACAAATAAACCCAAACTTATCCATCTCCTAAATTCTTTCTAGTCTTATCATTTACCAGTGGCAGAGGCTATTGTAAATCCACTTTAAAGGGATAGTTCACTTTAAATGAAAATTCTGTCATCATCATGAGTATGACATCCTCATGTGGTTCTTAACCTCTATGAATTTCTTTTTTCTGATGAACACAAAATAAGATATTTTGAGAAATGATGGTAAACACACAGCAGTAAGTGACTATAGACTTCCATAGTAGGAATAAAAAATATGATGGGAATTTAATGGGTAACATCAACTGTGTGCTTAACATCATTCATCAAAATATTCTCACAATACTTTCAAAAAAATTTTCCTACTATGGAAGTCAATGGTCACTTACTGCTGTGTGTTTACCATAATTTCTCAAAATATCTTTTTTGTGTTCATCATTTTTAATTTTAAAGTGAACTATCCCTTTAAGTTGTCATTTTTTATGGGAATGAAGGAAAATTAAACCCAAGCACAGTTTTAAACCTTGAAGAAGTGTCACACACATTGCAACACAGCAATATTTTGAGGATTCACCTATATGCCAAACATGTTTAAAGCTTCTGGAATTAATTGATATGTTTAATCAATAAAATTTTGCTTATATAAAAATATACCAATATCAAATATACTAAAATGTTATTTACTATATATTTATATTTAATCAATGGTGTGGATAAAATTTTACAAAAAATGTCAAATAAAAAAATGTCCTTATTTGTCACTGGGGTGGTACCCTCAGGTGCACCTGATCATCTCAAATGAATCCCTCAGCTTGCCATTATCAGTGGATGGGGTATTGTTTAAATGCATAGGTAAAGAACTAACTGGAAAAGAGAAACTGATATATTCTCTGCCCTTTTAAACTGTTCTATATAAACTTTTGATTGAAACATATATCCTGGTACTCTTTACCCAGTCAACCCTTTGATCTCTCAGTGAACTCACCATGAGCTTACAGGATCCTCAAAATGTTTTCACAATGTGTGCGTCACAGTGAGCTAAAATTAATTAAAAGAGGTCAAACATTTCCTGTAGTTTTTTACCAGGTTTGCACACACTGCAGGAGGGATTTTGGCCCACTCCTCCACACATATCTTCTCTAGATCAGTCAGGTTTCTGGCCTGTCGCTGAGAAACACGGAGTTTGAGCTCCCTCCAAAGATTCTCTATTGGGTTTAAGTCTGGAGACTGGCTAGGCCACACCAGAACCTTGATATGCTTCTTACAGAGCCACTCCTTGGTTATCCTGGCTGTGTGCTTCGGGTCATTGTCATGTTGGAAGACCCAGCCTCGACCCATCTTCAATGCTCTAACTCAGTGGTTTTCAAACTGGGGGCCGCGAGATGGTGCCAGGGGGGGCCCAGTTTTATGACATTTTATAAAATACATTCATTTATCATGAATTCTGTGTAATTAAACCTAAAAAAATAATAAGCCAACTAACCAACAGCACTACTAGGTATAATTTTATATGTTTTGTTTAATTAAAATATTACATTTTAAAACTTTTTACGCGAAAAAATGCACTGTACATAAGGGGGGCCGCACGCTGAAAAAGTTTGGGAACCATTGCTCTAACTGAGGGAAGGAGGTTGTTCCCCAAAAGTTAGCAATACATGGCCCCGGTCATCCTCTCCTTAATACAGTGCACTTGTCTTGTCCCATGTGCAGAAAAACACCCAAAAAGCATGATGCTACCACCTCCATGCTTCACAGTAAGGATGGTGTTCTTGAGATGGTTCTCATCATTTTTCTTCCTTCAAACACGTTTAGTGGAATTATGGCCAAAAAGTTCTGACCACATGACTTTCCCCCATGACTCCTCTGGATCACCCAAATGGTCATTGGCAAACTTAAGATAGGCATGGACATGTGCTGGTTTACGCAGGGGAACCTTCCGTGCCATGCATGATTTCAAACCATGACGTCTTAGTGTATTACCAACAGTAACCTTGGAAACGGTGGTCCCAGCTCTTTTAAGGTCATTGACCAGCTCCTCCTGTGTAGTTCTGGGCCGATTTCTCACCTTTCTTGGGATCATTGAGACCCCACGAGGTGAGATCTTGCATGGAGCCCCAGTCTGAGGGAGATTGACAGTCATGTTTAGCTTCTTCCATTTTGTAATGATTGCTCCAACAGTGGACCTTTTTTCACCAAGCTGCTTGGCAATTTCCCCCGTAGCCCTTTCCAGCCTTGTGGATGTGTACAATTTTGTCTCTATGTGTCTTTGGACAGCTCTTTGGTCTTGGCCATGTTAGTAGTTGGATTCTTAATGATTGTATGGGGTGGACAGGTGTCTTTATACAGCTAACGACCTCAACCAGGTGCATCTAATTTAGGATAATCAATGGAGTGGAGGTGGACATTTTCGTTATACGAATACTCTCGTCTAATATTCAAATCATATGCAGAATGCTGTGTGCATCTTTGAAAAACTGTAAGAATACAATTCCTTTAAAAATAATTTTGTCAAAGTTGATTTGATCCATTCATATCCTGACCACCAGGCTGTGTGTGTGTGTGTGTGTGTGTGTGTGTGTGTGTGTGTGTGTGTGTGTGTGTGTGTGTGTGTGTGTGTGTGTGTGTGTGTGTGTGTGTGTGTGTGTGTGTGTGTGTGTGTGTGTGTGTGTGTGTGTGTGTGTGTGTGTGAAATAAAAAAGTTTCTGAAATAAATAATGAAATAAAAAGTGCGGGGAAGAATAAATGAAGCAAGCCGCTTAAGCACTACTGTCACTGTCACATGATGTCATGTGGTGGCTCTGGCAAAACCATGAACATGAATTTAAATAATAAATACGAGGACTATTTTAAAGTATGCTGTAAGTGTCACACTTCCTGTTGTTATAGTTGTTGGCCTTAGGACTGTGAATCACAATACATGATCCATGTGACCAACACAGCTCAAGTTTGATCTAAATCACATTAAATCACAAATTTATTCAAAAGTTATCCAGGTTGAGGAGAGCAATATTACTGAACAGTCCAGTACCAAAGATTTAATATGTTATTCTGTTTGTACAATACAAGGGTGAGCAAGGGTGTGTTAAAATAAAATATTCAAAAAGCTAGAAAAGCTACCAAAAACAATTCATGGAATTGAGTTTTAAAGAAAGGCACATGAATAAAAACGAACAAATCTGCCATTTTAAGAAGTCATATTGATGGAAACAGGAAGGAGGCAGTAATAAGCAGGTTAAGGCTGAGTTACTCAAGTTTCATTTCTTTTTATTTATATTTGGGGCACATAAGGGGTTTATGTGAGTTTAAGATGAGTGTGTACAGTATTATGTAATTTTAGAATATATGAAAAAAATGGATTCTGAATTTCAATCACGATTCTGAATTGGATCACAAAATCCAATCTAGGTTTTGTGGATCAAATCGTCACTTTGTGTTGGTCAAAACATTTTAGTAAGATTGGGATTTGTTTGATCCCCAAAAGTAGGATTATTCTGATTCCATCAGAAGGGTGGATTTCAAGAACAAAAATGTAATATAACTTCTAATAAAATGTTACTAAAACCTATAAACCTATACATTTAGTCAATACAACATTTCTATTAATATTTATAAATGTGTCATTTGTTTGTTAAAATTTTGTTCAGTTCAGTTAAATGATAAAGTATTCAAAGTATAACATTGGGCTACCATTTAAACCTTCCAGTCAATTAAGAAAGAAAAATTCCATATAAATCCCTCATATAAAAAATAGCAAACCAAAATATTTAACATTTAATTTTAACAAAAGTAATCCTTAACTTTAACTGTGATTTGGCACTGTACAGTATATTCATTAAAATCACAATCACCAGAAACCATACAATCAAAAGGTTTTAACAACCGGCATATCTACAAATGTTAACTACTGGACATTCAGCCTCTTTATGACTTAAAATTTATGTTTTTTAAATGTGTTTGTGTATAATCTATTTTTTTTTTTTTTAGGGCAAAGTAGCCTACAGAAATAAAAAGTCTCTTCAAGAAAAACACTAGTGACCCCATACCGACAAGACTACCTGCTAGCTAGCTAATAGATCCCTTTTAATTCAGATTTGCTAATCTAAAAAAGTATGTATCTGAATCAGGGTGATCCAATTTTACTTTGAAAAACTAGGACAAAAGTGAGTTGGTTTACCTGATCCTGGATTAGCAAAACACGGGATTTCCAAAAAAAGTGGATTTTGAGTGCTTCTTAGTTGACTGTTGCACAACAAGCCAATAGATGGCGATATACACATAGCATGCGAATCGCCGGTAAACCAAAGAAGAAGAAAAATAAGACGTCACTTTGTAGTTTCACTCGTAAGCTCGATTATACTGGTCTGACAGGAAGAAGAAGGAAGAAAACAACATAGCAAGTTAAGGTAATTAACCGTTTTTTGTGCAGGAGGTATCTCATGCTTTTAAAGTCTTAAATAAGTCATTAATAAAGTGACCGTTTGTAAGAGTGTTTCGCTGCACATATTCTTGGTTTTAATTCAGTCAGTGACGTTCACTGAACTTCACACGACGTCATTAGTTAGCACAGCAGGCTAATCACGTTTACATGTTATCATACAGTTTTTATACAACTTTTAGCATTAAGAGTTGAGTTATGTACGGCGTTGGGGAATTTTATTTTATGCCAAAACATCCGAAGTTTGACTGTAAAGCATGAAGTTTAATGGTGTGTAACAGTACAGAAGTGTGGAGCTAACGGTTTTTTTAGATAAAGCTTTTAAAAAGATCATTTGTATGTGTCGTAAAATTATATAATTTTCCAGACTTTGGATGACAATTATTTTTTATTTAGGTTGCATTTAGTTTAGTCACACGGTGATACTGTAATATGCCCATTCATGGTAAAAAATCCAAATTGTTTATGTTGTCTTGTATGAATTATGAAATTAAGTTAAGTTTATGACGGACTAAAATAATAGTTAACATCTGGGAAGATAATTTATTTAAAATGTATTAGTTTATTTTATAGTAATATTATAATTATTATATTGGACATTTATCATATGCTTAATGTAAGCTGCAGGTGCGTTGAAAAGCTGTCACAGCCTTCACGCAAAAGCAGAGTGTCCTATTTCACCCACGCACTTCTGCCCTAAAACTATCAGCTGTTTTTGATCGGAAACGTTGCACAATTTAGTGCACTGCATAGCGTAGTAGTATGCAAGTGCTGGGTCATAATAACTAAAGTGTGAACTTTACATTTTTACTGGAAATAAGAGACCAACCACGTAGCACGCATTTCAATCTTCTGGGACATATTTTCAAAAACATAATTTGGGACTGATTATATTCCTGTACAAAATAGTACAATTAATGTATAAATTGGGACGTTGTAGGTCGTGTTTTTAGCCTGATTCCTGGAGTTTCAGAACATCTGACCCTGTCCAGGCTAAAGTCTCATAGGGGTGGTTTCCCAGACAGGGATTTAGTCTAGTAGTCGTCTAATCCCTGTCCGGGAAAAACGGCCTGGCCATATAATGTAGTTGAGATCAGGAGCATCAAAGTTTGATTTCATTTTCTGATTTCACATTAATTTCAGTCTTTGTCATGACCATACTCCGTTAACATAAAAAAAATCAAGTTTATATTTTAACAGAATGTTCTTAACATTGATTTGAAAAATAGTCAATCATTAATAAAATTACTTGAGCTGGGTTTTAACAGATTGGGTCACATGTTTAAATTGTTATGCTTATTATCATTATTGTTAGCTGTATTTAGATGAGACTAGATTTACAAACGCTGGAGTTTACATTTAAACATCTGACAGACGGTCCTATTCAAAATGCCTCATAATAAAAAAAGGTCTGTACAATCGTTATGCTTGGATACTTTTGGCCTGCAGATAAGTCATCATCTTTTTTGGCATCATCACCATGCCCACAATGTTTTTCTCTCACTGTAAAATGGAATAAATAAGTTCCTGTGGTTCAGCTTTAGCAGCGATAACATACAAACTGTATAGCTTGAATTCAGTGTAACTCGCTTTGGATAAAAGTGTATGCCAAATGTGACACAAAACTAGTCATAAGTAGCACAGGTATTTTTGTAGTTCTTTTTTTCTGGCAAAAATTATTAGGAAAATAAGGATATTTTGTAAATTTCCTTCTGTAAATGTATCAAAACTTGTGATTGGATGCAGTTGCCTTCATTTGGACAACTTTATAGGCGATTTTCTCAATATTTTAATTTTTTGCACCCTGAGATTCCAGATTTTTTAAATAGTTGTATATCGGCCAAATATTGTCCCATCTTAACAAACCATACATCAATGGAAAGCTTATTTCAGATGTATGAAGCTCAATTTCAGAAAATGGAATTCTTATGACTGGTTTTGTGGTCCAGGTCCAGGTTGCACGATTGTGACAAAATAAAAAAATCTTTATAGTTGATTATTCATTTTGGTGTTGCAATTGCTATTAATATTGTTGATTAATAGATTAATTAATTATTGGGAACTATGAATGATGAATGGCTAAATGAGACATCAATTTATCAATTTTATTTATCTCATAAACACATTCTTTAATTTCAGAATAATTTTTTTTATCGATTTTGTAATTGTTTCACCTGTAATTGAAATCCTGATTAGTTTTTTTGATTAATTGTGCATCCCTAGTTCCAGGGTCACAAATATAAATGCTCCTCATGCAGAAATACTGCCTTGTGTAAGACAAACACACAACATTGTGGGTTCATCATCCTCCTAAACCTTTTGTCATCTTTTAAATTAGAGATGCCAAAGTCGAGTCAATTTACAGACACAAGTCTTTCTGAGTCAATCACTGTACAGATCCAGGTTTTACGAGTCACAGTCAGTATCACAGTATGGGGGCTAGTTGATTTGGGGTTCTGAATGGACCCTTTTACAGTGCATGTGATCAAATACCTTGCGCGCGCATTTTGGCAACAGAAGTGGTGTTGTTCCCCAGTGGTTCTAACGTGTTAGCAACTCAGAAGGTTTATCAAAACTATTTTCCAGCATCAAAATTTCTGTTTGTTGCGTTTGGTTGCACTAATATCATATACTAATATACATGTATCTGGCCACTTTATATTTGGGCATCTGCTAACATCTTCTATTCACTCCACTATAGTACACTGATCTGGTAGCTGTGTTTGAAAAAGTTGATAAAGTAAATTTTTTTCTAAAGTAAACTTTCTCTGTCTGTTTTGCTTCACTGCTGATTCTTGCCATAATTCCGTTGCCAAAATGCGCACTCATACGCTGCCACGTCATCATTGTTTACAAACAGTAAAAGGTCTTCTGAATGGAAGGGGGGCATAGTTGATCCGGGCTTCTAAATGCAATATCCAAATAAAGCCTTTCTCCAAGATAACTCTATATTATATGCCACTTGAGATAAAAGAAATATGGCAAATATTACCTCCTAATTATTGACATCTGTGACAAGTCTGCCATGTTTGAGCCACTCAACAACTGTAAATCAGCAAATCGGGGTCTGTAGATCGTGGATTCACTAAGGAGATGTTGAGTGTTTTGAGCCTTTTGTTTGGATTCAGCTATGTTTCCGGTGAGTATACTATGACTGATCTGGATCCGTAGCTCACCAGCATGTTTACAAGTTAAGGACTTCTGGCAGATACTTGCTAAAGGCTCGGCAGATAAGCTGGGATATGTAGTTATGAGATTGTTCAGGCCAAAAGATAGAGAGAGATGCAAACGCTTTATTTTTAATACGTGCAACAGTGTTAACAGCTAGCCTGGCTAACACCAGACCAGTCTCATAGAGAATGAGACGTGGTCTGGGAACCATATGCTCATTTTCTCGTATTTGAGGCGTAGTTTACGAATGCCCAGAGCCGTTTATTGGGCACTACGAATGTCTATCAAATGCGTCTGTACGTAGCTCATTGCCAGTCGTTTCAATTATACCCGATCACGTATGTAGAGCGACATCAATTCAAATGTAAACAGCTTTTATTGGGTAACTTACGTGTGCAAACAGCTGAAACCTTTGCAACTAAATTGGTAGCTGTATATTGATATTGAAAAGCAACACAATTTAGTGGCACTGTGACAACCACAGTACAGGCATAATACAATATGATATTAATAAATACCACTTACCAAGTTAATTGTACTTCGTCTACAACGATGCCTAGCAGGTTGGTCCTATAAAACTCTGTGGCTATCATGTCTTACCATATACAAACATCCTTCTTGGATATGAAATTGTTTAATGCCAAAAGTTGCTCTTTTTTAAATAAACTTGCATCCAAATTACTATGAACACTATTTAAGGCTGCATTAAAAAGTAACTTTGTGTCTGCTGTGTTGGATAAACAAAACTGCTACAGTGTGTCGCATAGACGTCGTCATCGTCTTGCTGCCCCCTCCCCGTTCTGTGATTGGTTCCCTATTTCAGGGGCAAAAAAAGGTCCATAGTTTCCATGCTAGACTTGCAGCGTGAATAAATTTGCGCACAAGGCAGCATGGGGAAACTCAGGCTAGTTAACAGCAGTCGTTGGACCAAAAGAGATCTGGGTTAGTGGAGACAGAAAGAGGATCCGGTTAATGATCTGGATGGATCAGGATTCATACAACACTACTTTAAATATCCAGACCAAAATACCCTTTCCCTACATTGAGACATAATATATTCAACTGCCATTTATATTGAAAAGGATGCTGGACCTGATTTCACTTCATTGGTAATGAATGAATGTCTACTGTATAACTTCATTTGTAAGAGAGAGTCACTGTAATTGATATACTGGATAATAATGTGTGGTCTTGCATAACATTCTTTTATAACTTGACAAATCATAATTGTGATTGCCTGTTGGGTGTCATTATAAGATAGCTTAAAATATGTTACCAAGTGCAACTGATTGTTGTGACTTACTAGTAAATTTATAATAAATATGACAATTTGCATAATAAGTCATTGCTTTTCATCACGCTGCACAATGGTGATCATCTGTCCATTGTGCACTCCTGTGCTTTGTGTTCTCTTAGTTGAAAGATGTTATTACAAAATCTTTCATCATGTTCATCCTGCCGTTGTATCTGCCTTGAAAACCGCATATAAACTGAATCGCACCTGTTAATAAAATTGTCAATCAAATAAAGTGATTGTGCAAACATAGCTGTTTTATGTTATGTTGCATTGCTGCATATGAAAGCTCACGGCTGTTTAAACGCAACAATACATCAATGTGGAGGAAGACACTCATGGGGCTGGTGACCATGGTAACCGTTGGTGACTGCCTGTGGGTGTGTGCAGTCATTACCATAGTTACCTTCTCATCGGGTCCTGTGTGTGATGATGATGATGTCAAACAGAAGGCTGGACAGCCCTCTTTATCTCCCCTCCCATTGCCTCTGTCGCTCGTTCTCTCTGTGTCTCTCTCTCTCTCTCTCTCTCTCTCTCTCTCAGTGAGTCACAGTCTGCAGTAAGGAAGCAGTTTGCCTGTTGTCTCACGTCTGCTTTCTGCCGTGCTTCAGAAATCAATGTGAACAGCGTCTTTGGTAGGCAGTCTGTTTTACATATTTGTCTGTTTTGAAAAATCAGCTTTTTATCTGCTGTCTGACTCTTTTCTTGTTTTGTTTTGTTTAATGCGGTAAATGTAGTGGTGCATGTGTTGTTGTTATGTGGAACACAATTGAACTGCATACTGAAAAGAGTCATGGGTCTAAAGTGTGCTTGCTTGAGCAAATATGTTTTGAACGAGTGTATTGAGTTACTGATTGATATTTGCAGGATGATCGATGGTGTGTGTTGGAAAGCATGCCGGGATCAATAGATTTGGCTGTTGTGATGCTCTTAGTGGTTTGATATGATCGTGAGTTTGAAGGCAGATGTTTGGGATGGATTTCTTTGAAATGTAATAGCATCGTGACTCGTGAGCTGATGAAAAGGGAGATGATAACCTGTTTTTCTGTCATTTTGATATGTGTACATTTTACACTTTATAATGATAAATTCACAAAATATACTGTTTCTGTCTAATACACTTTGATTTTGTCCTACAGATATATAAAAAAAAAAAATTCCCACAAGAAATAGTTAATCAAAACACGAAAATCCTTTCATAATTTACTTAAGATGTATATGACTTCATTTCTTCAGTTGAAAACCAAACAAATAATTATAAAATGCCATCATTTTATTGATTAGAGACAGATCCGTCAGTACAAAATGTCTGTGCCAATACCGATACTTAGAATGACATCTGCAGACACCAATAGATAGCAGTAGATTGGCTTTTAACTAGTGGTCGACCAATATATTGCAGAGGCCGATACATCTTTCCGTCTGGCCGATAGATTCTCCAGTTGGGTCACTATAGCACATTAGCATTGTCTTCCAAGATAAGTACACTCCGAGCCCAAGCAGTGACCCACAGACCGGTTGGCGTACGACACCAAAGCACCGTGAGAGCAACTCCAGAGCAAACTGCTTCATATGCTTTTAAATCATTACCGGCTCATGCGGCATTGCACAAAGTCAAACACACAGCCAACGTCTAAAAGACAATGAGATAACTATTCATCATTACCTTTATAACGTAACACTTCGAGTCCGGCAAGCAACAGGGTGTCACTCAAACAGTTCTGTGAGGTCTCATATCCGCAGCCCAGCGTAACTACAACTGGCGACAACAAACTGGAACAAATTTACCTCATAAAAAATGAGAAATCCGGCTCTTCCTCGAATATGTGCGTGCTGTCTGTAACTTATAAATAAGATGCTGTTTTCCCCGCACTTAAGAACCAGTATCACTCAATGCCAAGCCAGAAAGCTGTGTGTATGTTTGGAGGAAAAGACATTGTTCTGTTTTGATGCTACCCCTGCTGAAAAAAACAGCATACCAGCAAGACCAGCATATGTTGTGTTTTGGTGCTGGTATGCTGGTGACCACCAGCATAGACCAGCATAATTCCCACGCTGGTCCATGCTGGTTTGATGCTGTTTTTTTCAGCAGGGACATGCCTCGATCTAAGCAAATATTTAACATAGGCCGTGTAATTGGTGTGTTTTTGTATTGTTTTACAATGACAAAACAGAAGAACAGACACAAATATTTTTTGGTCTAATAATATATATTTAACTTTTAAGAAAGTGATATTAAGGAATTAAATACTGTTTTTGTCATTAATTATACTTATCTTAATTAATAAGCATTCAATATTTAACCTCATTACAATTTTAACCTCATTACCTCAAGTTTTTTTTATTTGTGAATATTGCATGAATATGTTTTAGTTTCACTAACTGTTTGTATGTTACTATAATAATATATTTTTAATAATCGGCCACTTGCTTGCTTCATATTTGCAAAGGCCATCAAAAAAAAAAAAAAAAACGTATCGGGCGACTTCTACTTTTAGCTTACAAATTGTGTCATGAAATCCTAGGTGCAGAGCATACAAACAGCAGTATCGGCATTTTTGCGAGTTTTATGTGTATCAGCATTGGACGATACGTGGCTGCTGTGTGTGTTCGGCAATTTTTTTTTACGGCATTATTTACAGACAGAGTGCTGGAAGCCACAAGCGATTGCAGGTCATGCTTTCCATGACAACATCGAAAGCTCGGCCTAACAGCTGATCATAGCTGGACAAAGCGGGTTTTTATTTCTCATCTCTCTCTATATATATTTGTAGTAGTAAAGTGCTAGAAATCAATATCCTTTGCTGATAGTTTCTCGTCATTGTGGAGAGTGCAGTTCATGGCTCCATAGCACCCTCACCTGTTTTTATTTGTTAAATATAGTTTAATAAATGTAACTTTTTAAAATTGAGACATTTGGCACCATTGTATAATTTTTATGATGTAAATTGAGTGAGCAAAAGCAGTATTGGCTCAAGAAAATCGGCAGCCTGTATCGGTCATCGGCTAAGGCTGATGAAACAAATATCGGTATCGGCACTCAAAAATCCATATCGGTCGATCCCAGCTCATAATAATCACAACCTATGACTTTTAATGCGTTTTTCACCCCTTTTGATTGCCAGTATATAATCTTGGTCCCAAGATCTTGGTCCCACAATGGGAAAATGCTTTTATCTGCTGATACTGATAATAGGCCTACATATTGGTGCATCCCAACTTTTTATATGGTTAAATAAGGCAAACCACATCCATCCATCATGAAACTAATTCACATGACTTCAGTAGGTTAATATAAACTACGCGTTCTGAAATGAATCAATGTGTTTATGAGAGAAAACTATGGATATTTTGAGCTTATTTAGCAATTGATACGTTGTGTAATCAGCATCAGATCAGCTGTATGCTAAGTTTAAATATGGTGGCACAGCAAAACCATTGAATTTCAGTGGTTCTTTGACACACAAGTATTCATTTTTGCTCTCTTTGTTAGTGTTTAACTAAAGCAAGGACGTATACTAAAAGAGAACATAATATGTATCTACGTATTTGTGTCTCCATAAAGAAATTACAGAGGTTTAAAAGATTGTGATCAGATGTTACCTTAACCAAATGTTTCCTGTAGTTACCTTAATTATAACAAATATTTATGTGTTCTTCTTTTATTGTAAAGTAGTTAAAGGTTCTGGAGTAGTTTTGCCACTGGCGTTTACAATGGAACTTGTTTAAGCTTGTTTCACATGCTCTCATTTATCACACTCCCACACACAATAAGGATATTAAACAGCAGCGTTTTTTTTCTTACTGTTCCCGCAACAGATTTTTGTGAATTTGTGTGAAATCCTAAACTACAATAAACAGTTGTAAGTAAATTGGAGGCACAGGGGGAAACAAGTTTACTGCATTCAACAATAAGATGTTTTAATAATGTAAAAGAATCAGTTTAGCTTGAAACTAACTAAGGAACTAACTAAAACATATCCTAGTCCCAGACTAAAATGCATGGTTTAGCTGCGTTTATTTAAGAACATTTCCCCCTTACATATCTTATCATATTTTAGTGTCATTGTTTTGTCTCAAGATGAACACAATTATGTTTTTTTGTAAGGCCTAGTCCTGACTTAACCTAAATTCTGTCCAGAAAACTGCCACTACTTGTTTATGCCTTGGACTAAATTTATTTTCAAATGATCATTTGTTTTTGACATGTAGGCTATTGCCAGAAACCAAAATACTTTGTGCCTAGGGGTGGGGGATAAACTGGTAGGTTTAATAAAGCGGTAGAAATTTGTCAGCTGGTAGAGATTTTGGACTTTTTTTTTCAGATTTTGGACTAAACACAAATTAACATGAGATTTTGGGTCTTAAGAGAAAGAAAACAGCTGAAAAAGAAAACACACTTGTAGCAGAATATTAGATCGGGACTTTGGTCTTAAAGGGGAAGTTACCACTTCTGTATGTCAAACAGCGAGAAAATCTCTATAAATATAATTTATTATCCTTATTTAGTTACTTACTGTTTATCTTTAGTGAGTTTGAGTTTTGTTTGTTTTTTGTGATATTGGTAAGAATTATGAAAAGTCAATGGTATTAAAGATTTTAACAACATTAAAACCTTATTAAAGAAAAAGACAACTCTATCATGATATAAAATAACTCATATCATGATATAAGATTTTGGTCACATCCACTTATTTGTGCCTATTTGTGTTAGTTGACTACAGTATAGTTGATATCATGTGGCCCAGAAAGTATTTTGTTAATTTCCCATATAAAAACAAGACGATTTTGTTATTTTGTTCAGCTTTTATTCTTTTACTAAAAGCTTTCAATTCTTCCATGTCTGAATTGTTTTCACTGTCATTGTTTTTCTCTCCTTTGAAATAGTCCTTCATTTACATCATAAAACATCTGCCTTTACGAAACACTTGGGTCCATGCCATTAGGGCAGACATGACAGCGACTGTTTCTGCATCTCATTGATTTTATTGATGTTTTCTCTCAGATTCTGTTGTTTGTATATGTGTTGTGAACACTTTGTAATTACTTTAAATTACATTTAAAAATCCCATAATTCCCATAATTGCACACTCACACAATCCAAACCACGCCTGGGCACGTTTGACCCCCAAAGCCTGGTTTGTTTGACTAATGTGATCGCTCTGTGGATCGCCCTGGCTGGTTTGCAGAGTTGGGCTGGAGCGCGGTTCACTTGGGCTCAGGCGCGAAACATGCAGTGTGATCGGAAATTGCGCCAGAGCGTGGTTCAAAACGAGAGACGTAAATTTCACGACCACTCACCTTCATCTGGCTTCATTTAAACCTTCTTATGCGCGCAGCGTGAATGTGAAGGTCTAAGCTGCACACGCGACAGATCAACTAAGCAATATGATAGGCATGTGAGAGGGCTGTGTGTTATAGCAAACCAAACGTCGCAGAATAAAAAGCGCTCTATAGTGTTAAGAGAGCACTTCCTGTTTTCTTCAAAACAATCGCATCCTAATGACGAGGAGTGCCCAGGCTCGGATCGCTTAAGAACAGTGTAAGTGCGCACTTCTGGGGTAGTAGGGAGGGGGGAAATTGCTTTAGGTCATGGTTTGGTTGGGTTACCCTAATGTAAGTGCGCTCTTAGTGGCGTACAAGTGACCTCACTGATATGTGACAGTAGCACTTAGATGCTGCATCCCAGTTCCCCTACCTATACTATGTCCTAAAAGTGTGTAATTGGGCATACTGAAGGCTGATTTATACTGCTGCATCAGACCTTCAGCGTAGACTATGTTTTTAATTTATTCTTTTGTGTAGTTGTTTGCATCGACATGCAATTACACATGCAGATCTCTAGTAGGCAGAATTGATGGGAATATAATAGTATCGTCAGATCATATAAACAGACATATCGCCAATAGCCGGCTTTCATGAGGATAGTTGCCACTGGTTATTATTATTATCATCATAGTTTTACAATAACATGCGCATTGCATGCTTTTTCTCGCATAAGAGGGTTTGTGGGCTAGTGTTGGGCGATATGCCCTATTTTGAGATCGTCCTATCGTCAGCCTGTGAGATCGGCGATACACGATAGTATCGGGGAGCGGGGCACTAGTTTACTCTTTTTTTTTTTTTACTCATTATAACAAGTTACTTGATGGGTGGACAAAAAAGAACAAGAGCAACACCGTCATGACCGCAACCTTCTTAAAACTGATGCCATTAATGCGAGCGCGTCATTAAAACCCTAACCATGATTACTTAATAACTAAAAACATGCATCTGCACACACGTGCGTGCACATACAAACAAATCAATGCATTTGTTTAGTGCTGTTGCAGAAGGTTACACGTGTCAAGCAGTGGTGCTCTCAGATGAGCCTTTTTAAATGCATCGGTCCAGCGGAACGCGATCATATTTTACACAATCATATATTAAACACGAGGGATGTATTGCTACAACTCCTTGAAATTCATATCATAAACAGGATTAATACATAGTGATCTGACTTCGGACAGAGCGCAGCTCTCTGCACGTACGCGAGAGTGAGAGAGGCGCCATGCAGCGGGTCATATTTTAATCAAAAAGTAAAGTTTGCCTCAGCTCGCATGAAACGCATTAAACTGAACAAAGACATAAGGATTACTACTTTAGTTTATGTTTCGACTTCGGACAGACGCGAGAGCGCGTGCACGTGAGACAGAGAGAAGCGCAGCTGGTCAAGACGCAGGTGCTAGAAGGAGTCCAAGACGCGCGCATTAAGTGCAGGTACGTGCAAGAAGGAATTCTCTCTTTACAAGCCCTCCACGTAAAGTGAAGCCCACAAACCCTCATGCGAGGAAAAGCATGCAATGTGGGTGTTAATGTAAAACTATGATGATAATAATAATAATAGTAACCATTCGCCAACTATCGTCATGACTATCGCCATGAAAACCTGCCATTGGCGATGTGTCTGAAGATCGTCGATACACGATACTATCGCCTATCGGCACAACCCTATTGTGGGCTTTACTTTGCGCGAGAGAGCTTGTAACGTAACGCCTGCGGATTCCTTCTCACACGCACCTGGACTTAAGTAGGAAAAATATCCAAACTCTTTGGTTATTTTTATCCAAAACGGTAAAAATCAAATGTTTAACTCTAGGGGAGCATATTTAAGCATATATGAGCAAAAAGTGGAATGTCTCTTTAATGCGTGTGTTTTGGACTTTTGCTCGGAACTGAATGCGCGCCGCATGGACTCCTTCTAGCACCTGAACTTGTAATGCGCATGATTCGGCTCTGACATTTTCTTGCACTGGGGAGGTTGTTAGCGCACAGAGGTTTAAAACCAGCGAGTGTGTTGTTCCCTCTCCTTTGCACGCAGAGATTTGGACTTTGAATTTTCTTCGGAAGCAGTATAGACCATCTGGGTACTTTAAATGTACTCATTTCTACATACTACGGTTTGGGAAATACTAATTCTTACTTTGAATACTATTAAAAGAGGTACCCTTGTTTACCCTTGGTAAGTTTGGTTTGATTAACCGTGTGTCTCAATCAGCTCCCTTGTTCAGTAGTCAGGGCACTGATCAGGGAGTCGGCCATTTTAAGGGCTGTCTCAATCGCAAAATCCGTTCTTCCCTAAAAATTCCCACAATGCAACGCAAAACCCAGTGAGCATCGATGGTCCCTATGTTCCCTAACCGGAAATCACGTGACCTTTTCTGAAGCTCGCCAACCGAACATCACGTGATCCAACTCAATAAACTTCATGAAATGTTACAGAACTTTTATAAAGACAAACGTTTGTTTTAGTTGTAAATATAAACACACATTGCTACACAGTAAGGGACCACAATCTACTCAATATTTAAAATAATAATATTTATTTAAAATTGTAAGTATATTTATTACATTTAAAATGTAATTATATGCCTCCAATTTTATGCACAGATATGTAAGAGAATAATGACAGCATTTTTCACAATGTACTGTTTTTAAAATTAAGTCAGAGAGATGTTGGTTTTGCCGGTTGTTGATGAGTAACAGCTGTGATTCACGCAGTGATTACAACGCGCTTAAGCAGCCACGTGACAGAAAAATAAGTGAACATTGTCCCAATGTGAAGTGAGCTAGTGTCCTTACCAGTGCCCGAACCTGTGTACACGATATACTGATTCACGACCTCGGGAGCTAGGGAACGAATTGAGACACACGGTAAAACAAACTCTGGTACGAGTGTGAATGCTGTAGAACGAAACTGCTGCAGAGGTGGGTCTTGGTCCACTTCCAAACGCACTGTTGTGCGGTTCGACTAAAATATGAACGCAGTCTCTGACCATAGACATCTAAACTAACTAAAAACAGGCAGTGATAACAAGATGGGAGCCCATAAATCACAAAGTTTGTTAACATGGGAAGAACGTTTTTTTTTTCTTTGAGCAAATAACAGAGGAATTCCTTTAAACATATAATAAAGCCCTTCACAAGTTTCCCACTGGTAAAAATACCCTTATATGTAGATGGTCATACAGTGAGCACTTTTAGCTTAGCACACAGCATTGTTTTGAATGATCGGCAAAATACATGTCATAAAAGCTGACCATTCATGTTGTGACCTTATTTTGGTTCAATGTTAAAAATGGTAGTGTGAATGCTAATGCCCTGCAATTCCTGTCTGTCTGTGTTGTGAAGAAAATCCGCTTCGATTGGATTACCATCCTTCTTTAAAGTCCTTTCTTATCCTCTTTACAGACTCTATGTATGGAAATTAAATGAATGTTGTGCACTGGTCATTTTGGAACTTGATAAATAGTATATAACGTTATGGTAAATTTTCATCTTTCTTATTTTCTTCTTTGTGGCTATTGTTTTTGCAGGTTTTAATGGAAGCCTGATGCTGCATTGGTGACATGCTCTGCCCGACCTGAGAGAAGCAAGAAGCGTTTTTTATCTCTCCCTTTACCCCTCTCTATGCGGTGTCACGCTACATCTGGACAGCCCTCGTGCCATTCAGCACGCAGACAAAAGTGACGGGGACTGTTTCGGCGGTACTTTCAAACAGATCAAGCGAGTGCCCAGTTGAAAGAACAAAAGAGGGAGAAAATTCATAGGAAGAGAATCCAGGGAGCAGAAGCATCATATCTCAAAGTTTCTGAGGAATTGTGACAGAACAGCATCGATGCAGTGATTGTTTATTCTCACTCCCATTTCCTCTGTTGATCGCTCTGTACTGAAACATCCAGTAAGGAATGGGCGTGCTGGGATGCAGCTTGCTTGTGGTGGCACTTTTCTGTCAAAGCCATGGCCACAATTTCCAAAACCTCAGGACCAAGAGGTGAGACATTTGTTTTTTCTTAACATTTGTAAATTAACGATATGATAAATCGATTGTTATGAGGTAC
Source organism: Misgurnus anguillicaudatus (assembly GCF_027580225.2). Lineage (NCBI taxonomy): Eukaryota > Metazoa > Chordata > Actinopteri > Cypriniformes > Cobitidae > Misgurnus > Misgurnus anguillicaudatus. Next base: position 11,524,059 of record NC_073348.2, on the reverse strand, counting down.
CTTTATTTTGACACTTTCCACATGTTCACATAACATCTGTCTATGCATTTCTATTTAAGTGTGCATTTTGCGTATTATCACTAATGCACATGCTTTAAGGATTTGGAATTTCAGTAAATTCCTAATTTTACGTATTAAAGGGGGCCGTTTCACTTTTTTAAAAATTATTTTCTCTGAGGTCCACAATAAAATGTAAAAATTATTAGTTTACAGACTTTCCAATAACAACATTTTAGATTAGTCGTTTTTAATCTTTTTGACTTTGCAAAGGTGTGCTTTAAAGGGCCAATATTTTGTTGCTAAATAGCACATTACCTGGTGTATTTGGTGTAATCAAATGTGTTTGCATGGTTTATGTTTAAAAAACGCATTATTTTCCACATACTGTACATTATTGTAGCTCCTCTATGCCCCGCATTTCTGAAACGTGTTGATTCGAAAAAAGCTTATTTTTCTGAGAAAGAGTTGTGTCATCCGATTGGCTAGCTATCCAGTGCATTGGGATTGGCCAAATACCTCAATTACGTAAAACGGAAATGTGAAGCTCAGTGGTAGATGTTTCAGCAGTAACAACATAAACAAACGGCTTTTGTTGAACAAATGTGACGACTTGTAAGAATGTGAATTTAGAATGTGGATGTCTGTTGGAGTTGGTAGTTGTCTGACCAGTGTGAGTTGGCCTTTAAGTTGAAGATTAAAATGAGTAAATTATTATTAGGGGTGGGCCGATCCGATATTCTGTATCTTAGTCCGATATTGGCGATACCAACACGGACCTTAACTGTCATGGCAACTTGGCGTAAATGCAACTTACTGAGCAACATGCCGAGAAACTCCATTTGTGCCACAGAAGAAGTAGCATTACAGGGCTCGACATTAAGGCTTGTCCGCTTGTCCGGGACAAGTGGATTTTTTGAAGGACAAGTGTAAGAGAAAATTAGTTGTCCGACCGGACAAGTTAAATTTCAAACAATGTTACTTAACGTTATGTGCCGTTAACAACAGAGCAGAACGCGAAGCGCAAACACCGAGCGGAATATTGAACAGAGAGCGCAGCGCGTCCACACACACACACACACACACACACGTTTACACACACACGTTTATTGTTATTGTTACTAAACAAGCTGTGCGCGCATGAAACCTGATCGCCGAACAAGGAGGGGCGAGACGGCATGGAGTGGAGAGTGATGTCTTCAGGCGCCGGCGTGAATGTAAATTACAGGCTCTTCAACCGCGTTTTCATCCCTGTGTGTCAAAAAAGCCAATTTAAGTCCATATTTTTTCTTTTCTAAAGTTCGGTAAAAACACATAATGGGCTTAAAATTGTGTTTAAGAGTCTGTTTTATAATGAGAATCTCTCTTTCAGCACGCCTATGTGTGTGCGCGCTGCGCGACAGCCGATTTGAATCTGTCAGAGTTCGTCACTGTACATTCAAAAATCTCACACAAACATTACAGTGTAAATGCTAGGATTAAGGTTGTTTTCACATATGTTGGTGCGCACCGTGGTGCGGCCTCGGAGCGCACCAAAATACATTGTATCATTTTTCAGTTAGTGCGGTCCGTGTTCACATATATATATTTTTTACTTTACTCGAAATGCCGCACCGTACGCCATGTGACAACGGTCAGCGCTGTCATTGGTCAGCGCTCTTACGTCTCATGACCACCCCCACGTTTCCACGACAACCAGCCTGACAGAGAGAGCGCAGCTATCAAGATGTGGAGATAAACGATGCACGTCTTTGCGAAGTTTCTTTGCTTTAACGCGAAATTGCGTAGCTGTTCTATTAAAGCCTTTCTCACGGAGCCGTTTGCTAAAAAGCCCGTAATGTCACTATTTGTGTGTGGAGGACAGCTATGCATTTATAAAATCATCAGCTCAAACTTAACGGAGACAGCGAATCTCTCTGCAACGGACCAGGATTGGCTTGTTTGTTGTTAACCCACAATATAACACCCGGCTCACGTCACAACGGAAGCCCAGTGGCTCAAACATGTGGAGAACTTCCTGTATTTGGTTCGGCCCGAGGTCCGGCAGTGTTCACACCACAGGTGGGTCGCCCCAGAGTTCGGCAACAGCCGCTCCGAGACCACCTGTTTAGAGCGGTCTCGGAGCGGCCGTTTAGTGCGCACCCGAGTGCGGCTGTTGTGTTCACACTGACCCAAACGCACCGTACTCGGAGCGACACGTCATTTGGGCCGACCTAAACAGTGTATATGTGAAAACACCCTTAGATTGATTTTATATATAACAGATAATCTAGATACATTTACCCTAATAAGTTTTTTAAAACATGGTAATGTTTTAATGTTTTGCTTTAGTGTTTTAATGTCAGACAATCATTGAAATGTGGGAAAAAATGAAGAGAAAGGCAGCAGATATAGCATCATTCTTCAGAAAGAGCAGCAAGAAGCAGCCAAATGAATCTTAGTAAAATACATTTCAGTGGCCTACAAAATTCATGTGATTTTCTGGTCTCTATAGTTTTTTTAGCAATGGGAGATATAAATCCTGGTTTTAAAGTAAATTTCAAAAGTTTGATTTGATTAAATAGTTAAAAAAAACATAAGGTTGAATTATGAATATAAATTGTATGTGAATCTCATTTCATTTTAATTAAAGTATTGTAGCAATTGTATGTTATACATCATTGTGATTAACGCACCTATAATACTTAATAGTATTTTAAGGTTGGATGATAGAAATTTTATGTGCCACCCCACAGTAACTGCTGGCCCCTGCCTGGCCACCCCTATGAAAAATCGCTTGCTCCGCCACTGATTAGCAAAACACAAAAAATACATGATATTATAAATCTTTACCCGGACAAGTGACTTTTGTGCATGGACAAGTGAAACATAAATGTACTTGTCCGAAGGACAAGTTCCTCAAAAAGTTAATGTCAAGCCCTGCATTACAAACCCTATTCAAGGAAATGTCTAGAAGAATATTTGTATTGCCGTTTTTTTAGATTGTTTCAGGTATTTTCACGATAATAAAGAATATTTTGAATGATTTTGTTTAACGAGTGTTGCTTTTTTAAATGCACGTTATAAACGACTCCGACTCATAATGATTTTTGATTGATAAGGACTTCCTACTGACCAAATGCCGTAGTACACGCACAAGCTGTGCATGAAACACAGAATCGCAGCCTTGCGAATCAGAATCGATTCTAGACAGGTTTTTTTAATGGGACACGCGATTTATCGCCACAGCCCTAATCAGACATGAAAATGTGGTATCGACCCAGTCCTATTTATTAATCTGTGGCAAAATATCCTCACCAGCACATCCCTGAAGATTCATTTTGTTTATTTATATTTTGATATTTCAATTTTTAAAATCGGTACAAATTTTATTTAAGGCATAAAATATAAAAATCAAAAAGATTCTATTAGTAAAACTTTGTAGTAGTGTGTGGCACTTTTAAAAGTACACTTCTACACATATTATTTAGCTATAATTAGTGAAAATTTTAATTGAGTAAATATTTAGGTTTTTATCTGATTAGTCAATTAATCGGAAAAAAAAAAGAATCGCCTGATTAATCAATTATAAAAATAATCATTAGTTGCAGGCCTAGTCAATACGGAACCACCTATGCACCCTAGCAACTGTTTAGCAACCACACACCACTGACACAGCTTTACAAATCCATTTAAAACTGTTTTTTCTGTTAATAGGTTTCAGGAAAGTGGCTGGTCAGACCCAAATGACTGCTCCAAAACCAGACTGCCATTTGTCCTCTCCAATCCTTACAATTTTTCACTGGATATTCGCCTACCAGGGGTGATTCCAACAAAGGTAAGAGCAAAAACATATTATTTAAACATATATTATTTAGTTTTTTTTTTTTTTTACATTTTGTGTATGTGATTGTCACAACAGATGTTTCGAGTTTTAATTTTTCACGTATTCATGTGAGGTTCCCGTCGGGCTGAAATCTGTGTTGCGTCTTTTCACTATTGATCTGTTGTAATGGATTAGCACTGTACTCATTATTGCACATACAAGCTTAATGGTCAGATGGTTGATTCTAGCTATGACGCTGGTCTCTATTCACATTGAACCTTGTCATTTTGAAGCAAGAGAACACTGTCCAGCCTGATGTAGCTGTTTATAGCAATAACAAAGAAAAGCCAAGAGTCTGTTGAAAACTGCCGTCCCTGTCGCTCCTCTAGCATGTGTGGTGTTTGTCTGTATGGAGAGGTTTCTATTCTTGTTCTCAGCTTAGATCTATGAGTCATAGCCGTGTGATTCATCTCTGCTGTAGGGAATGCTGAGACACCTCACTGAGGAACTAGATCATTGATCAAACTATTTGCCTTTAATGTGCTTGGAAAATCACATTAAAGGAAAACAAACAAATTGAAAATTCTGCTGTTATTGATTCATCCTTATGTCGTATGCTGCCGTTTGCAGTAGGGCTGAGTAATGTGATACATTTGTCGATATGATTCCAGCCTTATTTATATGGTTTCGATTTGATGAACTTTAGATTTGAACATTGGTTTTGGAGACATGGAGTCTATATTTAAATATAAATTAGGGCTGCATGATTATGGAAAAAATTATCCCAATCTTTTAGTTTTTAAATGAAGATCATAAATTCTCCACGGTTCTGAATGCCAACTGAAAACCAAATAACAGAGAATTTATTTAAGACAAAATATGAATCTCTTTAAAAATGTTTAATTAGTTTGAATTATTTTTTTTTTAATCTGAAAGATTCATTGAATTCAATAAATACGTTTTATTACCACATGAAAGAAGGTGTTTCCCCTAGTAAACATAAGTATTTATGTAAAGTGTAATCTATTATCCCAGTACTTCTGTGATGATTTAAATATTTTCAATATAAAATGCAGAAAGAAATAATGATACTGTGTTGTTGAAAAGAGCTGTTTGAAACCTATACATCAGGGTTTCCTAAACTTTTTTCAATCCAGGCCTCATTTAGACAAGTAAAATCTATCTTAACCGTGGGTTCACACCATTTGTTTGAGGCGTCAAATTCGCGTCTACGATGTCTAGTTTGGCGCTTGAACATTTTGAGTTTACTCGCTTCATTCGTGCATGAATGCCGTGCGTGAAATTCTAGTCATCGAGACCTTCACACCAAAATTTGCGTCATGGAAGGGGCTTCTGCAACTCCGCTTCTGTAATCACGTCACTACTAGAGCAAGCTCCTGATTGGTTAACGTGTCACGTTTTTCCGGCAAAGTTCAAATTTTTCAATTCGCGCATTTCCCACGGCAGCGCTCAATTCGTGCCATTTGCACGAAATAGACGTGCAAATGAGGCAGAATCACGTCTACCGCACCGCGCTAAACACCTCATTTGTGCCGCGAGATCTCCAGACGCACGTCAACGGGTCTTCACATTGACTTAACATTGAAATCACTCGTGGTTGATGCCTCTACTGCGGCTGATGTGTACGCAGCGTAAGACCCAGACATTTTTAAATGGAAGTATAAGAAAAAAAACAATAAATCCCTTTTAATTCCCTTTTAGTAGAGTAATTTTTTTCCTTTCATTTTCCTTAAAACAGTGCAATAGTAAAATAAACATTTTAACTCATTCCCTGCAAGCCATTTGTTTAAAAGTTGTCCACCAGCATTTTTTGTTTCACAAAATGCCTTCCAGAAAAATGTTCTTCTAAAAATATATAAACATACAAATATATCAAATGAAAGAAAAGAGCCTCTGCTTTCAAACCAAAAACAAACAATCAAACAAAACAAGAAAAAAACTTTCATCCTATCTATATTTTTTTCTGCTTATAAACTCTTAAATGTGGGTATTTTTCTTTAAAAAAAAATGTTTAGCAAAAAAGATCAGATTCAGAATGATTATCAAAACATACAGAGTTTAAAATTTGTAAATAACGTTTTGGCTTTAGTTTTTTTATAAATTGGGTAAGTGCATCTAGTGGATAATCGCGGTATTGCAGATTAACATAAAAATTCATCAGGAACACGGTTCCTAACACTGTTAAAAATAAAGTAAACCTGTTGTAATCCTGTTGTATTTAAAGACAGACAGCCACGACACACGCGGTCAGTGTGAATTTGCCGCTTGTGCATCCGTGAAAGCAAAGCACACTGAACATGAGCTTCATCCATGCTTGCATGCTGTTTGCACATCCATGAAAGCTAAGCACAATGAACGTGAGTGCGTTAAAGCACAGATGAAAATTGTGAGTGAACCAAGCAAGTATTATTATTGCAACCCACTGTTAAAAAAACATCTTTACATGATGACTCTGCGACAGCGCCCACGCATATTTAAATTTTTCCGTAAGATTCCTGTGAAAGGTTTAATAGACAGACAAATCATTATAAGTTAGGAATGAGATTGTGTGGGTGCTTAAATCAAACTGACCAAGCCACATTAAAACCCAGAAAATTGTAAATGTGAATCAGTGAAATTCTTTAACAACTTTCGACATGTTTAAGAATAGTTTTCGAAATGCATAACATGTTCAAAACAGGCACGTATAGATGATAATATTTGCATGCTCTGAATTAAAGCTAGCATGTACAATAAGAATCGATGCAGGCATTTCCCATTTTTTTGTTTTACTGAATATTGTAGTTTTCACTGTTTCCTTGTTATAACAGCGGAAAAAAAACGCTGAAGCATGGATTGTTTTCGTTTCGACATGATATAGATGAGAACATTTTGTTCTCGGATTGTCATTTATTTTTAAAGGGACCTTATCCCCATTATTCAATTTGTATGGTCTGGGGAAGCAGGATTTAAAATACATAAAAGTTCATTGTGAGTCATAAAGATTGTTTTGGGTGTTAAACCCATGTTGGTACTGCATCATATGTCAAGACAAACCTTCCAGATATGGCCTGCACCTCTCAATATCCCACATCCCATGTTTTTTTACACCGGGCAAGCCTTCTCTGCTTCTCGTAACAGTCATGAACTGTATTACTGTTTTGTGCTTTATGACAACTTTCAGAAGTCAGAAGAAATTTTCTAAGATGATGAGTCAAAATCTGAACCTTATTGTACATTGATAAAAGTATCACCATCTCCAAATGACAATGTCCGTCCATATGATGTCTTGTCAAGCATGTTCATAAATCATATGCTAATCAGCACTTACTTTCTGATTAAAACCAAACCTTTGATATGCCCAAATAATATTTGTGAACTGTGATGAAGGATTTCCATTTTTAATGGCTTGGGATTGGTGAACATCTTTATTTCAGATTGCACTGAATTGCGAGTGGACTACTCTTCTATTTGCATGTTTAAAACGGTGTACAAGGCCTAAATATGATTGGGAGTTTTTTGTTGTTTCTGGATCCAGTGTACTTACTAAAATCTCTCTCCAGTTTGGTCTCCATTCAAATGAATTCCCCATCAACCTTGACAGTTCCCTTCAGCAAACATGTGACTTATTGAAATGTGTTTCTAGTTTTGTTTTTGGTTCAGTATGCAACATTAATGTCCTTCAACCTGTCAAAGTGATGAACTACAGTACACTGCTTGTGCTTGTTTTTAGAGATGGTAACAGATGTTTAATTTGGTGCGCTACAAATATGTGGCCTGTTGTAAAAAAAAAACTTTTAACCCCTAGTTTAAAAAATGAAAAAATTGTTTTGCTGTTTTGTAAATTATATGAATGAAAGTTACATTAAACCCCAGATTGGCTCTTTTTTTACAAAGTGCTATGTTTAGTACTCAATGTTACAATAAAACGTGTATGTATGACAGAAACGCTTTAATGTGAGTGTTGTTTTTTTCCCTGACAGTCTGACAGCTACATCTGTATGGCTGTTCCTGTCCCAACATTACATGAGGCTTATATAGGTGAGTAGAGTATAAAATAGTTTTTTATACCAAGGTCTCTATAAGTATTCAGTATTTTATACACATCTAATCTTTATCTTAGAGTTGCCTGGTTAATGTTCATGAGAGATTGCAGTTGTCACTGGAAACCTCTCACGGTTAGACTCGCAGGCCTTTGTTTGCTTATGCAGGGGTTTATACAATTCATCCAGTCACTGATATTGAGACATGGCTTTCTCATGGTTCATGCACACACTGTTTGTCAAGCTCAAACAAAGTCAGATTTACTGTCCAAACTCCCACAGTCCTCTGTAGAGAGAAAAATATCACTCAGGGGCGGCACATCTGGTACTCAGAAACATAACTATGGGTGCTCCAAAAGGGGAATCAATATTCCAAAAACGATAAGAAAAAATCCACATCCAGGCACTAGCAAGGTTACGAAAGTAAAAAGCCTTTATTGTTTTTTTAAGCCTTTATTTTTGGATATTGCAGTAGAGAGTTGACAGGAAAGTGTTGGGTGGAGATAGGGGAGCAGGCCCGGTAAAGGACCACAGAGCCGGGAATCGAACTCGGGTTGCCGTGAGCGCACTGGCGCTATATGTCTCCGCACTAACCACAGGGCTATTGCTGCCGACAAAAAAAGCCTTTATTGTTAAGACAGGGCTAAGTAAAATCACCAACGCGTTTCAGCCCAAACAGGCCTTCGTCAGGGTGCTTGACTCTAGAGAGTAAGAATTAGTTAAATAGAGACACCTGTGCACATTTGTCCCACAGTCCCCTCTCAACAGTCACATAAAAAATGCGTATTGGTCAGTTGCCTCTCCTTGCAAATAGCGCACTAACTCTAACTCTGCTGGCCGTTTGTGACGTGCACACTACCACGGGTTGCACTTTACAACTGCGATGGCACCGCACCACCGCGGTGGTGGAGTGGTCATGACAACCGTCACACCACTACAAATGTGTACCTTTAAATTCAAATGAGCTACAGCTTTTGGTTAATAATAGATTTGATTCCTTTGAATACAGTCTGGGACAATAGTATCTTTAGCCACATTAGTGCTACAACATTAGTAAAGTTAACCAGTCAGTCAGTGACCGTGGGTGGGGCTTTGTTAGTGTGACATCACATTAACAAGAGAATCAAAACAGCATGTCTAATGAGGATTTAAAAGGGATTAAAACTGAGTGGGTGGATTTTTTTCATTGTATTGTTGTTGTGCCAACAACACAAATTTATGTCCAACATATTTTGCATGATATGGGCTGTTTAAAGTAATCAGTATCGATTAATTGTTAAGATCCTTGAGCTGTAATATGTGCAGTTTATTAGAAAGACAGAATGTTAAATTAGTTTAAACTTTATTATATTGTGCATAGACAGGCACTAGTCTGAGTTACATTATGTCTGACCTGCTACTACCAATCAAACATCCCATCTTTTATTTATAACTATAAAAGAGAGATAGAGAGACAGAGAAAGAGAGAGAGGGAGAGGCTATTCCTTACTATGTCATCATTTTTATTTTGGGCAGTATATTGATTTTCCTGGTGTTTTATGCCAAACAGCCTCTTTACTGAGATTTCATTTCATGCAAATATTCATGATTGTCTTAAATGGCGTGTTCTTTTGTTGTGCATGTGAGATAAGATTTTAAAGTTTTTAAAAAATGTTACTGCTGATTCATCAAGATTTATTGATTCACGTATTCATTATAACTGAAGATGCTTCATTCAATTCCTAACCAATTCTCTATTTTGTCTATTCAGTGGACTTTGTGCCACATGCCAGTATGGACACTGCCCATCACATGCTGTTATATGGCTGCAAAAACCCTTATTACACCAAAGGGTACTGGTAAGTCACATTTGATGTTAAATTCTCCTGTAATTCAAGTACTATTAAAGCACTGTTCTGCTGTTTATTTGAGCATCTCGACAAGCTCAACGTAGCATGAAATTCTTGACCGATGTGCTTTGAAAATCCTTATTTTTGTAGTTTTGGACAGATCTCTCTGTGTTAAATGACATGATCGGGTCAACTGGAGTTAGCTTTTAAAACTTAGTTTGATGTCTGTTAAATCACAGATGGAAGGTGAAAAAGTACTATGTGCATTTTTTCTTTTAACATACTTTTCCTATACTTTTTTAATACCCAGAGATAATTATAAGTAAACCATTGCTGGCTGTATGAAAGGATTAGTCAATTTTCTTAAAAAAATCCAGATAATTAACTTGACCTCCATGTCATACAAAATGTTGATGTCTTTCTTTGTTCAGTCTAGAAGAAATTAGTTTTTTTGAGGAAAACATTTCAGGATTTTGCTAATTTTAATGGACTTAATGGACCCCAACACGTTACCGTTTAAAATTGCAGTTTCAACATAGTTTCAAAGGACTTTAAACGTTCTCAAACGGGGCATAAGGGTCTTATCTAGCGAAACGATTGTCATTTTTGACAAGAAAAATGTAAAATATGCACTTTTAAACCACAACTTCTCGTCTATCTCCGGACTCGCCAGCGCGACCTCACCTAATATGTCATCACGCCAAAAGGTCACGGATGACGTATGCGAAACTATGCCCAGTGTTTACAAGTGTGGAGAAAGAGGACCGTTCTGATGTTGTTGTATGTGGAATGATACTTAATAATGTCTTTTTGTCAGTTTATTGTTTAAAAATCGTCTGCAAATGTGCATTTCATATATGTAACACGTGAACTTTCCACGGCATACGTAATTACGCGAGGTTGCGCTCGCGCGTCACAGCACTGGAGGTAGACGAGAAATTGTAGTTTAAAAGTGCATATTTTTTATTTTTCTTGTGAAAATGACAATCGTTTCGCTAGATAAGACCCTTATGCCTCGTTGCTGATCGTTTAGTGTCATTTGAAACTCCATTGAAACTGTAATTTTAAACCGTGACGTGTTGGGGTCCATTAAAGTCATTTAAAATTAGAAAAATCCTGGAATGTTTTTCTCAAAAAACATAATTTCTTCTCGACTGAACAAAGAAAGACATCAACATTTTGGATGACGTGGTGGTGATTAAATTATCTAGATTTTTTTAAGAAAATGGACTAATCCTTTAAGTGTAAACACTGTGGCACTTTCATAACACTGACGTTTGAGTTCTCTGTCAACATCTGGCTTAACCAACAGTGGCTCAGGACTTGTCTAAATGAGAGATGGACGGATTCACCATTTACATCAAAAATATATTTTAAAAATATTTTTAAATCTGCCATTTTCCATTTTAACAAAAACAAAACAAATTCTATTCGTTTCATTACAAATACCATTATGTACTGTCAACTGTTTACCATTAAATCCAGTTCAATTCAATCCTCTATGTATGGTGTTTTTTGCCTTACGTCATTAGGTCAAATAAAATTATCCAGTTTTCAACAACATTAACAGTATAGAGACCCAAAGAAACTATTACAGTTCCCACTGAAATTAATGCAATTCCCAGTACAACCATTAAATCCATTAGAACTTCTGTGATGTTTTCTGTTGTTTTCAGCAGGGTTCAACAAATACAAATAAACACAATGAATACATACAGTATTGAGAGCATGTGTTTTTTAGATGGCAGCGGAGAGCGCAGGTGTGACTTACCTGTGACACTGCTGCACAAAAACAACGCTAAAATCCCGAAACAAAAGAGACACTTGCCTGTTACTATGGCAACCATTCATGAGTCTGTGCTGACCGTGTGAAGATAGATGGGAGGGGCTTTCTCATTCATTATTCAACTTTCATGGGCAGCATATTGATAAGATGCAGAATTACAATAATCATACTTCGTTAATAAATGTAATGCCACAGATCAAGTCAACACTAAATAAAACTTATATTTTCTAAAAATCTTCACCCTGTACATTTAATTCACAGTGCCATCAGTTGCCTTCATGTTTTATTCCCCTGCCTTTTTATTTTGCACTTCTCAGGTCTTATTAATAATGCATCATCCCGTCTCTCCGGTGCAGATGCTGTTAGACTTTTGTAGTGTTAGAGATGTGAGGCTTCTGATGCTCCGGGGATCGGCAGGGGTGTGAAAGTAGGCCAATCCAAACCTTAGCAAATCCACTCGAATTAGTTAAATCTGCCATGGGTTTGTTATCCGTAGCCTCTTTGAAGTAGAATGATGCATTACGCTATGACTGAACAAAAAGATTATTTTATTTCTGCCGGGCCAGTGCTTGCCAATTATAATTTTACGCGGCAGATGCTAAGATGTGAAAAACAACCATTTAAATTTAGATTAGAAGGAACCTGGGGCTGGATTTGCAAAACATTCTTAAAAAAACATTGAAGATTTATTTATTCAAATTTAAGAAAATTTATAAATATTTTAGAATCATGAAAAATGTCTTAAGAAAACGTTTTTCTTTTATTTTAAAGCATACTTGATGTCTGTTTTATTTTAATTCCATTTTATGTATACATTTTATCCAAGTCTAATTTTTCTGATAGCCAAAATATTAACATTAACATTTATGCATTTGGCAGACGCTTTTACCCATAGCGACTTACAGTGCATTACAAGGTATACAGGGTATTTTTATCAGTTTGTGTTCCCTGGGATTGATCCCATGACCTTTTGTGTTGGTATTGCCATGCTCTACCATTGAGATAAACAGGAACCATTTATAATATAACAAATACCATATAAAAGGCTATTAAAGTGCTCTCAACACTTTTGAGAATGCAGTTTATTTGAAACCACATTTTTTATGGGTTTTGTAGCATTGATACACAGAAGCAATAAAGATCATTGAAATGAATGCATGGATTCCTCTTTAGCTTTCTCGTTGCTGTGATATGTTTGCTTTCAGTGTATTGGCAAGGTCAAAGCTTATTTGTACATGAACACATTAGTTTTTCTAATGTCTGCTGTGTGTTAAATCACTCAGGGATTGTGGGAAAGAGCTAGGGACGTGTCGGGATGAGGCCAAGATCATGTACGCCTGGGCCAGAAACGCCCCTCCAACCAAACTACCCAAAGGTGCTTTATCTCTCTTTTTTCTTTATGTCGATAAGAAAACGTTTAACATTTAGTCTGTCTGTTATGAAGCAGTTAAAGTCTCCCTGTAGTCAATAATGTTATCAGTTAGAACTCATCTTTGAGCATCATAATATACCATATCATAAAGGTGTTTGGTAGCACTTACCCAGTTTAGGTAGATCAGTAACTGGGTAATGTTATGGTAATATATATACATAATTTCATGGTAATATTATTTTTAAACCACATATTACAAGTAATTACTGTGCAATATTCAGGGATGCATAACAATTAATCGCGATTAATGTATAGCAGAATAAAAGTTTTTGTTTACATCATATATGTGTGAGAACTGTGTAAACTTTGTATAGATAAATGCACACACGTGCATGTGTATATTTAAGAAATGTTTACATGTGTATATACATTTGTATATTTATGTATAATTTATATTATATATAAATATAAATACTTAATATATAAATATATATTTTTTCTTAAAATTATACATGCATGTGTGCATATTTATATATACATAATTATTATACACAGTTTACACACATATATGTTGTAAACAAAAACTTAATTGTTATGCATCCCTACTCAGCAAGTGTGTTGAATGCTGAATTTGCACATGGTTTGTCTTAAAGCATGTTAAAAACACCACATAGACATATAAACAACAATAAAATCAGATTTTCTCCACAGGGGGACTTTAATTTGTATGAGTTTAATCTGTGAGTCTTCAGCTTCTGTCTCATCCTCTGTGACACACTCATCTTGCACTCTTTTTGTTTCAGGTGTTGGATTTAAAGTTGGATCAGATTCCAGAATTACCTACTTTGTGCTGCAAATTCACTATGGTGATGTCAATAATTTCAGAGGTAAACACTGATGTGTTACAAACTATTTTGACAGAAATTGTATTTTGTTTATTTTTTTTCTAAATTCCATAGTAGTTGTGCTTAATAGACTCGGATCGGATTGTTGATTTTTCCAAGTTTCCTGTAGATATGGTTGTGTTTAGCTTAGTTAACTAGCACTGACAGTATGTTTACTCTGTACAGCCATAGGTGCACTTTTGGTTGTCAGGTTTGTGGTTCCTTGTCTTTAGTTTGTTCACGAGGTAATTACAAACAAATATATTAAGGCTTTAATTTCTTTGAAGCTTTAAATGAAATGCCTCCGTAAGGACATACGAAACTTAAAACATTGCCTTTGCTGTAATGCGGCTTTGAATGAATATGCATTAGGGGGAAAGCGCTATAAAAATTTAATTAAATCTCATCAACAGAAAACAGTAAGACCAATCTTTATTTTTGATTTGATTTCTTTATGTCTGCAAAGAAGCAGTGTTGTATTATCTTGACTGATGTGTTTGTCTTGTTTTTATTGTAGATCATCATAAAGACTGCTCAGGACTTACTTTAAGAATGACTTCCAAACCGTAAGTTATTCCCACCAGATCGGACACATCTTATGCACATCAAGGCATTCTGCTTTTCAAAATCTTTGGGAAAACTTTTTTTTCTGTCTATATAATTGGCTGTTTTTTATACTGATCTGCTTTTTGTTGCACATAAATGTATAAGTTACTTTTTGTGGATGTATTAGTGGATTTATTCAAAGGGGTCATTTTAATTTTATGGTATATGAATGGAAATGTGTTGTAGTGTACAGTATTGTAGTCCACATTTAAGATATATTAGTAATATATTATTGCAAAATACATGGTTTGTAAATAAAACTCAAGACTTTTCCTGTAGGTCAGCTGGTACAGTAGAGCATTGATCTGGTAATGTAAATGTGAATTAAGTGAACAATCTTTAATTGAGTTGTATGTTGTATCTTATCTGCAGACAGCCCTTTATTGCTGGCATGTATCTGATGATGTCTATGGACACTGTTATTCCTCCAGGAAAGAAAGTTACATCTAACAACATCATAACAAAACCTGCTTTTCAGCATCAGATTTATTCTCGTGAAACTTTTTCTGTCACAAATACATAACATTTGTCATTTTGGTAAACAATTGAAACTAGCCAATATCGTTCTCCTTCCTGATGGTAAATTTTACACTAAGGCTCATACTGTATGTACACACTTGTCACATCAGTAGGGCTCGGACCGTTCATTCTTACCATTTAAACTGTGTTGCAGTTTCTTATAATGTTTCTAGTCAACTGACAGTAGAGTGCCGCAGGAGTTAACATATTTTTGTAGGCCAAACCAAAACCTTCATGTTGGCCTACAAAAATATGGAAACCAGTTTCCCGCTAACTTCCGGGTTGGCCTATATTTGAGCATTTATTATTAAAGCGATTATATTATATTATAGTTTATGCGTGATTTCTTCTGCTTTTTTGTGTCTTTTCTGACTGGGTGGCCCAGCCTTCAATCTAAGTAAGCAAGTGCCACCCTGGCCCTTATGTAGCCTTGCATAGACAGTGTACTCAGTTGGGTTCAGATCAGGTGAAGGACTTGAACAGTCAGAAATGTTCCAGTATTTGCTTTAATGAAGATTAGAGTTTAAGATCAGCTTTTATCAGAGTGACTCATTTGTCCGCAAGACCCTTTGGGAAAATCCTGTTTTTCTCTGCTAACCAATGGTATCTTGTGGTGTAGTCTAGTCTCTGTATTTTTGTTTATGTGTGGGCACTTGTGTGGGCAGTAATCGTTGACATCTACACTTGTCACCAGAAGAGTTTTACTGATCGGTCTGATTTTTCTTCATTATGATGCAACTCTTTAGCACGAAATTATGTACCTATATAGTCACATAATTTTGTAAGTGTTTTCCGTGACACTGACAAAATTTTCAGCCTTTTTGCGTAAACGTCACATATTTCTGTGAATGTGTCACTGTCACGTATTTGTTACTCAACTGTTTTGTCCTATTTTCAAACCATTGACGCTTTGGTTTAGGGTTAGATTTGGTGTTTGCATTAGGATATCACTTTAGGTATTGGTTTATACCTTTTTTCATGATTTATTTTTAATAATTTTTGATTTTAAAACCATTGTCGCCTGGCATTAGGGTTAGAGTTTGTTTGGGTAACTAGGATGTCATTTTATGTAAATCTAACCCTAAACCGAAGCGACAATGGTAAGAAAATAGGACAAAAGAGTTGAGTAACAAATACGTGACAATGACACGTTCACAGAAATACATGACATATTCACGCAAAAAGGCGGAAAAACGCATCAGTGTCAGTATAGTGTGATTATAGGTATGTAATTTTGTGATAATGGGTTGTATGATGAGTATTATTCTGTCATCAGTTGTGAAGGGTTTCTACCAGTTCTCCCATTTTGTGTTTTTTAAGTGTTTTTCTTGTTTTAATGTTTAGACAGTTATAAAACATTTAGTTTTAATCCTTTATTCCAATTGTTAAATAGCTTTGTTTTATTTACAAAAACGCTGCACCCAGTGATTCTGTGTCACTGCACAGCACCCTTAGCAATGTAAACATATGTGAAACGTTCTGTTACTGTTCACAGTCGCTCAGAGACTATTTTATCCAGCGGAAGGACAACTTTGATATATATTATGTGCTTTAATATTTTTATTGTGTGGTGACCGTTTATAAAAACAATAAGGTACTTAGGGCTAGGGCTGAATCGTCAATAAGTCACTGCTGAAGGATTTGAATGTACTTGAATATTCACGATAGAGCACAGCCTCAAGGACCTTATTGATTACTTATTTAACCCTACTTTCTTATTTATTACAGTTATTAGCAAACAATGTTTGGATATTTAGACAATAGGGGTGTAACGGTACGCAAAAATCACGGTTCGGTGCGTACCTCGGTTTAGAGTCCACGGTTCGATGTATTTTCGGTACAGTAAGGGAAAAAATGCAAACATTAAACTGCGGGTTGTTTATTACTTTTTTTTAGCAATTTGTTTACTCTTTTAAAACACTTTTTATTAAAATATAATAAATGAAATATATATAAAATAAAAAAGAATAAAATACTGAAAGTTTTCCACTAAATAACATACTTTTTTACATTATTTTATACATTTTTAAATCTTTTCTTAACCTTCTCTTAAACTCTTTCTACTAAAACCTTGCACTAAACTAACAAATTCAATTCCTGAATACATTTATGAACTATTAGCCTACATTTTTGCCACCAAAAATGTTTCTGTTTTGATTTATTTTGGATTTTTTTCAGTCACAGTATTGAATTGGTTATGTACCATCTCTGTATAAAAATAATATTACTGCTCTATGTGTAACTGCATGGTAAGCAACATGATGATATACTTATTATACACTCATATTGACATTAGTGAGTGCATACATAGCCATCTTTTATCTTTTGCATGTTTCTCCTAATCTTTGCTTGTGTGACTTAAACTAACGAACCCCTCCGCAGCTGAGTAACAGCTGAGTAAGCCCGGGTTACAGCTCTTTTCTGTCCCGACCAGCTGATCGCATTGTGACAATGATATGATTGACGTGAGGTGCAGATGAAAAATCTAATCACGCATTCCTTATTCTCGCTGTCACAGAAAGCGTGTCTCATGATTGTGTAGCAACGAAGACGCGCAACCTCTCACGCACTTTTGAAAGAACAAAACAGCGCGTTGACACGCGTTTAACACATGCTTTTAGACGCGACACATAAGCGGCCCGTAAACGTTTACATCAATAATCAAACGAATATACAACTAAGTAAATACAAATCTTTCTGTAGGCCGAATTATGTTATATGTTTGACAGAAGACTTGCGCTGAACGCGGAGACTTACGCGACTTAATATGTCCGTGTGGAAACACGAAAATTGACCTACGTTCCGCACACAAAAGATTGCGTTCGGCCATCATGTGCACCGTGCTGAAAGCCTTGTACCGAAACGGTCCGGTACGAATACACGTACTGTTACACCCCTATTAGACAATATTTATCTACATTGGTATACATGCGCAAAAACAATGCCATATTTTTGTTTTTTTTGCAGTTACTAACGCAGACATTGCCTGTGAATATTCATCATTCCCGATGTATCCATTTGCCTTCAGGACACACACACACACACTTGGTAAGATATTGCATTTTTAATTCATTGTGATGCAGTTGATGAAAATATTATTGATGTAGACATTGTTTATGTCATTATATAGACATGATCATACTAGTGTTGTTATAAAAAAAATTGTGGCCTCTTACTGTACTATATGTTTCATATATAAATATTGTGGAGTTGTTATTTTTAGTTTTGATTATTAGGGGGGCTCCATCTTCCCAGAAACTATTCCCCTGGTTTTCTTCCAAACACAAAAAGAAAAAAAATAACCTGCTTACTTTACAATTGCAGTAAACAGCAACCATAATTTCATGCACTATATTGAATGTCATCTAAATGTATATGATGAGGTTTTGAGTAAGGTTTTGAAGTAAGCATAAAGCAGTATTTGTTGTTCACTATATGAAAAAAAGGATATAAAATTATTTCTTTGACTTTGTTTTCTTTAAACATTTTCTGCTTGTTTATCTTATGTGTTTTGTGCTTCAGGTAAGGTTGTTAGTGGGTACCGGGTTCGAAATGGACAGTGGACACAGATTGGACGACAGTCTCCACAGCTGCCACAGGTACATATTTTAAATAGAAATACGCCAATAATTTTTTTTTGTGCCCATACCGATATTCAGTTACTTATAGGGATGCACCGAATCCAGATTTTTTAGGTTCGGCCGAATCCCGAATCCACCGTTTAAGATTCGGCCGAATCCGAAACCGAATACCGAATCCTACTCGCATCCTTATTCCATTAACACAGTAAAGCACATTAATGAAGTAAACAACATCCACAGCAGTGTATTTTTCATTTTATTTATTTTAACTGTACATTATGCCAGGATGACAAGTTGGAAAACTATTTTGACAATTACCATAAGCCTATGCATAATAAAAGCGATGCGTTGCGACACGCTCGTTTTTCCAATAAGCAAGCAGCTCCGCGCTGAAAACTATATTTAACTTTGAGTGAGAAGCTCCGCTCGTCAATGTCAGTTTTTACACGGCCGTCCAATTACAGTGGAGGAGGGGCGGGACATTACCACAGCAACCAACCGGCTCACAGCTGAAGCATCACAGCTACCAAGCGCTCGGCTGAAAAACAGCTGGCATTTGGCGTCCTCAGCCGTGTTTCAAAGTTTTGGTGTGTCCAGCCCCTAAGGCTCACCGAAAGAAAAAGCTCATCTCCACGTCAGCACCCGATGTGTGTAATCAACGGCCGCGTGACATCGACCAGCGTAGCGCAAGCATAGGGTTCGGTTCGGTGGAAAAAAAATCTAGGATTCGGCCAAACCCGAACCCCGTCAAAAAGCCCAGTATTCGGCCGAATCCGAACCCGAATCCTGGATTCGGTGCATCCCTAGTTACTTATGATATCTACCGATACCAATAGATTCCAATGGTTTTGCTTCTTACACCTTGTTTCAAATTATGTTTTGAAAGCCTAACGGTACATTCACACGGGGCGTAAGCGTTAACGCTTCCCATTCACTTTTAATGGGTGACGTCATTTAGCCGAACTGAATTGTGGATCCGTCGGCGCCGTGTCAGTGCCATTGCTCGCGGCAGAAGTTGAACATTTCTCCACTTTTCAAGCGGCAACGCGTGCATCAGCCAATCAGATTGCCTCATGCAAATAACCTAGGTAGAGCCAGCCAATTACGTTTATGGAAGACTGGAGCATGTGTAGCGGCCACTGTGATTGGCTGTTGGCCACGCTTCAGACAAGCCTTCCGTCAAGCGTTAACATTTTCGCCACGTGTGAATGTACCCTAAGGGCCCTATTTTAATGATCTAAGCGCATTGTCTAAAGCGCACGGTGCACAGTCTAAAAGGATTGTTCTTAACTCCTAATGAGAAATGGGTGTGTTTTGGGCGTAATGTGCAATAAACTTATGAGAGTCTTATTCCCTTTAAAAGCCAGTTTCGCTCGTGCCATGCCGATTCCCTATTTAGATGGTGGAATTTGTAAACTGAAAATCTACGCTGGGAAAAAAGACCCCCAGTTTAAGATTTATTTAAAAAAAATGTTGTTTTCATTTGTATTGAAATTGTTATTTTTTTGTATTAAAACTAGAGCTGGGCATAGATTAATCTAGATTAATCTCATACAAAATAAAAGTCATTTTTTGCATAACATTTGAGTTTGTGCTGTGTGTAATTATTATGTATATATAAATACACACACATTTATGTATGTATTTAAGAACATTTACATGTGTATATATATTTATTTATATTTTTATATATTCTAAATTATATATAAATAAAAAACCATATTTAAATAAAACATTTCTTAAATGTATATATATGTATGTGTGTGTGTTTAAATATACATAATATTTACACACATCACAAACTCATATATTATGCAAAAAAAATATATTTTGTATGAGATTAATCTAGATTAATATATGCCCAGCCCTAATTAAAACCTTTGAAAGTCATTTTTTCAGTCTTGGAAGTTAAAGTAGCAGGCTTTTAATGGCTGTAAATGAATGGATAACCTACATGATCAGTGTAATCTCAATTTTTTTTTACAAATTTGCAAGAAAAGGTTTGTACTCTAAAAATACTTTATTTGTAACAAGCAGGAGATGAAGAATTTACAAACGAAATTTACATTCAACACTCGGACAGTGCCTGAGTGTTTTAAAAAATAGCATCTCACCATATCCACAGGTACAAAGTCATCATATACAATAAATTTGTGGGGTAGCATTAAAAATAAATGCAATATTTGCATTTGTTTAAAGTAAAACATTTAAATTCTTACCATGCTACAGATGAAGCCGCTTCTTAAGCCTTCTAAGTCTCATAATTGGTCTTGATTTATGTCCAAGATAGTCAATAATTTTTTTTAACCTTTTAATCCTTTAATTTTACATTTAAACACATTTTCTACTGCGCATCTATATGTGTGATAAGCAAATGCGGGTTGACGTCCCGTTTATAGGCGCATATTACTAACGTGTTCATTAAATAACAAAAGCAATATTGCGCCTTAGACTTTAGATCAGGTTTTTGTTCGTAAATGGCGAAGTCTATTTTTGTTGCCTCAAAATAGCAATGCGCCTGAACACGTCTCGTTTTCAGACCAGAATGTCCATGGGCACAAAATTGGGCGTAAATGCATTTGCTTTTTAAACAACGTGGCGCTAAATGTGAAAATGATAATTGCGGCAAGTTTAAACTAGCAAAAGACACTTTGCACCACATTGTACCGGGTGGATGATAGGGCCCTAAATGTGCAGTATGTAACTGTAAACTGGATTTCTATTGTCATTGTGACCCAATTTACAATAATCAGAGTTCTGATGCTTTTTTTTACTCCTTTTGATCGCCAGGATATAATCTGCCATGATCACTGCTTGTTTTTAACTCATTCACCGCCAGCCTTTTTGAGAAAAGTTGCCCACCTGCATTTTTGTGATTTTAACAAAATTTTCACAAAATTCCTTGCAGGAAAAATCATTTTCTATAAATATAAAAACATACAAATTATATCAAATTAAAGAACACACCCTCTGCTTTCAAACAAACAATAAACAAACAAACAAAATGGGGAAAAAACGTTTCATTATATATTTACTTTTTCTACTTAATTTAACCACTGAAATATGGATATTTCTCTTCAAAAATACAACATTTTGAGCAAAAAGCTTAAAAAATTGCGTTTTTGTAAAGGAATTTATGTTAGAGATCAGACTCAAAATGACTATCAAACATAAAGGCAGTTAAAAAAAACAACTCTTTTTAACTTCCGTTTTTGATAAATTCGATTTGGCGCCATCTGTTGGATAAAAGCTGTATTACACTTTCACTTTGAAATTCGTCCAAAAAGGTATATTTATTAGTTAAATATGAACTCATAAATTACGAGATAACTCGTGAATGGCGGTGAATGAGTTAAACAATCATCCGATGGCCAGTAGTGGATAAAATTGCTTTTATTTGCCGATACCGATTATAGGCCTGTATGTCTGCGCATCCCTAACTTTAAATGCATTGTCTTTGGACAGAAGAATGTTTGGTAAAGAGAGGGATTAGTATGGAGTCAGATAGTTCAATAGTTCACCTAAAGGTCTTTGTCAGTATTATGTATTCCAGAATAAAAAGGAAAGTAAAACAGAACCATGAAAACACATCATTGTCTCCTGTTTTTCATTTAAAAAATCTATTTAGGGGCCCAAAATGTGTTTTTAATGATTGACAATCATCTGCTTGCACACAATCTGTGTGGGTCTGTAAATGTAGGTGCTGATATTTAAGTTCTTATCTTTACTTGTTTTCAGGCTTTTTATCCAGCATCCAATGCAATTGATGTTAAAGATGGAGATACGCTTGCCGCCCGTTGTGTCTTCACGGGAGAAGGTCGAACCACAGAGACACAAATTGGGTAAGTTCATATTATTAATGATAATATATTTGCTACTGTACTTAATCATATTTTCAGTGTTTAATAATGCAGCCTAATATTTTCGTGTTTATTTGTGATGCCAGTATTTCAGTGCATGTGTATCTAAGAGAGATTTCACTTTTTTGTTCTCCATGAAGATTTACTGAGGCAGTAAGTGTGTTGAAGGGATGATGTTTGTGTGTGCATGCTGTTGACTTTTCCAGCATCTCTGATTGCATGATGTTGGATTTTCAAATTCATGTTATGAAAGTGTGTGCTTTAGATCTGATCTGTGATGTGATGTTTCAAGTTTGGTTAAACACACAGCATAGGCCTGCCCTCCACTTCTCTGTGTTTCTTTCGTATTTGACGAATTGCTGTGTGTGTGTGTGTGGGTGTGTGTGTGTAAGTGCAATTCCTTCATCATTCCTGTTTCCATGGTGATAGGGAAAGTACATAATATAGTATGCACTGACGCATCTTCCAGAAAGCGACCGCCCCCGCAGAGACACACAGGCTGACTCCCGTCCACTAGATATGGATGTGATCATTATAATGGCTGCCATGGAAACAAAGCCAGAGACAAAAGAAAAACTTCACAGTTCATGGCTTTAAATGAAAGCCCTCTGGGTTTCCAAGCTCGGTGCAGGATGATGTCTCTGCGTTACATAAGTTTGTCACCTGGTGTGAAGCTGAAATTGAACGTCTTGGAGACATGAAGGTGGTGGGTGATTTTTAGGGGAAAGACTTTAACATTTCAAAATGTGGACAGAGTAAATGGTGTATCCTGAGTTTTTGATGATAAGTTAAGGCAGTGGTTCTCTACTCCAGTCCTCGGGACCCACTGCTCTGCACATTTTGGATGTCTCTCATATCTGACACACTCAGTTCAGTTCATGGAATCTATCCTAACAAGCTGATGATCTGAATCAGGTGTGTTAAATAAGGGAGACATCCAAAATGTGCAGAGCAGTGGGTCCCGAGGACTGCAGTTGAGAACCACTGAGTTAAGGTATAGGCAAAATGTGTGTGTGTGTTTAATGCTGTGTTTGCTTTTGTGTGCACGACTATTCCTGATTTTTCATTACGGATCACACAGTTTACTGAATATATAAATCCACCCTAATATGACAACCGATTATTTATTCACCTCCATATCATCAAAGATGTCATGTCTTTTTTTTTCAGTCGAACACAGTCAGAGATATATTCAATAATATCATTTAGAATGCAATTGACTGGGGTTCAATGTTTCAAAGCTTCAAAAAACTCATCTATCAATCATAAAAGTAATCCAGTAGATTAATAAATGTCTTCAAAATCAAAATGATAGTATTGTGATGCGGCTTTCACAAAGGACGCTGTGTGCTCTGCGCTATGAAACCCATTCATTTCAATGGCTTGCGCCACGCGAGGGCGGTTTGTTGTTGCGTCGAGCAAAGTGAACACCATGGTCAAAGTTTAAAATAGTTTAACTTTTGCGCTGCGCTCTGTGACGATTACCCGCGTGGCCAATAGAAACGGGGCATCCAAACAAGTGCCAAAATCAAAATGGATGAAAAGCTTTTACTGTGTGTTTCCGAATTCCCAGAGCTTTATAATACAAGTTTAGGCTCCTACAGAGACATCGGAAGGAAAGCCGTGTCATGGAAACACGTAGCAATTCAATTTGGCATGTTAGATGTGTTTTAAGTCGGGTAGCTTGTTGTAGGTAGGCAGCTTAAAGTTGAAATGGACGGGCAACACCAGTGTCTGTATTCCTCATCCACTATTTAACCCAAATACACTGCAAAAAATGATTTTCAAGAAAACACTTCCTTAGTATTTTTGTCTTGTTTTCAGGAAAAATATCTAAAAATTCTTAAATTAAGATGTTTTTTCTTAATGAGCAAAAAGACCCAAGAACAGGGTTTCCGCGGGGTTGTAAAAGGTAGTAAAAGGTAGTAAATTAAATTATGCCAAATTAAGGCCAGTAAAAAGTAGTAAGCGTCATCTGTCGAGGTAGTAAATTTTCGATTGCTTTTTGTAACGTTATGATGCCTGGAAATTAGTTCAAATCACCTGCATATCTGGGCAAATAATCAAAGATCTTTCGTCTCTGGGATGTGATCAAAGCCTGGAGTGGAGCCGAATCACGTTTCTCTCTCCGCTGTAAGCGTTCTGTAATCACTACGGACCGGATCCACTCCGGGTTTTCTGACCTTATACTGTGTCTTTGCACAGTATGACTAACGTAAAGGGTCCTGTATTTTGGGGGTAAATGATTTCTCACGTTAACTGATCATCCGCGGCACGCTTTTTAATGCTATGCTGATATAGCCAGTGGCTGGTACAACGGGTTTGTTTAACTCGTGGGTAAACTTCATGTGGCGCCACAACAACCAAAAGGCAGATGACATCCAAATCCCTTGAGAGCGAATGACGAGGAATCATAAGAGGAGACTGCTTCCGAAATTATCTCGCGGGACTTTGATATCATCCACCTGTCGGTTCTTGCAGTTGCATTTGCGTGTGTTCACAAAAACGTAACATATATTTAAGCACAGCCGTTTAAAAACAAGTGATTTTAAGCCATTCAAACACAAACAACAGTGCGTCCGCTGTTTCTGTGTCAGAGGAGCACGCTAGCCGCCCATTCGTTTCTCATTGAGCTTGTGTTGTACGTATTTTTGCCGCTTTATTGGCCTTAAATAACACATATGCCTCAAAAATCCCGTCTTTGCAAATATCCTCATATAAACACGACCATTTAGGTCTTAGGAGAAAATAAACAGCAGAAACATTGACCATAAACTAGCACATCAGCGCTGCCTCTATTGTAACATAATAATTTGTTGATAAAGGTACAGTCATTCAATTTACAACTGTCACGATGGTTACAGACATCCTGTGCGAATTCTACACGAGTTTGATTCGAGTTGCTCATTCAGGGTTTATATTCATACATAACGTTACTGTATTAGAGCTGTGACTGTAAGCTGTTGTGTGAACAGAACAGACTCTGGATTATTCGTTTATGTGTACTGAATAATATGATATGAAAAAGTTGTATTTGTTCACATTAGTAAGTGCATTATATAACATAAACAAACAATGAAAAATATAGAGTATATAAAAATTAATTAATTCTTATTTATGTCATTACAGTAATTGACGGTGGTTCACGGTGTATTCACTAATGTTAACAGTTTCAACTTTGATTAAAAAATGATTAGTAAATGCTAAAATAAATACATTTACAATTAATAAATAATTAATCAAAGATTCATTAAAGGTGGTGATATTCATGTTTTCTTTTTATACAGTATAGTGAGTTATTTAGCAGTTTCGCCTTAATCTGAAATGCCCTGCAAACTACAGCTACCTATATATGCCACATGAGACTTCAATATGGAATTTATGGCAAAAAATCTCCCCTTAAAATGCTATTGGTCTCGCCTACATAAAGTGTTAGGTAAAGGAATATGACTTGGCCTGAAAAATATTTCAGTCAGAAGAATTTTTTTCACTTTAATTCTTTTTTGTATGTTATATATGTCAAAATCTGTGTAAATAATAGAAAGGTCGCTGATTAACTCTTGCAATTCAGTGTCGTGATGGTTTTAAAAAATATTCTGAAGGTAGTAAAAAAGGTAGTAAAAAGTAGTAAATTTAACTTAAGGATTTCTGTATAAACCCTGAAGAAAATAAGTGTAGTATTTAGACCAAAAATATCAAATTTAAGTGATTTTGTGCATAAAACAAGCAAAAACATCTGCCAATGGGGGTATGCAAAAAAATCTTGAAATTTTTTCTTAAACACTAAATTCAAGAGAAATTCAAGAAAAATTTGCTTACCCCATTGGCAGATGTTTTTTTGCTTGTTTTATGCACAAAATCACTTAACCCTTATGTAGTTGGGGCCATTTTTGTTATTTGATAGTCTTAATTTGGCCACAACTTTCTCTGTGTTTCAGCAAATGGAATGATTTTTGGTGACAAATCTTATATTTACACATATTTTAAGAAAATGCTTTGAAATTTTTCAAAAACTTAACAATATACCGTGGGCAAATTTACTACCCTTACGTGTTGTTAGTGGCCAAAAATGCCACTAAATTAAACTGCTGTAAAAATTTATCAGATTATTATTTTTTTTGCATAAATCTGTTAATCAACCTCAGTGCTGATCAAAACTACCAAATATTTACAAAAATTCAATGATTTTAACTCTTTCATTGACAGGTTTATAAGTGGTGTCACTGATTTGGGAAAAACACACAAAATTACAGATTTTCAATATAAAAAGTGATTGTGGACTGGATTTTCTTTTACCTTTTTCACAGTCTTGGGCATGTAAAAGATTATTAAAAACATTGGCTTTGATGCAGTTTTAGTTTTTGTGCAGCATTCGATTTTATTTTTTTCTCCCTTATTTATTGTTTGTGGCCATTTTTGCCCCCCATTTTAACTGTTGATCACCATGTGACACCATTAACCCTTTAGAAGGCCTTTGCAAAAAAACAGAGCTTAAATTCTGGCTTGTACATTGAGTTATATGGAGTATAACAGCATATTAGAGAGATAGAGAGAGGTGTGTGTGTGTGTGTGTGTGTGTGTGCGTGCGTGCGTGCGTGTGTGCGTGAAAAACATATGTAAAAAGATCTTTTCTGCTGCTCTGATGCTGCACAAAAACTAAAAATGCATCAAAGCCAATGTTTTTACTAATTTTTGGCATGCCCAAGAATGTGAAAAAGGTGAAAAAATCCAGTCCACACATTTTATATTGAAAATCAGTGATTTTGTGTTTTTTTTTTTCTCAAATCAGTGGCATCACTTATGTGCTTGGCAATTAAAGAGTTAAAATCATTTGGTAGTTCTGCAAAAAAAATTTCATCTGATACATTTTTACAGCAGTTTAATTTTGTGGCCATTTTTGGCCGCTAACAACACGAAAGGGTAGTGAATTGGAACAAGGCACAAGGGTTAAATTTGAAATTTTTGGTCTAAAAACTAGACTTATTTTCTTGGGTCGTTTTGCTCATCAAGAAAAAGCATCTTAATTTAAGATACTTTGGTCTGGCCAGCAGAGCGCAAATCGCTTGGCTGTGCGCTGAACCCAGCGGCAAATGCAGTGCACACCGCGTCCTATGTGAAAGCTGCATGAGATAAAGGAACCCATTCATTTTTATAGCTTTCTAGCGATAGTTAGGATAGTTAGTGATAATGTAATGCAATGTAATGTAAATCAATCTCATTGTTCACATATGACTAGTTGTCATATGCGTCATATCAAAACACATAGTTGTGAGACATGCGACATCCAATACAATTTCACGTTTTTATGTGGTTTCATGACTAAATCTAAAATATTGATACCCCAAAACTTTGATCCTCATTCAATTCCATTACAAAGCAAGGAAGAGCCAGGATATAATTTAGCCAAAGCCCGTAGTCCCAGCCTGTAGTCCCATCACATCTCCTAAAGCCCTTTGAGCTGAGGGGAGACTGGTGAGGTGGGGATTCAAAAGAACAGAAGAGCAAAACAAAACCCAACTAATGGAGCCAGACAAATAGATTAAAGTGTTAGCAAGCAGGACACGGACATGTAAATGGAGCTAGATAGATGCTAGAGCACAGGTGAACCAAATGGGGTTAATGGAGGTCACATCACAGAAGCGAAGGTACACACCACCTTCAGGTAGCGTTGGTACGTCTATGTACCACCTGAACCTGGTTGTCTGTTTGATGACTGTTCATTTGTTGTTTTTCCAGTGTAATTGTGTGAAGGTTGTTTGTTCACACCTTGTGTGTTTATTCTCTTACAGCGGCACATCTGCTGATGAGATGTGTAACTTTTACATCATGTACTACATGGACAGCAAGCATGCCATGCCTTACATGGACTGCACGGAGCACGGTGAAAGTGAGTTGTTCCAGAACATTCCCCCTGAAGCCAACGTTCCCATTCCCGTCAGTCCAGACCACATGATGTCCATGATGCACAACCCAGATACTCATGAAGGTACCATCCAAAAACACACATACAGTATTGTGTGATATGACCAAATTCTGTACTTGACCCTGGGGGAAGTAATGTATATCATTCGAAATATGTGTGTGTCGTGTGTTATTTTTGTTTGAAATTCATTAAAATTTCAACGAAATGCTCCAAACTGTAAAACAATTGAACAGATGGTTTGATTGGATGAGAAACATTAATGTCACTGAAAAATCCCTTATGCACATTTTGACAGCACATCAAATGAATTATATATTAGTTGGCAACCATGATCAACTCATCTCAGTGATACATCTGCTACTCGCTTACCTCTCTTTTTTCATAATATTTTGTTTATTACAGATGCTGTGAAAGATTTACTGCAGCAGCCCAAGAGAGAAGAAGATCAGGATCAGGGTATGACGAGTTTTTTAATTATTTTAAATCACAGACATAATCCAGAGTGAGAGAAAGATGCACCATCACTGTCGAAATGTAATTGAACCTTTTATTTAATGGAAACTATCTGAAACAACATCTGTTTCTGTAGAAAAACAAATTTGGAGTCAGATTTACCGACATCTTGCGTCAGCACAAACGTCTTTTTTGCTATTAAAAAAAAAACACTGTCTGGATTTATTAAAGACACGCAGTAAAAAATTTGTGGTGAAATGATCTTATTTCATATTCATTTGTAAAAGTTTCCCTTGAGATGCAAAATTTATAGAGGAGATTATGTAAATGAATCAGTTAGGTTACTGCTCGCAAATTTATTGGTATTTGTGCCATTATTTAATTCCTGAAAAAAGCTTATCTTAAAGCTTAGCTTATTTGCGCTGCACTTTGTACATTGCGTTGGTCATTATGTATGTAACGTTTTTGCGCTTGTGTTCTTTATCGTTGCGCCTTTGTCAGTAAATCACCAGCAGAAATTTCTACTCCCATCAGAATTTATTTTTATTGCGCTCTTATTTGTCGGTTGATATAGAGCTCTTGCAGTTGACGTCACCTAAACTCCACCCTTTTGGCAGCCAATTGTAGAACGCTGTAGTATTGGTTTCGATAGTGGTTGAACAATAATTTTAAACCAGACTGTTTACACCTTACAAACCTTTAGGCGTGTAATGATAAATCGCAACACACACTAATAATACCTGCCCGATATCGATTCTGAATCGCAAAGGCGATATTATTCACAGCGTTTCTCGCTCTAGATTACTCGTGGGATTTAACTTCGTGTCATTTGAATTTTTCGCTCAAGTTGAATATTTTCAACTTTCAATTTTCAACAGCTTGTTTTCGCGGTAAACGCGTCATTTGCATCGCCCCACGCGAGGATGCGTTTGATCGCGTCTTTGCATTGACTTTGTAAGTAATCTACTCGCGCAAATCGTTGAACTCGCATCTGTTGTACACCCACAGTTAGACCTCTATGGGGTGGTTTCCCAGACAGGGTTTAGGTTAAGCCAGGACTAGGCCTTAGTTATATTATGATATTTAGGTTTTACAAACAATCCTTACAAAAAACAATAGTGTGCATATTGATACAAAACAATAGCAATGATATATTTTAATCTATGTCAGTTTAAGGTATTTTAAACATAAGGCAGCTCAAACATGCATCTTAGTCTGGGACTTGGATAAGACCTGTCCAGGAAACCTCCCCAGAGTTTAAGTGGTTTATAACATGCATTTAAAAAAGCAACACTTGGAAAAAATAATCATTATACATATTCTTTATTATCAAGAAAATAACGGAAAAGGTTTGAAGAACCATGATGTAAATATGCTTAAATGCATCCTTGGACCTGCCTGTGTAATGGTACTTATTTTGTGGTGCAATTAGAGTTTCTGCATGAGAGCGCCTGGCTTTTGGATGTAGCGGGATTTTAAAATGCTGCGTCCGAAAACTCTAAATTGCTGCTTTCTGTGGCAGCATTCCAAGACGGGAAGGCATCAAGTCATGTCCGAATCCAATGTTAGGTTAATTCCTGACTCCTGTGATACCTTCATGTCCTGTCCCACAATTCTATTAGTTTGCGTGCACAGGGAATGTGATTTGTTGAGCCTGGTCAATTTCAAAAAAATAAAATGGCAGCCAAGGAAGCGGCTGGAGCCAAATTTACACCTTTTAATTGAATTTTTACCAAAAAATTAGTATTGTAGTTTTCAAATATGCGATTAGTTATAACAAAGGCGCTCTCTGTTTATATTTCAAACACGCTGACTTTGAAGTGTGTCCGAAAGCGTTTCTCTGAGCTGCCTTCATGCCTCCGAAGTCATTGCCTCATGAGGCAGCGAGGAAACAAGTCAGCTGCCTTATCTTTCGGACGCAGCCATAATTCATTAAGAAGCAAAGCTTCTATATGTTTAATAGTAGCCCTGAAATGACATGAAAAACTTTAAAATGTGGAAAATTACTGGGCAAATTACACGTTATAGGGATTATAGGGATCTGTTATTATACGGCATTATAGGGATCTGTTGTTTTATCTTTTAAGTTTTGGATGTGCATACCTATATATTTTGAATTAATGTGTGCAGTGAACTCGGTTGCCATGAATCTCCTGCTGGTGCCATTAATTTCATATTTGTTCCCAGCTGTCTTTGCCTCCCAGTATGTCAATGGAAATTTTGCAAACGGTATGAAATATCTTCTGAAATATGTTGCGTGGGTCAATAAAATCATATTTTCAGATTAGGTGGCAAATAACGTGCAGTACCAATTGCATAGGTGGCCTTTTTTACTGCTCATAATAACTGCCTACTAACTTGCATAACAGCTATCCAGAAAACCCTAGCAACTGTTTTTTGTTTGTTTTCTTATTAAACATTTGTTCAACGTGTTTGTTAAACATGGACATTTACCTTCTTTGTTTGCTCATCAATATAAATGTCTCTTTATGTACAGTATAAGAGCCAAAGGAATAGGGTTATTGTCACTGTCTATTACCATCAGTGTAGTATAGTTGCATATATGGATTTGCACATTTCTGATGAATGATAACAGAGATAGATAGATAGATAGATAATAATGAGAGCAAGAGCCATCAACAATTATATCGAATCAACAGGCATGTGAAACCTAGCTAGCAGGTTGCTCAAACAACAAAAATCACCAGCTAACTTACTTTAAATTTGCAAGAACTTTAGACAAATACAATAACAGGCTTAAATAAACCCAAAACATGAGTCCACTTACAGTTCTCACGGACACGTGTTTATCAACTTGCTACTCCAGACATGACCGACCATTTCGGCCGTGTGGCGCGCGTGCACGCTCGTGGTGTGAAGCGTGTCTGCGCTATTTTCCGAGATAATTTATTAACATCATGTCCACAGACTGTTGGCTAAACGTCTGATGTTTTTGTACACTTTTCTGGAAACCCTGTGAGAATGTCAAAGTCGTCTTTGAAATTGAAATAAACCAGATTTCCAGGAGACGCGAGTGTCGCGATTAGTTTCGGTCCCTGGAAAACAAAGCTCTGACGTTCCATTGAGGAAGAGAATCAGTCATGTTAACGTGGATAATAATGACCAGTTATCATGATCAGCCAAACATTGGATTCTCAAAAATATGCAAAGTTCGCAGCATAGACTTTCTAAAAGACGTCCAAGAGTATTGCTTGAGGCAGTTAGTGGAGTCAAAAAGTTTGGTTCTCCTGAAATGCTTGTATGTGTTAAAAAGTGGAGAGATATGCTTCAAACAGATGTTTAACGGGAGCGTCTCATTGGTGTGGCTGTTGATGAAGTGCACAACGTTGTTCTATGGTGAGTAATGTTGTTTATTTAGATGCTATTCGGTTGCGACTGGTTATTTCAATAACTGACTTGTTGCCAGCCGGCTCGTTATTGTGGGGAGTCCGAAACGTGACTCTTTGTTTCCGTGGTAGTTTCACTTTTGATGTTTTTAGGTCACACCGTTCTTGTATGTCAGTCATATAATGCAGGTCTATGGTCACTTGGTAAACATTACCTCAAATAGCATGCACAGAGAAGTCCAAATTAAACAACTGTCCATCGTGGGTGCACATTGATGGCCTGAGACGCGAGATGGGCGGTATGTGTGAGAAAACGAACATCACTCATTGTTTACACAGAACAGAGATTGTAGGTAAGACAGCTAATAGAAATTGTACTAATTTGCGCTTATCCGGGATGTTTAAACCGACGTAAAAGAAAACAATTACGTATGCTCGCCTCACACAAACTCATCCAGAAGATCACTTCCGGCGCATGCGCAGACTAAGCACAGACGTGGTTGTGTACAAGGGGCAAAAACAATATAAATAGTGTTCGTTTTCTCACACAGACTGCTCGTTTCGTGTCTTAGGCCATCAATGTGTACTTACGATGGACAAAGTAAACTATCCTTTCAAGGCAGTAGGGTTTTCCAGCTTAGGCGGGCCACCCGAACTGCAAAGTGCTGCAGGAAACCCTGTAGATAGACAGATAACTTTATTTTCATTGCATAGTACAGGTACATACACAGCAACAAAATATCGTTTAGTATTTTCCAGAAGTACAAATTAGTAGGACTGTGCAAATTGACAAGTGCAATTAAATATTAAAAATAAAGTGTAAATATGTACAATGAATAATGAATAAATAGCAGGCTATGGCAGAAGAGTATGTTTACTGTATGGAGTAAATATGTAAATATACTGTATAAATGATAAACTATGTAAGAGGATTAAATACTGAGTATGAACAAGGAACTATTTGCAACATTATGCAATAATGAGGAAGTAAACACGGTGAAGTACAGATACGCAGGTTCAGAAAAAAAAGAGAAAACATTACAATATATATGCATAGTGATATGGGCAGTGCAGAAGTAGTGGATGTACCGTAATCTAACAGTGTAGTGTAGTGTTCAGGATTGTGATTCTGAGGGGATAAAACTGTTCTTGAACCTGGAGGTTCTAGTCCGAATGGATCTGTATCTTTTCTTTGAGGAAAGGAGATTGAACAGGTTGTGACTGGGATGATAAGAGTCCTTGAGGATGTTGTGTGCTCTACACAGGCATCTACTGTGGTCAAGAGGCTCCGTGGCAGGAAGGTGGAGGCCAACTATGCATTGGGCGGTTTTTACCACCTTATCCAGAGCTTTTTTTCACGCAATGTGGAGCTGCCATACCATACTGTTATGGAGTTGGTCAAGAGATGCTCTCAATGATGCAGCGGTAAAAACGTATTAGTATCTGAGGAGACAGATGGGCTTTCTTGAGTCTCCTAAGGAAGTATAAGCGTTGTTGAGTTTTCCTAACCAGAAATAAAGTGTTCAGATGCCAGGACAGATCCTCAGAGATGTGGACACCGAGGAACTTAAAGTTGGAAACTTGTTGAGGCGTTGAGGGTGAGGGTGTTAATGGAGCACCAGGTTGACAGGTTTTGAATCTTCTCCCTGTAGGCCGATTTACTGTATTGTTGTTGTTCTTAATCTGGCCAATCACTGGGGTAGTCATCTGCATACTCAGTGAAGATGGACGTGAGTGCCACAGGGCGGAAATTGCAAAGAGACGAATCATAGAGTTGCCTGTACAGACGTGCCTGCTCGGCCAGAATCACTTTGTGCTCATTCTTTTTTTCAATGCAGAGTTGAGTACACAGTTACAAATAGTAAATGTTGTCTTGCGGGTCCAAGCACCAAAGATCTGTGGTTATGGCTTCAGTGGTCCTTGTATCCCATAAACACAGCCACAGAGTTTCTTCTTCACGAACGCTGTCCTCAAGGCTCCTGCCATAGCCAATGAAATCCCTCCCAAATTTTAGTCAAGTGACTTGTTAGTTTTATGGTTAAGGATATTGTTGTAGAGTTTTCTAGCAGATGCATAGTCACAATGGCTGGAAGGCCGACCAATAACATGTTATAGTAGTTCAGTCTAGAGATTAGATGAGCTTGAATGAGCAGCTGTGTATCAAACTCGATTTTGTGATGTTGTAGTAGCTGATGCATCTGCATAACTGTTTCAAGGTTGCAATTTCTGTTGTGAAGCTCAGTTGACAGTCAAACATCAAACATTACCCCAGATTCCATGTAGAAGTATGGTCTCCAGCCTTGCTGTTACCCTCCCTCCCAGTGTGTTGCCCAGCTCTGCTGGTCCCAACAACTGATCTATATAAATGACTGGATTGCGCATGACGTAACAATATTGAAGACACTGCCATGTTGTCATGCCCAACATTCTGTTAAATTAATAGGATGTTATTAGATTTTAATGATAAAATAGTGCTTCATTACAATAGCGATCATATTTTTTGTATCAAACATATGAGATCAGCGGACAGACTTATCATATGTATTATTAATTACAAAATCTGCTCATTCTGAAATATAAGATTTATGATTTAAGTACTGTATGTGCACGCAACTCAATTCTTGTACTCTTGTAAAGTAATTCACTAGTTTTATTTCACTAGTTTTATTTAGTAGTATTATGTTATGTTGTACAATATGGTTTTTGTTCATACAGTAAATATAAATGTTTTTAAACGATGTTAATGGCATGTATGTTTAATTCAACAGTATGAAAACAATACCCAATTTTAAACCAAACTACCATGCTTGTAAAAAGCCATAAAATATGAGATTTCCTGTATATTTTACTTATTGTTCCCTTAAACAAAGTATTCAGTGAAATAACGCAGATCACGTAATTTGTTTATTTTCACGTATTTACAATAGAAACAGCAAACACACTCACCTTAATGCTGCGTTTACACCAACCGCGTTTGAGGTGTCAAAATCGCGTCTACCGCGCCGGCGCGCCTAGTTTACCGCTTGAACAGTTTGAATGCATTCGCGCATCTAGAGCGAAGTAGACGCCCAGAAAAAGCAAGCATTTGACGTGTGTCAGAGGCAAAATCCGCTTCTTGTGGAAGGGGCAAGTGCTATGTGGTTGTCTGTTTGCAAGATGACTGATGTGCATTTATCAAGAGAGTTACCGGTTTATTTGGTCACCTTACTATAGGGGGAAAATAAATGGTGCGGGTCGATAAACGTCACGTGACTCAAAAGTGAAATGTGTATTACAACTTACCAGGTTGCCCAATGTCCTCACTGACACTCTTCCAAGCGAGGTCCTTTTTATTCCTGTCTTCTTTATAGAAATAAGAACGTGTGTCGTATAGCTCCGGGTGAATGCTCACGGACAATATCAAGTGCTCCTTCATGTTGAATAAGTGACTCCGGGCGGCGCTGCCACCACAGCAGCAAGCAGGCTCCTGATTGGTTAACGCGGCGTGAAAATCCGCCAAAGTTCAAATTTTTCAACTCGGACGTCGGACGCAAATTCGAGTGAAAGCAAAATGCACAAAAAGCACCATTCGCGTGTACCGCGCCATATGCTCGAATGATGCGAAAACGCATCTACCGTGCCGCGCTAAAACCTCATTCGCGCCACGAGAC
Source organism: Misgurnus anguillicaudatus (assembly GCF_027580225.2). Classification (NCBI taxonomy): domain Eukaryota; kingdom Metazoa; phylum Chordata; class Actinopteri; order Cypriniformes; family Cobitidae; genus Misgurnus; species Misgurnus anguillicaudatus. Next base: position 11,488,404 of record NC_073348.2, on the reverse strand, counting down.
CTCCATACGCTCGTCAACGCGTCTTCACATTGACTTAACATTGAAATCACTCGCGCTTGACGCCTCTACCGCGGCTGGTGTAAACGCAGCATTACGCCTTCTATAAATCCCTTATCCTGTCTGAGTAAAACGTAAACATTGCAAATAACATCAGAAGTAACTATTAATTTCAATAAACATATCCTGCAAACTAATCTTGTGCGACTGATATGCTGTAAACCAAGTGAAAATAGATAATTATTTTGAATGAAAATGGCATACAAATATTACGCTAGTGATAGGAGAAACAAAGCTTTTCGAAGCTTCGAATCAATTGAACCAATTGCTTCGCGGATTGATTAGCGTTCGAAACACTGCGACACCTGCTGGTCAAAATAGTATAAAAGCAGCAAGATCTGTCCAAACTTTTTACACTTTTTACAAAATAAAAGCAAGATTATTCCAAAAAATAAATTTTTAAGAAAAATTCATTATTTAATTTAATTAAGACATAATTAAAAGTGTATTCTCTGATTTTAGTTTTATTTATGGCAAACAAATCATTAACACAAACTCCCTTTTTAATTATGCACATTTTTGTCATTTAATCTGTCTATAAACAAAAAGTAGACAAAATGGTAGTGTTATTAGTCAGAAGAATGAATGTTTAATGAACTTTTATAATAAAACTGACCCGAGTTCACCTACACTGATCATTTGTGATCAACTCCCCCTAGTGGTGAATCGTCGGATTTTCGAAACGTTTAGAAACCGTTATGACGTAATGAAGCCTCGTTTGCTAAAATCACGTGACTTTGGCCAGTTTGAAACAAGCTCCGAACCAATGATTCGAAAGAAAAGATTTGTAAATGTTTCGAATCGCCCATCACTACCTCTCGCTGTTATGTTAAGATTTCTATGTGCAATCCAATCATTTATATAGATCTGTGGTCCCAACACGAACTTTAGATCCTTTATGATTTTCCGCAGTTTGCATTGCAGCTTCTGTTGTCTGTTTCCCTTCACTGTACTTAATTGGGTCTTGTTACCCTAATGAGTTCTCATGTATTTAAGCCATCCTGTTCCTTGTGTTCATCAGTATCTTAACCCTTGCGTTCTGGTACTCCTTTACATCACAAAATGTAAAAAACAATTGAGACTTGTAGTTGAACTTTCTACCTCAGAATTGTGTTTATTTTGTTGCATGTAGTTGTTTTTGAATACGTGTCCTGGTCGTGTGGCCTTTTTGTGCTGTCTTTGTGAGAATGCTTGAGCAAGGTGCTTTGCTACTGGCATTCTGCTGACTGTGGATTCACAAAAGTTTAATAATGTTTCCCCACATTTAAACTCAAAATTAAGAACTATTCCTTTAAAGTAATATATTATTTTTACTATTCAAGCCCAATCTGTATATGCAATATATAAAATACCACCAGCACAACTTCTCTTCCTTTACTTCAATGACTTTAATCTCTTTTTTTCCATTCACACCACCCATCCTATCCTGTCTTTTCGCTTTTGCACTTCTCTTTCTTCCTGTCCAGGTGACTTCTTTTCGCTTCTCTCTAAACTGCTGGGAGACAGAGATGACATTTTCCACGTGCATAAGTATAATCCTGCGAAGGCTGCCCGAGCCCAGGCACGTCTGCTGGCAGAGATTGATAGCATAATGCAAAAGAAAGACATGGGCTGGCCATGGTTAGGCTCCAAAGCGAGAGAGGATGCAGTTCTGGTGAGGGACAGAGTGCACAAGTTTCACCAGTTAGAGTCCACTGTCAGACCCTTGAAGAGCAGCTCTGTCCTCGCCGGACAGCCGGCTACAGGTGCAGCACAGGGGGAGAAACAAGGTGGGTTTGGGCCTCCATTTATTACCCCAACAACAAGTCATTTTTAAAGGCTTATTAAATATGATGATTTTTATTAGCTCATATTGTTTATAGTGTGAGACACAATTTAAGAGAATCAACTCTATTGGATCTATTGGAATATCTGTCTAATATCTAATCTGGAACATGAGAATTGCAAGAGGATAGATTGCTTTTTTTGATTGGGGTCAATAATCTTTGAATGGGTTTCCCAGGTGTGCATTTAATAAAAAAATATTATTACATATCATTTGAGCACAGGGTTTGTTTGGATTTTCTATTTTTCGACCGATTACAGGGGCATTTGCCTGTTGATGTTTTGACAAATGTAAAGCCCCAAGTATTTTAACCTCACTGGAGCCAAATCTAATTATTTCCCTGAAAAAATATTTTGAATTCTGTTTTGGTATAACGGCTTGTTGATCTGTGTTATCCTATTGATCAGAATATGTGAAGTAATGCTTAAACATATAGAAGACGTCACATATATAATAAATAAACAAAGATACAGTAATTGTGTTTTCAGTAAGATTACTTAGCAGTGTTTCTGCATGTGAAATGTTTGAAGTCACGTTTTAATTTATAGTGTCATAGTAATAAATGTTGTATGTAGGAATTCGGCACTTCAGCATTATTTCTAAACATTATTATTTTTCAGTATTTTAAAGTAGGTTTCATGTTGGTAAAAATGGCTAATTCCACCCTAGGCTCATGTCATTGGTTGGTAAAACGTGTAATCCCACTTCAGACTTGTGCCGCTTGTTGGTAAAAGGAGCAATCCCACCCTAGGATCATGTCATTGGTTGGTTAAACGCGTAATTCCACCCTACACTTGTGCCACTGGTTGGTAAAATGTGTAATCCCACCCCTGGCTCATGTCATTGGTTGGTTAAACAGATAATCCCTCCCTAGACTTGTGCCACTGGTTGGTAAAATGTGTAATCCCACCCTATGATCACATCAATGGTTGGTTAAACTAGTAATTCCTCCCTACGCTCGTTTTATTGGTTGGTTAATCTCACTTGTGCCACTCGTTGGTAAAATGGGTAATTCCACCCTAGGCTTACGTCATTGGTTTGTAAAACGTGTAATCACTCTTTAGACTTGTGCCGCTGGTTGGTAAAATGGGCGATCCCACCCTAGGATCATATCACTGGTTGGTAAAATGGGTAATCCCACCCTAGGCTCATGTCAATGGTTGGTTAAACAGGTAATTCCACCCTAGACATGTCACTGGTTGGTAAAATTAATAATCCCACCCTAGGCTCATGTCATTGGTTGGTTAAACAGGGAATCCCTCCCTAGACTTGTGCCACTGGTTGGTAAAATTGGTAATACCACCCTATGATCATGTCATTGGTTGATTAAACAAGTAATTCCTCCCTAGGCTCATGTCAATGGTTGGTTAAACGTGTAATCACTCTTTAGACTTGTGCCGCTGGTTGGTAAAATGGGCGATCCCACCCTAGGATCATATCACTGGTTGGTAAAATGGGTAATCCCACCCTAGGCTCATGTCAATGGTTGGTTAAACAGGTAATTCCACCCTAGACATGTCACTGGTTGGTAAAATTAATAATCCCACACTAGGCTCATGTCATTGGTTGGTTAAACGAGTAATCTCACCCTACACTTGTGCCACTCGTTGGTAAAATGGGTAATTCCACCCTAGGCTCATGTCATTGGTTGGTAAAACGTGTAATCACACATTAGACTTGTGCCGCTAGTTGGTAAAATGGGCAATCCCACCCTAGGATCATGTCATTGGTTGGTAAAATGTGTAATCCCACCCTAGGCTCATGTCATTGGTTGGTTAAACAGGTAATCCCTCCCTAGACTTGTGCCACTGGTTGGTAAAATTGGTAATACCACCCTATGCTTATTTAATTGCTTGGGTAAACAGGTAATTCCACCCTAATCTTGTGCCACTGGTTGGTAAAATGTGTAATCCCACCCTAGGCTCATGTCATTGGTTGGATAAACGGGTAATCTAACTCTACACTTGTGCCACTGGTTGGTAAAATTGGTAATCTCACCCTAGGCTCATGTTATTGCTTGGTAAAACGGGTAATCCCACCCCAGGCTCATGTTATTGTTTGGTGAAACAGGTAATATCACCCTAGACTTGTGCCATAACTTGGTAAAATGGCTAATCCCACCCTAGGCTCATTTCATTAGTTGGTTAAACGGATTATCATACCCTAGACTCATGTCTTTGTTTGGTAAAATGGGTAATCCCACCATAGACTCCGGCTACTGGTTGGTAAGGCGGGTAATCCCACTCAAGGCTCATGCCACTGGTTGGTAAAATGGGTAATCCCACCCTAAACCCATGTAATTTATTGGTAAAATAGATAATCCTGCCTCAGACTCATGTCATTGGTTGGTAAAATGGGTAATCCCACCCTAGGCTCACGTTACTGGTAAAGCAGACAATCCCACCATAGGGTTATGTTATTGGTTGGTAAAATATGTCTAATTTACTCTTAACCCATGGTACTGGTTAAACAAGATTGTGTCATCTAATGCTGCTCAAACAGTGTTTTATTAAGAAGTAAAGCTACCGATAGTAGAACATTTGCTACAGTCATCATTTGGATCACTTTGTCTTTGCAGTTAATCTTCTATTTGTTTTCTTATGCTCTCACCAGCTATTAGTTTAGCCATCTATCACCAGTCAACATCTTCATTGACTTAACAGTATATTTATATTTTCTCATGTTATCTCTATCTCTGTGTGCTTTACGCTTTAACATTTTGTTTTTCCTTTCATTGTCTCCCACTTCTTTTCATGTCATATGTGTTTGTTTTTCTAAACTTGAATTCCGACTTGTATGCATGTCCTCATCTTTCTGAGAATTTTGGAAAGTATATGATAAGATATAATGCGCATATAGTTTCTTTTTGTCACTTTATATGCACATTTATAGACAGTGAACATGAACTTAATCGAATTACATAGCAATAAAAGAGAAGTCCTCAGGTGCCAAAAAACAACATACCACCTGAATGTCAGCAAAATGTCAGACTATTCAGAGCAGGTAACATTTTCCAATCTTTTGTAGTCTAGTTTTGGTGAGGCCATAGTCCACTGTAGCCTCTTATTTGTGATGTGGACTGACAGGAGTGATACGATTTGTACTGTAAGATTTGATGTGCTGAATGTTTAGAGATGCTCTTCTAGTGCTTATTTGTGTTTCTGTTGTGTTTTTATCTGTGTGTGTGTGTGTGTGTGTGTGTGTGTGTGTGTGTTCATTACTCAGATTCGATAGGAATTGTTGTTGCTCACAGTATTTTCTTTACTAATGCTTGTTTTATAGACATGTTAGGCTATGGTAGATGCTTGTTTAGTCACTGCAGCATTAAAAAATGTTCAGTTAAAAAAAAAGAAAACTTAGTTAAACATCTAAACTTGTGCTGACATGTAAAGGTTTTTCATAGATTAAAAAATGAACAGCAGATACATTTGGAAAGAGCCTGGATTGAAGTGTAGGTTGCAACACTCTAACAATTTTTTAGATTTGAGTCTGATGATTCTTCTTTCCTCTAAGTTATTTAAACGGTATAAAAATGGTGACTGTTATTTCTCTTCATCATGATGCTACAGTTAACAGAGACCTGCTGCCTGTATTATGAATCACCTTTCATTGTAATAGTGTTTCTCTCATGTTATGTCATCCTATGGCCACATGTGTTGATGTTTGACCCGTATGTGTGCACGCAGGTGCAGAGAGTCATCTGATGGAGGTGTCGGATTGGCCTGAGGTGGAGCTGCACTTGGGGCAGGTGTCTGGTCTGGCTTTAAACTCTGAACAGAACCTGGTCATCTTTCACAGAGGAGATCACAGATGGGGAATGAAGTATGTTCTGGAAATAAACACACTCAATGCATTTTGTTCAGTCGACAGTTTAGCTCTATCTAATGAACACCAACCTGTTTCTCATTCAGGTGTTACCTGTTTCTAAAATGTAATATTGTGGTCTACTGAACATTTATTCAAAAAATGCCTACATTAAAGGCGGAGTCCATGATGTTTGAAAGCCAATGTTGATATTTGAAATCACCTAAACAAACACGCCCCTACCCCAATAGAATCTGGACCTTCTGTTGATAGACCCGCCCCACACATATGCAACCCGGCATTTGATTTGATTTGATTGGCTATAACTGTGTTTTGATAGTCGGCCCGTCTCCTTTTCCAAAGCGTTTTTCAAACATCGTGGACTCCGCCTTTAAAGTGGAGGACCCTAACCTAAAAAATGCACTTTTAAATGTGTTTCTATAAGAAAATGAGTCTCCAGTGTGTGTGCAGAAACATCCTGTTATTATACAAATCCATCTATTCTTCTTTGTGAAATCTCCTTTAACCTCCTAAGACCTGGATGTCCACATGGACATCAAATATTTTTTATGTTTGCACCATAATACTTAATTCTGTTTAACTGGAACCTGTTGTACACAAACATGGACAAAATACACTGCTTCATCTTCAAAAAAAACATTTGGTTATTATATTTATTGGCTCTTCCTAACCCCAAAATAGCTGGTAGAAATATGAAAAAAAAGACAAACCAAAGCTCGGGTCTTAGGAGGTTAAACCACAACAGTCACACAAAACAGGCTTTTGGAGATTCCCTAGCAATGTGATGTCATATTGATTACACCCCACCCACGACCGCTCACAGACTCCGCCTTATAAGCGCGTAGTTCACCTGTTTTGATGTGTCCAAAGCATATGTGGAAGCCATTTACTCCATACTTTGCATACAGGGAGGGGAACAGAAGCTTTCTTTGCATTAAAAGAGACACACACAAAAACAGTGCGTTTTTTATTGCAGCCACAAATAGCCATGTTTAACATCGTATAATGAAAGATCTGTGGTGCATTTTGAGCTGAAACTTTACAGACACATTCTGGGGATACCAGAGACTATTTTTATATTGCTGAAAACACCTAGGTTAGCGTCCCTTTAAGAAGTGGTGTCTTATAAAGTGATTTCATATAGGTATAATAAGTATTAAGTTCATTATTAGTATTTACAGTAAACAGTTTATCCAGCAATTGAAACAGTTCATTACTGTTTTTTTTTTCTTTTCATGTTAATTTATTCATATAAATATTAATATCAAATTTTATAGTTTTTTTCAACACCTTTATCATTGCGAAAACAAGCATAGCGGTCAACTTGGATCCCATATTTTAAGCCAAATAAAGTTTGGCACTAACTAGAGGTTTTGTTATTTTAAATAAACTGACTAAATCATATATAAGCATTTTATTTAATTTATGACACAAACATGTCACAAGAAAACTATTTAAAAGCATTAAAAAAAAGAAAACACTTCACATGTTTGTTGGTGTCAACATCACAGGCACATGTTTTTTTTGTTGGGGTGAATACCAATAGGTATTTTAATTAGATCCTGAAATGGACAGTTTGGTTTTCGGGTGTGACATGTCTCCATGCATGACTTAAGTTAAATATTAGCAGTGTTGTGGGTAACGCATTACAAGTAATGTGCATTACGTAATAATATTACTTTTCTGAAGTAACCTGGGCCCGGTTCCCCGATAACGCTCACTCTTAGCACGCTAAGAAGGCTCAAAAAGATATATCTTAGCAAAGTTGTTTATGTTCCTAAGTGTGTTCCCCGAAGTGTCTCTTAGGAAGCTTCTTAACACGCTGCCTCTAAGTACGACGTAACAATGTCGCTGTCCCAAGTGAAGGTGCTGAATTATTTGCGATCGCTCAGGGATCGATTCTCCACTTCACGCGAAGGTGCATTACGGCGTTAAGAAAGACAACATGCTCTGTACAAATGGAACATTACTCAAATTAGTCCAGTAACATTTATTTTAACATAGTTTAAGTTATCCGTCAAATATAGACTATTAATTAAATTATAAAATTGTCAGTAATACGGGTAGACGAACCGGGTAATCCTCGCTAATCATCCACGTTAAACATGAGTTTAACGACTTTAAAAAAATATTTAATACCCTTTTATACTAATGGTAATGTACTACGATCAGAATGGATTGGCAAGCAGCTGCAGTTACTTCTGTTTAATGCGGTATTGCTGGCCATTGTTTACTGTAATGTTTTCAATAAAAAGCAATATCTACAATGAACAGAGAGAGAGAGAGAGAGAGAGAGAGAGAGAGAGAGAGAGAGACTTAGATACAGAATTATTGTCTGAGAAGATACAGCAGCTCAATAGTGGGGTGTCTTGGGAGGCAATTTTTTTTTATTTAGCCACGTCAGGCAAAATGTCATAAGTGTTGCCGAATAATAAAATTGTCATGGACTAAACGGTTACGCGGCCGGTGTAGAAGTCTGTTCCCCCTGTGTTTCACTTTAGTTTAGTCTTTTTATCGCGTTTTTATCACATTATTCTTTATATACATTGAAAGTTTTAATGGCTACTGAGATGTATATGTGTGCATTTATGTAATGTATCTTGACTGTTCTTGATTGTAAGTCAATTATTTTTACAGTATGAATCGTATTATATGTATAATATATATTTATTATGTTTGGAAACATAACAGTTTTAAAACAAACAGTAGAGAAAAAAGAAAAGAAAATGACAGGCTATATGTTAAAAGAAATAAAACTGTCAAATATAAAATATTTAATAAATTGTGTAATAGAATACATGATATTATTGCTTTTTAGTATAACCAATTGAAATCTTTGATCTTTCTAAATAAATTATAAATATAACGTGATGAAAACGCTATAAACATAGAGGGAACAGACTTCAATGAGGAACAAACACCGGTGCCGTCTTTGATTCATTAGTTCTGATACCAAATAAAGTCAACTGCATAAATAGTCCTCTATCCATTGCAAACATATTTTATTATAAGTCTTAAAAATGTCCATAACATAAAATCATTGTCAGCATACCATAGTTTGACTTGTACTGCGCTGCACTGATTTCTAAAGACTGCGGCGATAGCGTTTTGCGCTCAAACAACGCTAAGAGAGAGCTTACGAATAGTCCAGACCAACCTTACGAAAGTGTGACTTACAGAAGATATACTTAGCGTACGAACGTTTTGGGAACCGTGCCATAGAGTTAAGAGAGAGGTTAAGGAATAGGTTAAGAACTACTTAGCGATAAGAACGTTTTGGGGAACCGGGCCCAGTTAAGTAACGCATTACTTTATAAAAGTACACACTAATATTTTAGCTACTTTTTTAAAGTAATGCAAGTTACTTTTCAGTTCAATTAATTTGATTAAAAAATCATAATAATGTACTGAATTAAACTGGATTTAGTCACTTAGAATTATGCACTTTATGCGTGCGCGCCTGAGCAGGAACAGTTTGAGTCAGAAACGGAGATGAATGACCAGAACTTGGCATTTTTGCGATGGAGAATGAAATTTCTGAATGCAGAACTTCTCAGTCATAAAAAACACCTAGAAGGCCTGAAAGAGATCAAGCCTAAGCCAAGTAAGAAAAAGTAACGCAAAAGTAACACAAGTATTACTTTCCGTGAAAAGTAACTAAGTAACGCAATAAGTTACTTTTTTGGGAAGTAACTTAATATTGTAATGCATTACTTTTAAAAGTAACTTTCCCCAACACTGAATATTAGTTCACTGTGCATAGAGAATAAACTACCATGTGAGGTATTTACCCTACAATAAAATGCAAAAGATAACATGTCAGTTTTCCTTTTTAGGAATGTCATGTTAATAACGTTGCCTAACTGTTTGCCTAAATGATGATTGTATTTCATTTTTATGATGTAAATCCCACCACAAATAACTACTGTAATTTATACAACAACAACAACTATTTTATTTATATAGCACAATTAATTTACGACTTACGTCGACCAATGTGCTTTTCAAGAGGTCATAAAAACAAAACATAAGAAAATACATGAAATACATTAAACAGACAGACAGACAGAGTTTAAAATAATACAAATAACCAGCCATATGCTTTAGAAAATAGAAATGTCTTTAGCCTGGACTTAAAAATATTGATAGAGGTGGCATTCCAAAGCCTAGGGGCAGCAATAGAGAAAGCACGATCACCCCTACACTTAAGTCTCGAGGGGTGACCAAAAGTTCCTGGTTGGAAGAATGGAGGGACCTAGTAGGTTTATAATCAATCAGTAACTCCCCAAGATAAGGGGGGGCCAAACCATTCAAAGATTTGTTAAACGAGGACCAAAACCTTAAAATCGACTCTAAAACAAACAGGTAACCAATGTAATGAACATAAAACAGGGGTAATATGCTCCCTTTTTTTGACCCCACACAAGAGTCTATCCGCAGCATTTTAGACAAGCTGCAAGCGGGATAAAGCTGTCTGGCTAATCCCAGTTGCAATAGTCCAATCTAGATGAAATAAAAACATGAATAACTTTCTCAAAATCTTTAAAAGAAAGAAAAGGCTTAGCTTTGGAGAGCAAACGCAACTGAAAAATGCAGACCTTGACAACTGAGTTCATTTGTCTGTCAAGCTATATAGAGACAGAAATATGCTGTTAGACTAAATCAAGTGATTTTTCCCCCCTCCGTCAGCTCTTTTGACAACAATGGCGTTTACCAGCAGAGGTCTTTGGGTCCGATTCAGCAGTCTACAATCGTGTTGGTGGATCCAGTGAAAGGCCGAGTCCTCAGAGCTTCTGGAAGAAACATGTACATTTATCTTTTCTCTATGCATTTGTTCAGGCATTGTTTTTATTTCATTGAATGTTTACAGACTTATTGTTGAGATCTTTATTTAACCAGGTTTTATATGCCACATGGAATAACTACAGACAAGGATGATAATTACTGGGTTACAGATGTAGCGCTTCATCAGGTAAAGGCAACCAAAATAATGATTTATGCAAATACTTGTTTAAGCTTCTTAAAATTTATAAAAAATTGTGACCCATGTGAAAACCCAGCTTAAGTACTTTTTATTTACTTCATAAAATCATCCTACATAATGTAAAGAACATTGTGTGATCTTGATGTCTTTAATATTAAGTATTTAATATGAGTAAAATTATGTCAAAGATTGAAATCAAATTTGATGCTCCAAATCTCATTATTAGATTATGAGACATTAATCTGGATTTCAAAGACATGCTTACAAATATTAAAGCTCCCACTTTCATATTTGAACACAATGCAGTGATAAGTACATCACATTAAACTCTATTTACTGTGAATCCTCAGGTATACAAGCTCAGCAGTGATGGAAAAGATCAACAGCTTCTCGTCCTGGGAGAAGCTTTCAAACCGGGGAGTGACAATAGTCATTTCTGCCAACCTACAGACGTGGCCGTGGATCCCATCACTGGAAACGTTTATGTCTCAGATGGCTATTGCAATTCCAGGATTCTCAAATTCTCACCGGAGGGCAAATATATTACATACTGGGGTGCAGGTACACACAGTAGACATAAACATCAGATCCCTAGAAAGAAAATAATACCACAGTAGTGCTGAAATTATATTATAAAGTAGCAATACAGGCAATTTTCATTAAATTTGAATAAGTAAATCTTAATCTTTTTTCTTTTGTTGATGGCCAAGGCTCTTCGGACAGGAGACGGCGTATTCCATTCTTGATCCCACACAGCCTGACTTTCCTGCCGGATAAACGGGAGCTGTGCGTGGCCGACCGGGACAACGGACGGATTCAGTGCTTCATGGCAGAGACTGGCGAGTTCGTGAAGGAGATCAAAAAAGATGAATTTGGAGGAGAAGTGTTTGCCATCGCATACTCGCCTTTGCAAGGTTTGAATGAAAAGATTTAAATCTGTCTGCAGCTGCTCAGCGTTTGATCTATTGGATGGTTGGTTATTAAAGCAATAAGCCCTGCGAAGCAGTGGGTTACCAGTGCATTTTATAACAGCTAAGGGGCGTTGTTAGGCACGATTATGAAATGCACTGTAACACCACTGCTTTGTGGGGCTTATTGCGTTTATAAAACGGTTACTTCATATGTGTTGTTTATTTTCATAAATCAACATTCATCTAATTTATACATTAACATTTATATTGTGTAACTGTTGAAAGTCTCTATATATCCTCATAGCAGTCATTACAAGTGGTCTTATATATTTATGTAAATATATATATATTTTCTATGGAAGCTGCAGGAGCATAAAATGCTCATCTAATCATTGCATTCGGTCTAACTGCAATAATAGGATATCCTACTTGCCTGTCAGACTATGTATTTGCATACTTCTATGCACCCTGCTCATGCAGACAATCTCTGCCATTTTCTGGTGAAATTTGATTACTTTTTCATTGTTGCTGCTGATTGTGTTATCCATCAATCTTTAGGTATGATAATTTTATTTGGGATGATTTGGCTAGTTTAGTTATGCAGATCTGGCAAACCTGCATGTTCCATTATGCCATGCAGACAAAGCAAGAATGAAAGGCAAACAGCGACTACCTTACTTTTCTCCTGAACCGACAAAACATGGCACAAGAAAGGGACATAAAAACAAAGACAGTCTTAGAAGCACCTTTGAGGAAAACATAAAAAATGGATCAAGACAGCTAAGTTCAGCGGAGTTCCTGTGCTTTTGTGGAGGCATGGCTTTGGTGAAGGGAGGATGGGATCTTGTGCTTGTCTGACCATTTTTATACGCTGGCAGTGGTTCTGATATGCTCGTACATTTGGTCTTTTTTCAGTTGCTTTAAACATATTAATGGGAAGTGTTTCATAACACTGCGTTCAGCACAAATTGGGCTACAATATTATATGAGCTACATGTATGTATATGTACAACAATATATGGAATCATATTACAGCACACACTTAAAAGATCCTGCAGTGCAGCCTTACTGAAAGTTGCCATGAAGGATACGAAAGTGAATTACTGTGTTTAACACTGTACGGCATTTAACAGTTATCCGCCATTATGTGAGCTCACTATGGCTAGTCTCTCTAAAATTGCCTATCCTACCTTTAATGCACCATATTTGATTCTACAATAGTGTAAGATTTAAGCGCTTTGGAGGGGAAGTTTTATAGTTCATTTATAGTGCACATCCCATTGCCTATCAACATTTCTCCTGCTTTATGGTGCTCGCCGACCTTCGCACCTCTTTTCAATTGTATTGGCAATAGACATCCTAGCAACATTTATCCATAAAACAACAAAAAGAAAGTTTGTAACTTTACATAAACCTACAGTTGTCGTAAATTCTCAGAGGAACGTATCACTAACAGATTGAATTTATGAGACCTTTGATCTTTCATTGTGAATGGATGTTCAAAAGCATACAGTCCGTTTGATCACTGATGCACAACTCAGATCAGTAACACAGACTGCATTAATAATGCTAATAATGTGTTGTTTTTAGATGGTCTCATTTATGCTGTAAATGGAGAGTCACTATATGATCGAGCTGCACCCCTCCAAGGGTTTGTGCTCAATTATTCAACCAAGGAAATCCTGGATTCGTTCAGTCCAGACACACAGGTACCAATGAGGGCATGCAAACATATTTACACTACACACTCCCAAAAAACACACAACCAAAACATTCAAACAGTGTTTGTCTGTGCTGATGTGTACTGTAAACAGTGTCATCATCAGCTAATGCAATCTAATGGAGAAAAGGCGAATTGTAAAATACAGTAACATCCAACAGACCTAGTTTGGTAGTCTTAAATAGATATTTACAGAAATTATACTCTTAGAAATAAAGGTACAAAAGTTGTCACTGGGACAGTACCCTTTTAAAAAGGTACACCTTTGTACCCAAGAGTGCATATTAGTACTTCAAAGATAAATATTTGTACCTAAATGGTACATTTTAGGACCATTTTAAAGGGTACTGCCCCAGTGACAGCTTTGTACCTTTATTTTTGACAGTGTAGCCAAAGTGATTGTATGATGCCACTGGAAGTGTAACACAAATATTACAATAACTTTTAGGGAATGGGCTAAATGAATAACCCAATTATCCGACTTACAAACATGATCCATTTTGTTTCACATTTGTTCACCCTGTCTTTTTTATATATTTTATGATGTCTGAAGAATTTTCTCCCTTTTCTTTTAGGAGTTTAAATTGCCACATGATATTGTAGTTACTTCAGATGGGAGCTGCTTTGTTGGAGATGTGGCCTCAAATTCTGTGAAGAAGTTTGTTCAGTCTGAAAGTAAGTTAAAAATTGATAAGAAATATATTGTTTAAAAAATTGACTGCAAAAACTAGCTATTGCATCAATTTAAGGTATTTGTTATAATAAAAAAACATTTAGGGTCGTACCAATTAGGAAATTTGAATTAGGAAAGTTTCTTTATAAACTCTTTTATTTAGCATATAGCACAAATTTAATTTGTGTAATATGCACATTTTTAATTTAAATTTCACTTGATCTATTAATTTTGTGAATCGGGTGTATAATAGCAGTATGAGGCTCATGTTTGTAGCTGAATCAAGGCCATTTTGCGCTTCGCATATAATAGCACTTTTGTAATTAAGTTCAGTATTAGAGAAATTGAGAAATTTGAATAGAGCTGCACCAGTGTGTTAAATATATGTATGAATTTAATACATTGTTATGTTTGTAGAGAATTAAAGTAAGAAGTTGTGTGTTGACCAACGTGATGCCCAGCCAATGCCTGACCAACGACCACCAGCTGAACCAGTTTAATCCGCTTACCCGTTTCATATCCCTATCGTGTTTATATATATAAATATATATGTATCTCGCTCAACGGTTTTTCTCCTCCTAGGAGTTTTCCCACAGGGTTTTTTTTCCTAGGGTTTTTTTTCATCCCCTGAAGAGTCAGCCAACATTGGCTTTACTTAGCACTTTCCTGTATATGTTACATTATTACTACGCTCGCTTGTACGGTTTATTCTTAGCCGCTGTATTCTGCTTCTTATATTATCCATCAATTTTTTGTGTGTTTTCTCCTACATCTATTCATGTAAAGCTGCTTTGAAACAATTAACAATTGTGAAAAGCGTTATATAAATTCAATTGAATTGAATTGAGCTTTGCACCTGCACCATGCCCACTTTTTCGGTTCATTCACATACAATACTATCAATCTATTGTAGCTTTTCCTTTTGTCTGACTTTCCGATGTGTTGTCTAAACATAAATTACTTTTATTTCTGTTTATATTATGGGAAAAATCAAATGTGTTTCATTATGTTGTGTATATCAGTTTTGCTGTGTTTGAAGGACAACAATCATTTTGTGTATCTTGTAAGCGACTTCACGAGTCACGACTGCTTTTCTTTAAAGAAACATGCAGAGAACGTACAGTACCAGACATGGCCTTGAGTATGCCTCATACATTGTTTAACATCTGATATGATTTAAGCTGAAATGCTCACCTTCTGTAATTGAAAGTTTCATAGATTTAACCCACGCTGTCAGAAAAAAGTGTCAAAAAATGCCCCTTGGCTGTCACTGGGGTGGCACCCTTTCAAAAGTTAAACCTTGCACCTAAAGAGTTCATAATGGTACCTTTAAGGTACACAGGGGCATCATGCACCAATTTATTTTAAGGGGGCATGTGCCCCCCTTAGTTTCAATAGGCATGATGCCTTTGAAGGTACATATTGGTAACACATGTTTACATATCTGTACCTAAATAGTACATATTAGGACCTTTTCAAAGGGTACTGCCCCAGTGACAGCTAGGTACCTTTTTTCTGACTTTTCGGTTTTGGTCTATATTTTTGTTTTAACATCATAAATAAACAGAGATTTGTTTTGTTTCAGAGGCAGAACATCGCTCTGTCAAAAAAGGTGGAATTGAGGTCCAAGAGATTGAAGGTAAGCTGTTAGGATTGTCTTCATTTTTCACAGAACACTTCAGTGGCCCCATTTGCAAAAACATTTCATAAAAAAGATTTTTCTTTTAATTATATTATTATTTATACATCATAGTATTTGTTGTACTCTCTTTCATTTGTGCTGATAAAAAAATATAACAGTAAATCTGGACATCATGTTACAGTATTGAAGCACCCATGTTAAATTTGTATATACAAGATCATTTTCCCAACACAATCAATGTTTCAGACTTTCTAATATTATTTTTCCCTTTGTGTTATGTAAGAAACAGAAACATTTGTACAGGCCAATCTAAAGCCGTTACTCAAGTCTCCAGTGCAGTCTTCAGAGGTAAATGTACAGAAAATTCAAGAGCTGCCACATAAAGAGCTTCATCAGCCGCTGGCAACTCCCAAAGAGGAAGAGAAATCCAAGACGTTGGCCAATGAGAGCGCTCAGGGAATGTCCCCCGCTGTCATCACCACTCTATTGCTCATCCCATTGGTTGCTGTCATCGCTCTTGCCGTCTTAGTCCGGTGGAGAAAGGGTCACATGTACAGAGGTAACAGTTAAGCTCTGTTTAGTGTATTTCTGGGTTGTTGTATGTGGGCTGGTTTTGATTGATTGATTTCCTTTTTTTTTTTAGATGATTGTGAGGTGAAGTTGGAGCCATCAGGGTCAACAGGTGGAATCTTGGGTAAACTAAGAGGTAAGATGACGTTATTTTTAGCATTCAGTTATGATAGGTGCTTGTCATGTTATCTGCCAGCCAATCAAATTACATACTTCATGCTAAATGTTGCATGGGTATTTAATAAGGTGTTTGCTTTGTTTCTCTCTCTCACACACACACACACACACACACACACACACTCACAGGTAAAGCTGCAGGTTCATTGAATCTTGGGAATTTCTTCGCCACCCATAAAGGCTACACTCGCCATGGCTTCGACAGGCTCAGCACTGAAGGAAGCGACCTGGAGAAAGACGATGAAGATGGTACGGACTCAGAGAACGAAGAGTACTCGGCCCCGCCTCCCCCTATGCCATTGTCCTAACAACTATCTCGCGGTCAAAGCTGAGCAGTGTTCCTCTTAGCGCCGTCAGGATGTATTTTAAACATGTATGTAATAGTTTGTATCAGCTGCCGATACATTTCATTGTTTGTGTAAAAATGTTCCCCGAGACCCACGACTGCCACTTTAACTTATGATTTTAAGAGACCACGTAGATGAAATAGGAAGCACTGGTCGTTTTGAGTATAAAGACATTTATTTTTAACAAAAGCGTAAATGTAGATTATTTATTTTGTTTTAACGATGAACTGTTTGTTGATTTTATCAGATAATTTATCAGCCTAATAGCAACACGGTATATAATCGATCCAGGCATTTGTTTCATAACTTTTTCTGTACGGTTGTGCCTTTTTGGACTCTGTATTTCGCCTTCCGCAGCACCTACGACTACGTATATATTACTACAAATGTGCCACATATTTACGAGCTGCTATTGTCACCTGTGATTTAAGTTCTGTTTTGCTGCATTCGACAAAAAGAGAAAAAATATGACATATTTAAGGCTGTATTTACTAAGTTTTAAAGCTAATGTGAGGTGTCTGATATTTGTTGTGATATACTGAGGTTTTATTGCAAGAAAACTATTTTCAGTAACAATGTTATTTGTGTAATAAAGTGTTTGCAAAGCATTACCTCTTTTGTTCGGTTGTTTGTAGTTTTCTAGGCATTATATTAGATTACATGTTAACATGAAAAACAAAACTTTACAACTGTATTCCTGCGTGTTTACATTAATTAAAGCAGGAGAAAACAGAATTTTTTAAATTTATTTAATTAAATGTTTAATATATTTTAAATGTGTTTATTAAATTTTGTACAATAAAATTGTATCTAATATATAGTATATCCTCTATAGAGACAGCTATGTCTGGCTCTCTATCAAGGTTTTATTTCTTCCTATGACTTTTTCCTCCTTGGGTTTTTTTCCTAGGAGTTTTTTGAACCACTAGGCTAGGGAGTCAGCTGACATTGGTTTAACTTACGGTAGATGCCTCTTCTATACGTTTCACTATTACTACGCTCACTAGTACAGTTTAATCTTAGTCACTCTTGTCCACAGATTTTTCTGTGTTTTCTCCTGCTTTTATTAATGTAAAGCTGCTTTGAAACAATTAAACAACTGTGAAAAGTGCTATATAAATAAAATTGAATTGAATCTACTGAGATAACAAAACATGCTCTCTATAGAACAGTTTGTTCGTTCAGGGCAGGGGTGTCCAATCCTGCTCCTAGAGGGCCGGTGTCTCTGCAGTTTTGCTCCAAAAATAATCCAGGTTTTACTAGGCATACTAGAAAAATTCAGGCAGTGTGTTGAGGAAAGTTCTGCAGGACACCAGCCCTCAGGACCAGGTTTGGGCACCCCAACTGTAGAAACATCTCATGTTGTTACAAACCTGTATCAATTTCTTTGTTCTGATGAACACGAAGGAAGATATTTTGAGAAATGTTTGTAACCAAACCATTCGTGGACCCCATTCACTTCCATAGCATTTTTTTTCCTACTATAGTAAATGGGGTCCACAAACGGTTTGGTTACAAAAATTTCTCAAAATATCTTCCTTCGAGTTCATCGGAACAAAGAAATGTATGCAGGTTTGTAACAACATGAGAGTGAGTGAGTGATGACAGAATTTTCCTTTTTGGGTGAACTAACCCTTTAAAAACGGTTCATTCGAAGGTGATAAAAACAATACAGTTCATTTTGTTATAGGAATACAGTTGTGTAAGTACAGTGAATTTTGATCAAGAGATCCTTCTAAAAGTTACACAATGTATGCACCTTTAACATATGACATTTAAAAGCATCTTCTAAAAGTCCTCATCCGTAACAATATAAAACCACATATTAAAATTGCTGTTTGACCTAATAAATGTAAAATGTATTTTTTTTTCAATCTAAATAATGGTACGCAGAGGTAAGAATAACAAATGACACGTGAAACACCGATAATGACCGAATAGTCAGATGATGGCTCCCTCTGCTGGTAGAATGAATGAACTATCGGTTAGAAAATCCAGGGGAACAAGGGGTTGTGTAAAAGTGCAGCAATAAAATGACTGTAGTCCAATCAATGAAAAGATTGACATGACTTTTAAGTGGATTAAAGTAAGGTAACGTAATAAAGAGCTCCAATTCCTTTCAGATAAAGTTTTAGAGGTCAAGTGACGTAATATTTAATACTGTAATTTGTACTGGGGTCATAAAATCTAACGAATAGTTTAAATGAGCCTTTGAATATATAAAAGAAAAATAATAAATATGTTAATATGCCCTACAAATAAATCGGTAAGGAATTAGTCCAACTTTACATTGATACAGTAGGTGTATGAAAAAATAGAGATTTGCTGAGATCTTTTAAGTAATTGCATGTCAAGTTAAATTTGTATTCTCATAAAACATTAAAACTAAAAAAATAAAATAATTTAAGGCAGTACTACGGTAGCCTAAAATTCAACACTCAGGGATGTTGACAGTCTCCTGGGTCTCCACCATTGGTTCGCTTACCCCGTGACGTCATTGGAGAAACCCCGCCCCTTCATTTGCTGTTTTTGTTTTTTAAAGCTAAAGCTGAAGAGAAGTCGGATAGAGACCATACACGAGTGTATTACACAAATACCGCAGTCTGTTTGCGACATCAGTAATGAAAGATTTCTGCAGACATTAGTATGAGATGATGTGTGAGTGTCCGTTAGCTGACGGATGATGATGAAGATGCTGCTGATGATGTTTTGACTGCTGTGTTAGCCTCTGTGCTAAAGCTAGCTCAAATCACTCTCCCTCTCTTTCTGTGTGTCTGTGTGTGGACAGCTAAGACAACAACAACAACAGTTTTTACAATTAAGTTACATCAACTTCAGCAAAAACACGAGCTCTAATCTACAGCAGGTAAGAACATGAAGTATTTTATTTTCATGACGTTAAACACCTCTTGACCCCAAGCACGTGCGGTATCTAGCAGATTTTGTGCAGGAAGTGTCATAAGTTGCTTAAAGACACACATTAGAAACGTCACATTATGTACTCCTGCTTGAACTTCTACTAAAACATTGACGAGCAATTCTTTACCAAAAAGTTTGAGCTGAAACTATTACCACAGATGTTGTTAATGAATGACATTTGGTTAGTGCTTTAAACTGAGTGTAACGTTATATGGACTTGTTATTGACAGTAAATGTTCAGATCCATGTAAGATACTTTTCATTAGCTGTCAAGCCTTTTTCAGCAGCTATCACATAATAATAATAATATGCTAGACTGCTTTTTTTCTCAAAGTGTATCAGTGATGTATTGACAAAGTTTTTGTGTAATCATATATTTTGCTTTTTGGCGGTTTTGTCTGAAGAGGTGTTTATGAGGTGTTGTGTTGGACAGGTTGTGTTAATGACAGATGCTTAGGGCCTGCCCCAACCTTTTAACATTTAACTTCAAACTTATTTGTTCAAAAGAAACAACAACAAAAAGCAAATGCATAAAAAAACAGTAGTAAAGCAGGACTGTATGTTAACTTTTTATTTGCATGTAATACTGGTGCTGCTACAAAGGTTGCAGAAAAAGTGCAGTGAGTCCAAAAGTTTGCCATATCAGTCTCCATCATGGTGCCCACAAGGAGTCTGTGAGTTGCTCATCGAATCACATTCTATTGATAACCTCAATTTTAATATTTATTTATATTTAGAAATTTTATTAGCTTGGCTTTTTATGCATGTTAACATTTCAAACAATGATAAAACATACCAACAAGTAAAATAAAATAAAATAAAATAAAAACAATGTTTTGAGTAGACTATATCAGAAAAGTAGCTCACCAGATTGTTTTATGCATAGTGGTAGCCTTTGCTGAGGCCATTTGTATCCTTATAATTGTTTCCTTATAAAAGTTTTCTTAAAGTGATTATATTTAAGAAATATATGTCCATGTTTCACCTTCATCTCACCTTTCTGACCCTTTGACGGCTTGTCCTTTAAGACCTCAGTGTAAACACCCACAGTTAGGTTTTTCTTCCACCTTTGCATAGGAAATAAGTATCAACAATCAGAACTAGAATACAGCCCTAACGTATACAGGCTGAACCTAAATCAACCATACAGCAACAAACGGCTTGTTTACAGACAACAGAGGTGCATAAAAGTTCAATGATACACCACAGCAGTTAGCAAACTTCTGAATGCTTCAAATACTAGGTACTAGGTTGCTTTGAGCAACAGTGTTACTAAGGCCCTGTCCCAAATGACACCCTAAACACTGCAAGAAGCATATACAGGGACAATATCAGGGGGCCTAAAACTGATCCTTGTGGCACTCCATACTCAACTAGACACTACTTATTAAAAAAGAAATGATAAAATAGGACGATCTAAACTGTTCTAACAACAGACCACTAATGCCTGTCTATTCGATGTGCAGGGTTTCCCGCAGCACATTTCAGTTCAGGCGGCCCACCTAAGCTTGGAAACCCTACCGCCTTAACTACGTCATCCAAAAAAAAAACATTCGCTGCACAAAAGGCCGTCAAGTGCATCTCTCAGAGAATAGCGCATACGTGCTTCACACCTCAAACGGGGACGCGCGCCACACAGCCGAAATTAGAGAAAGACGTGGGACGTCATGTCTGGAGGAAAGCCAGTTAATAAAACGCGTGTCCGTGAGAACTGTAAGTGGACTTATGTTTTGAGTTTATTTAAGCCTGTTATTGTATTAGTCTATAGTTTTTGCAAATTTAAAGTAAGTTAGCTGGTGATTTTGTTGTTTGTGCAACCTGCTAGCTAGGTTTCACGTGCCTGTTGATTAGATAAATAAAGTGAGCAGAGCGCTCAACAATTATATGTGCATTATTTACATGGTACAGTAGTTACACTCCTTTAAGATAATGTAATTAATAGTGGGAAATAATCAGTTTTTACAATTTTTGCACCATCTATTATCGTACGCCAGACGTTCTACAACATCTGCTTTAGTTTGTGTTTATTAACCCTTTAGTTTCACTTCATCACGCAGCTATTCCCATTAGAGGTATCTGTTAAAAACATTTAATTCATTAATAATCTAGTATGTGTTCAGTTTCTTCAAAATTAGGTTTTATTTGAGTGTTTTAAATAAAAATATTTTAATTTTCATCATGACGCATACGCCCCGCACCGCCCCTTTGATTGCCACGCCCTCTGCCCCGCCCACTCGCCCAACCCTACAACCTTAACTAACACATTTTCTGCGGGAAACTTTGGATGTGTATCTTTCAAAATCAGTACTAACCTCTGTAACACAAAAATTCTGTATTATTGTGTTTTGTGGTTGATTTATAAGTTACAGGACTCGTTCACTGTCTGCAGCAAGCTACAGTCAAACAAATATATTTAAATGTTTATCTTAACTTAGGTAGTGTTGCACCATATGTGACTGCAACATGTTTGGTTTTCATATGTGCCAGTGGCTATTTATAAAAGGTGATTTGTTGCTTTGAAGACTGTTAAGTAATGATTAATTTATCTGTGTAACATCACAAAGTTGAGGAAGTAATCAGTTCACATTTTAACCCCTTGAAACGGCTTGCTTAAATTTTTCCTTGATTTACTTTTTTCTTTTAAATATACAAACTTTTAAAGGGGGTACACACCAAATGCAAATTGCGTCTTGAGCAAGTTGAAAATACTCAACTTGTGCCATGCGTATTTTTCGCTTAATGTTAAATCTTGCAAGTAATCTAGAGCAGGGGTCCCCAACCGTTTTTACACTGCAGACCGGTTTCAGCTTTGAAAAATATTCGCGGACTGACAGGGGGGGGGGGGTAAAGATGGTAAAGATCAAAGAACCATGCGTTAGAAAAATTAATAACAGCATTATTTTAATAGACGTTTAAGACCATATTTTGGCGGATTACTTTCATTGTTTAACGAGTTTGATTGCCCATTTAGTCTTAATAAATAATGGTAAACGAACTTGAATTGCTGTTCTCGAACTTCTGTTACTTGAACTTGGGAAGAAAAGGAGGGATGCCAGAATAATTGCTGCTATGCGCGGAGGCACGGAGACTCCCGTTTGCCATATGCTTTTAATAGACTTTTCAAATCTACGTTAAAAGTGTTAAAATATTACTGCAGTAAAAGAGTTTATTTTATCATATTTTGTATTTAGTAGAAGCCTGTATCTACTTTTCAGTCATTTGCGATGTCACGGAGTTAAACGTCTTCACGGATTGACATGATTTGCGCTGTAAATTTGCAAATGATTCATGAAGTCATAGTACCTCTGCAATTATTTGATCGGTTGTGTTTTAGAAGTATGCTCAAACTCTAATCGCCGATGCGCTGGTAGAGAGAGAAAGAGAAAGAGAGCGGCCCAGTAGAAAAGTTGAAGCTTAAAGGACAAAAGATTAAACTATTACGTAGCTATTACGGTATACACATTTTTTCCAGGACGTTCTTGCGACCCGGTGGCAACTTGTCCGCTACCCGGTACTGGGTCGCGACCCGGTGGTTGGGGACCTCTGATCTAGAGCATGGAACGCGATACTTCACGTTTGGTGTGTACACAGCGTTGGTGTGTGTACACGGTCTTCTCCAACCCTTTGTTAGAAATTTTAATTTGTGTAATTCAGCATACTTTTCCCTCCTTATAGGATTGTGTTACTGAAAAATTACACTATAAATGTACTGTTATGCTGTTGTGTTTGTTTCATAGGGAAACATGAGTGGTTGTGAGGAGCAGGAGGACAGGGGTGAGGCTGGATCGTACCAGCTCTAACCTTCAACTATGACCTCTGAGCGATTGACAGCTCTTAAGTAAACATGTCTGTAAATGACGACACTGACCATCCACGCTTTTTTGTGGGCGGTGAGGATGGAGAGGGAGATGAACTACTTGACCCAGGCAGAGTGCTTGGCTATGACTGCCTCTACGAGAACGTGGAAGAAGAAGATGAGGATGATGATGATGATGATGAATATGATTCGGTATGTGAGATCTTCAGCGTTTTATTTAATTTGATAACAGAGTAATGCCTATTGTCTTTATAACCCATAGTGGGCTATTAAATTCCCGGTGAAATTATTAAAAAAGTGTCCACTTATAATGTTAGCCATAATTTATTTTTTTATAGTCTATCTCTTACTGTGGAATTCAAAATAATAGCTCACCCGAGAATTTATTTATTTATTTTTCATTATAGATGTTCATATTGTTTTCCCCTGACAACAACGGTTGTTTGCTAACCTACAAAATTAGAATGTTAAAGTATCAAATTATTTCAGAAATTATTAAAAATATCATTCTTTTCATCCATAAATAAATAAAAATAAAAGAATAAAATGTATATATTTTTAAAAGAATATAAAGAATGCACACACAATATATCACACACAATATATCAGTACTAGCAGGGCTAACTTGATTTTGCAGGATGTCGAGGATGATAGAGATACATGAGCCCAACACTGGTTTCAGTTTTGTTTTAAATAAAATTAAATCTAGTTTCTACAAAATCGGTCTACTCTGAATCCCATTAATTGTAAATGATTTATTGTAAAGCGAGAGCAACTACATATGTTTAATGTTTGTAAATGTTATTTCTGAATGTAATAATAAAATGCAACTTAGATGTGACTTCTGTTTTTTTTCCTTCAAAATGCAAACTTTTGAAAAGTAGCTTGATAAACTACTTAAAAATGACTTTTTATTAACCATTTCACTGTATTCATCTGTCAATATTTTTTACCATTGGTTAATGGTTCACAGTTTGACTTTGCATATTTTTATATCCTTATGTCTTTTTAAACCACCATTTCTGTCTCTGGAATTTTATTCAATTATAAATATACAAACTTCAAATATCACAAACGTAGTGCTATTATTAATTAATCAGTTGATAATTACTTTGATTTAAATAAATTTAAAAAAATTCCAAAATGGTATTCCCAATGTTAACTTTTTAAACCATGTACAAATGAAAAGCTGTTACACAAGCAGATTCATAATTGTGTGCTACACACCGTGTACAAAATATAAAATTTTTAAACAATTGTTGAAATACAAATTGCAAATCGCTTTAGCTTTGGCTGGGTTTAAAGTAATAGCTCAGCAAAAAAATTACATTTCCTCATGATTTACTCATCCTTAAGCCATCTGAGATACATATATCCATCATTTTTTAGCTGATGACCTGGCGCTTCCAAGCTTTATAGCAATAGAAAACGGGACTTTCAAGCCTAAAAAAGTGCATCCATCATTTACAGAAGTAATCCACACGGCTCCAGGGGGTTAATAAAAGCCTTCTGAGGGTAATCGATGCGATTAATAATTTAACATATTAAATATATAAAATATTTAAAACTTTATAAACTATAATAACTAGCTTCGGGTAGTGGCCAATTGTGCATTCACTAGAGTGTATCAGCGTAGGACATAGTTTACTTTTAGGACATGCGTAGTGAAGAATTTGGAGTCAAGAGAGATATCAAAACAAAATGCCATGAATAAGATGATTTTGAAGAAAATTGAAGGGGAAGTTTTTTCTGTACCTAAAGTGAATACAGAGATGATCGAAGTCAAAGTAAGCAAGCTAGATATTTTTTGCAAAATATAAAAAAAGTGTATTGTGTATATATAATCATTAATTTAAAACATTTTCTTTTTATAAATTAACGTTTTTAAGGAATTGTAAATAAAGCTTAGTTTTTATCATTTACAGTAAGAATCACAAATGATATGTTAATTGTTGTTGTTTTTTTTTTTTTGGTCATGGCTGCTTTGATGCGCTAAATCTCAAAATGAAATTGGATTGCTGAACTGTAGCCGGTGCTTCCCACTTCCCAGGCAGGATCACGTTTGTTATTTTTTAGGTTTAGTTATCGAAAATGTTTTAAGATACATTTTTGTGTGATGTTCTGTACATCGTGTCTTTAAAATATTATGTGGAATCATTTAACAAATGTTTATACTGCCTTTCATTTAAACTTAAAATCAAAATGCATTATCAGTTTCGACTTTGTTTTTTCGACACTTTATGTTAAAGTTGTTTCTGTGTGCTGCTTGTGGAAGAAAATTAAAGTTACCCATTTGTTGACTACCTGGTTTGGTCCCCCTCCCAACCCATGCACAAAACACACACACTTTGATTATACAGCCAACTATAGGCAAGATTGATGTTGCCTTATTCAAATATGTAAATCCTTATTAAAGAAACCCCTAGTATTTATTTAGTATTATATGAAATCAGCCAGGAAGCCTATCAGTCAATTGGTCACATATCATCTTGTCTACTAATTCACAAATTTTTTCACTAATTTTCATAAACAGCAGAATGCAGTGTTGTATTCCTTGTGTTTCCTAGAAGATGCTTAAATACATCAATAATGTATAATATTATAAAATATTGATTTTACGCTATAAACTGTAAATACACTTATGCACTAAACGGGTCTATTAGCTATGTTAAAAGAGTATGTGTTTTATGATACTGTCAGCTACATAAATATTGGAAAAGAGGCACATTTTGTTTTATTTAAGCTGTTTGCTAAATTTTATTCCAGTTACAGTCATATAAAGAATATTGGCTCATTGATATTTTTAAGCTACTGCACACATTGGCCAGCATCAGTTTGAGATCATTGTATTCTCGTTTTTCCAGCCTCCAGAGAGACAGATTGTGGTGGGTATCTGTGCCATGTCTAAGAAGTCCAACTCCAAACCTATGAAGGAGATCCTGGAGCGACTGTGTCTGTTTAAATACATCACAGTGGTTACGTTTGAGGAGGAAGTCATTCTGAATCAGCCGGTGGAGAAGTGGCCGCTCTGTGATTGTCTCATTTCCTTTCACTCTAAAGGTTAGTGGCATCCTGTTTACATCTCTTTTTTACCTGAAACACCCTAAAATACATGGTCTGCACTGTTTAAGGAAGTAAATTCACCTAATTGTTTGAAATGAGGAATTATATGTGACCTTGTCTGTGAAAACCCAGCTCAAGTAATTTTATGGTAATTTACAGTAAAAATATTCTGTATAAAGTAAAGAAAATTTGGGGGAAATTAGTGGTCGACCGATATGTTTTTTTATGGCCGATGCCCATATTAAGAAAGCAGCTCTTGACTAAATCATTTCCCTACCTTTAATAAGATATACATTATTGTTTATTATCATTCTTTCATCACTGACTGTTTATCTTCAGTGAGCTTGAATTTTGTTTGTTTTTATCTTCTTTTTTATGCATGTATAAGTTTTTTGTGAGAATTATGAAAATTCTATGGCATTAAATATTTTAATAACATAAAAACCTTATTAAAAGATAAAAAACTCTACCGGGATACATATCGTTATCATGATATAAAATAATTCCTATTGTGAAATAAAATTTTGGTCATATCAGCCACCCCTAATCTCACTGTACTGTTTGAATAAGTGTGTTGAACTAGTGTGATGTTGTGTGTGTGTGTGTGTGTTGAGTGTCTTTTCAAAACAAACAACAAATTTAAGTAATAGAGAAATTTACTGTCCAATAGAAAATGCAGATGCCGAAAAAAAATCAAAATATTGGCTTCTGCAATATATTGTCCTAACAATAGTAAAAATATCACCTTGATTTCTTTAATATTTTGTCTGAGTAAGGCCATCTCAACGAGTTAATGAATTTCCGTTAAGAAAATCATGTTTTAGGAAAAACAAGTTTATATTTAAAGGAACACGCCCACATTTTGGGAATTTAGCTTATTCACCGTATCCCCCAGAGTTAGATAAGTCCATACATACCTCTCTCATCTCCGTGCGTGCTGTAACTCTGTCTGACGCAGCCCCCGCTAGCTTAGCTTAGCACAAAGACTGGAAATGCATGGCTCCAGCTAGTATACTGCTCCCAATAAGTGACAAAATAACGCGATCATTTTCCTATTTATGTGTTGTGATTTGTATAGTCAAACCGTGTACAAATAACAAGGTGATATGAGACACAGCGATCTTTTAACAGTATACATACTGAGAACTATATTCTCTGAAGACGAAGCACTGCCGCATGGGCGGAGTGATTTGCACAACTCTGACCGAACTCTCTGCTCCTCACCAGGGGCTTCTCGTGTGCTGCGAGCAGATCACTCCGCCCATGCGGCAGTGCTTCGTCTTCAGAGAATATAGTTCTCAGTATGTATACTGTTAAAAGATCGCTGTGTCTCATATCACCTTGTTATTTGTACACGGTTTGACTATACAAATCACAACACATAAATAGGAAAATCATCGCGTTATTTTGTCACTTATTGGGAGCAGTATACTAGCTGGAGCCATGCATTTCCAGTCTTTGTGCTAAGCTAAGCTAGCGGGGGCTGCGTCAGACAGAGTTACAGCACGCACGGAGATGAGAGAGGTATGTATGGACTTATCTAACTCTGGGGGATACGGTGAATAAGCTAAATTCCCAAAATGTGGGCGTGTTCCTTTAAAGCTGCAGCACATTTAAACCATAATTCCCTGTCTATACTACATTAAAGCTGAAACCTGTTTTCATTTTTCAGTGATGTATATGACACATGTATGGTAATTTTATGATATGCATGTCCAAAAAACATAAAACCATTTAAAGCTATGGTCTACGATTTCAAAGATTGTTCATTATTAATAACCTTGTTTTGATGCTGGTTATGGATCTACGGTAAAATCCTAACAGTATGAAGAGAAAAAAGAATTTAAAAAATCCATTCAGTCTATTGGGTGTACGACGGCAGATAAGTTGACCAATGTAAACTGTCCGGCCGGACAGCTTACATTGGTTAACTGCTCTCATCAAATCCCCGCTACACTTGAAAATACACCTCGCCCTCGCGTCTCCACCCCATCGCACACCACCCCGCCCCTCTCCTGCCTGCGACATGAAATTTGTGTCAGTGTATGTTAGCTAGCGAAGCAGCAACATCTCACTCATGGAAAAAAAACTAACCGACAGCAGCAAGCTTCTTGTCCCTACAGTAAAGGTTGGAAGAAAAAGGAAGTCTGTAGAGGAAAGAGCAGGGGTTAAACAATTTGAAAAACGCTGGACTCTAAGTAGAATCAATATAGGGTCCGCCATTGACCGTTGGAGGAAGCTTCAGGGAGATTTGGGGCTGAAAACCGACGCCAACACGGCAGACTTTTTGTTGAACAGGTACGCATCTATTTATACTTTTATTGTGAGGTGTTACATAAATACCTTTTTATGAGTCTGACAACATGCTGCCGGTCGGCATTGGAATGTTAGCCGTTTAGCATCGTGTATCACTGGTCAATGTAATTATATATACAAAGATTGTGTGAGGTGTTACATAGATATCGTTTTATGAGTCGGACAACATGCTGCCAGTCGGCATTGGAATGTTAGCCGTTTAGCATCGCGTATCACGGGTCAATGTAATTATATTTACAAAGATTGTGTGAGGTGTTTACATAGATATCGTTTTGTGAGTCTGACAACATCATGCTCATGCTGCCGGTCGGCATTGGAATGTTAGCCGTTTAGCATCGTGTATCACGGGTCAATGTAATTATATTTACAAAGATTGTGTGAGGTGTTTACATAGATATCGTTTTGTGAGTCTGACAACATCATGCTCATGCTGCCGGTCGGCATTGGAATGTTAGCCGTTTAGCATCGCGTATCACGGGTCAAAGTAATAATATTTATAAAGTCATTTCTTGAAGCTCAGGAGGGGAAACTTATGCCAAAAGTTGTTGTGAAAGTAAATAACGTCGAGGGGAATCATAATTGTAATTGTTCATTCCTTCAAGGCTTTATGTGTTTACTGCTCGGTAAATCTCTGTTCTGATGTTTACTACCAGTGATCACAGCTTGAATGAGTGACGTTGTTCAGTTCGTTTCCCGGTGGGAGGGATCAGGTAGCACAGAGGGGAGGGATGAGTTTTTTAAAACTTACTAACCGTCTCAGGCTTTCTCGACTGATTTTCAACATCGTAGACTACAGCTTTAAATGAATGTACAGTACCAAAAGAGCTTGAATGTAGCAACAATAAACAAGTCACTTTACTGTAATGATTTGTTTATTATTAAAATGAAATACCAGCAGAAAATATAATTATAAGTTATTACAGTGGGGAAAAAAGTATTTAGTTAGCCACCAACTGTGCAAGTTCTCCCACTTAAAAAGACGAGAGAGGCCTGTAATTTTCATCATAGGTACACTTCAACTATGAGATACAAAATGAGAAAAAAAATCCAGAAAATCACATTGTCTGATTTTTTAAAGAATTTATTTGCAATTTATGGTGGAAAAAAGTATTTGGTCAGTAACAAAAAAGCAAGATTTCTGGCTCTCACAGACCTGTAATTAATTCTTTAAGAGGATCCGCTGTCCTTCACATTTTATACCTGTATTAAATGCACCTGTTTGAACTTGTTAGCGGTATAAAAGACACCTGTCCACAACCTTAAACAGTCAGACTCCAAGCTCAACTAGGGCCAAGACCAAAGAGCTGTTAAAGGACACCAGAAACAAAATTGTAAACCTGCACCAGGCTGGGAAGACTGAATCTGCAATAGGTAAGCAGCTTGGTGTGAAGAAATCAACTATGAGAGCAATTAGAAAATGGAAGACATTAGGGGTGTAACGGTACGCAAAAATCACGGTTCGTTGCGTACCTCGGTTTTGAGGCCACAGTTCGGTTATTTTTTCGGTACAGTACAGGAAAAATGCAAACATTAAACTGAAGGTTGTTTATTACTATAAACTTTTTTTAACAATTTGTTTACACTTTTTTAAACACTTTTTATTAAAATAGAATTAATAATATATATATATAAAAGAAAAAAGAAAAAGAACAATAAATAAATACTGCTGCAAAGTTTTCCACTTAATAACATACTTTTTACATTATTTTATAACAGTAGCTTAATCTTTTCTTAAACTTCTCTTATTCTTTTTCTACTAAAACCTTGCACTAAACTAACAAATTCAATTCCTGAATACATTTTTGCCACCAAAAAATGTTTCTGTTTTGATTTATTTTTGATTTTTTTTAAGTCACAGTATTGAATTGGTTATGTACCATCTCTGTATAAAAATAATATAACTGCTCTATGTGTAACTGCATAGCAAGCAACATGATGATATACTTATTATACACTTATATTAAGATGAGTGAGTTGCCTTCTTTTATCTTTTGCACGTTTCTCCTAATCTTCGCTTGTGTTGCCAATGTAAGCTGTGACTTAAACTAACGAACCCCTCCGCAGCTGAGTAACAGCAGAGTAAGCCTGGGTTACAGCTCTTCTCTGTCCCGACCAGATTAACTGATCGCATTGTGAGAATGATATGATTGACGTGAGGTGCAGATGAAAAATCTGATCACGCATTCCGTTATTCTCGCGTGTCACAGAAAGCACGTCTCATAATTGCGTAGCAACGAAAGATGCGCAACCTCTCACGCACTTTTGAAAGAACAAAACAGCGCGTTGACACGTGTTTAACATGTGCTTTTAGACGCAACACGTAAACGTTTACATCAATAATCGAATATACAACTAAGTAAATAAAAATCTTTCTTTCTTTGTTTGACAGAAGACTTTCGCTGAACGAGGAGACTTCCGCCACTTAATATGTTCGTGTGGAAATACGAAAATTGACCTATGTTCCGCACACAAAAGATTGCATTTGGCCATTCGGTGCACACGTGCACCGTGCTGAAAGCCCTTTATCGAAACGGTCCGGTACGAATACACGTACCGTTACACCCCTAGAAGACATACAAGAACACTGATAATCTCCGTCGATCTGGGGCTCCACGCAAGATCTCATCCCATGGGGTAAAAATGATCACCAGAATGGTGAGCAAAAATCCCAGAACCACATGGGGGGACCTAGTGAATGATCTGCAGAGAGCTGGGACCAAAGTAACAAAGTCTACCATCAGTAACACACTACGCAGCCAGGGACTTAAATCCTGCAGTGCCAGACATATCCCCCTGCTTAAGCCAGTACATGTCCGGACCCGTCTGAAGTTTGCTAGAGAGCATTTGGATGATCCAGAAGAAGATTGGGAGAATGTCATATGGTCAGATGAAACCAAAACATAACTTTTTGGTAGAAACTGCTTGTGTTTGGAGAAGAAAGAATGCAGAGTTGCATCTAGGGATGTCAAATTATGCAATTCCCCATATTTGATGATCATTTAAATTAATGATCAATCAATCGAATAATCGTTAACAGTAATAGTGCAATAAGCCATTACATCAGTGGCATATAGCCAATGACATAAAAGTGTGAGTAAAAATGCGAATTAAAATGTTTTATTTTGTCTAAATAACATGCTAGTGGGATTGTAAACTGAGTCAATGTAGTTGGTGTTTTGATAAAAATCATCAATTTAATCTCGTAATGAAATATAATGACTAGACACAGTATAACTCCGCCTCATATGGGCACTTTGCACAGTCAGATGAAAGTCAGTGCGTCCATGACAAGATAAAAGTTTCATTATCATCAAGTGTTATTTTTCTAGTTGTTCACCTAGCTTTCTGAGTTGTTGATACACCATTTGTTGTAATTATGTCCAAGAAGCACACAAAGGGCACTTTTCCCTTCGTCACCTCAGCTTTAGACCTGTGGCGTACTTTCAGCAAAGATGCTTATTTTATTAAGATTTCAACCTTCCATTAGAAAACCCGCAACAGTGTTTAGCGTGTAGCGCCTCAGCCAGTCATTAATGATGATCAATGATGTATGTTGCGGGCGTTCAGATTGTAACGACAGTCATTTACAGTTTACATTAAACAGTTTCTTGCCAGAATTTAAGTTTTACATTTTAATCTGTTCATTAAAAACGGCTTCTGGTCTCCTTTCCTGTGTATAGCAGCGTTGCTATGCTTATCTTGCAGGCTTTGCTTTCAGTATCCTAACTGTGTTTAGATTTTCGGCATCGGACCCTCTCAGATCCACTGCGGATGCCATTTCGTTGCTTTAACAGCCACCCCTGTCTCGAATGCAGTTAAAAAGCCCAGGTTTATGATTGGCATCGAGCATTGTTGTGATCATGGCTAGTTTAACTTCTTCGCACTTGTTTAATTTTTTCACCAGCTGTGTATGTGCTGTGCGCAGGCCCTGACACAGGTGCTTGCTTTTTCGACAGTCGTTAAGTTGTATCGATTGAATTCTTGAAGATTGAAGATTGTTAACATCCCTAGTTGCATCCAAAGAACACCATACCTACTGTGAAACATGGGGGTGTAAACATCATGCTTTGGGGCTGTTTTTCTGCCAAGGGACCAGGACGACTGATCCGCGTAAAGGAAAGAATGAATGGGGCTATGTATCGTGAGATTTTGACTGAAAACCTCCCTTCTTCAAAAAGGACATTGAAGATGAAACATGGCTGGGTCTTTCAGCATGACAGTGATCCCAAACATACCGCCCGGGCAACGAAGGAGTGGTTTCGTAAGAAGCATTTCAAGGTCCTGGAGTGGCCTATCCAGTCTCCAGATCTCAACCCCATAGAAAATCTTTGGAGGGAGTTGAAAATCTGTGTTGCCCAGCGACAATCTTAAAACATCACTTCTTTAGAGGAGATCTGCATGGAGGAATGGGCCAAACTACCAGCAACACTGTGTAAAAACCTTGTGGAGACTTACAGAAAACGTTTGATCTCTGTCATTGCCAACAAAGGGTATATAACAAAGTATTGACATGAACTTTTGTTATTGACCAAATACTTATTTTTCACCATAATTTACAAATAAATTCTTTAAAAAATCAGACAATGTGATTTTCTGGATTTTCTTTCTCATTTTGTCTCTCATAGTTGAAGTGCACCTTTGATAAAAATTACAGGCCTCTCTCATCTTTTTAAGTGGGAGAACTTTCACAATTGGCGGCTGACCAAATACTTTTTTTGCCCCACTGTATATTATAATATAATTTTGAATAAATTTGGCACAACAAAAATTGCCTTCACCAATGCACAGTAACAGTGAGTCTCGAGGTTAGATCTACATATTAAACAACAGATTTGTCCATGAATAAGTCCTGCTTATTACTGTCGTCCTCTTCTACAATGTAATCCTCTATAAGAATGTTTATTTTAGAATGTGGTAAAATTTTACGGAGATTAATAATACAAGCTGTATACAAAAAGCTATCTTTTGTACCTCACGCTGAATATGCGTTTCAGGTACTGTGTGTCATATTCAGATTCAGAATTTATCACGCACTAGCATCTAAAAATGTATCTTGTTTCGACATATAGCAGTTTTAAAATATATTTAAAGTAGTATGATTGTCTTGTCAGAAGTTGGGCTACAACGCAGATAAGCTGTTTCTGAATTTCTGTGATGACACAATCAATATGTTTTAGTCAGGGTTTTTTTTACAGGTGGGGTCACTGATGAAACAGTCAGCTTTAAAATCTAATGGTCTTTGTGAGAACATTTCTGTCAAATAATCATTTGGGTCCTAAACTAAATCCATTACCCATAACCTGACTTCTTACCATTACTTGACCCATACAACCGTAGATAAGAATGTTTACAAACTAGGGCTGTCAAAAGATTAATCGCGATTAATCGCATCCAAAATAAAAGTTTGTGTTTACATAACATATGTGTGTGTACTGTGTCTAAATATTATGTATATATAAATACAGACACATTCAGGTATATATATTTAAGAAATATTTGCATTTAAATACTGTATATACATTTATATAATTTATATTATATATGAATATAAATATTTTATATATAAATATAATACATTTTTCTTAAATATATACATAATTGGGTGTGTTTTTATATATGAATAATAATTATTCACCATACACACACATTTGTTATGTTAACACAAACTTTTATTTTGGATGCGATTAATCGCGATTAATCTTTTGACAGCCCTATTACAAACTCTTAAGCCAGTCCTAAACCTGTAACACTGACCTTACATCCAACCCTGTGATCGGATTGGTCGATAGAAATGTTGTTGCAGGGCCAACAATGATGTTGGTCCAGAAACATATCCCTTTATTCTAATAGCACCAGTTAACATTATTTAAAATGTAAAAATGTGCTATGTCTGTTTGCATGTCAAGCTGGCATGGACTCCACAAGAAGAAATAGGTAACTTTTTTTGCCCTTATATATTGCATGTTCATTATATATACACTTTGATCTGACAGGATTCCCACTGGATAAAGCTGTGGCTTATGAGAAGCTGAGGAATCCATTTGTCATCAATGATCTGGACCTGCAGTACTGTATACAGGACAGGTGAGCTTAGTCTGCAGAGGTAACCCAAGGGAAAAAGTCTGATCTTTAAATGTGGTTATCATCACAAATAAGACATGTAATGACTGTAGTGGTTACTTACAAACCTGAAAGTACAGTATATTTACATAAAAAATAAAGGAGCTGACAGAAAGTCAGTGTTTGTAATTTTCAGTGTGATGGTCTTGACTCCTGCATTACAGCCATGCCGTTAATGCACTTTAAACCTCACCCATAATTTAATTCTACCAGCATTGCAGCTGCATGATAACATTAAAGCTCACTTTAATGGCCTGTGCTCTTCTCTGGTGCAGAGACAGACTCAGTAAAAATGCTGATTAAATTATTGTTTTCAGATTTTCGTCTCAAGTGACACTCCTGGTTATGCAGCTTGAATGGTGGCATATTAAAACAACCCTTTGAACGCTGTACAAAATTATTTTTTTCTCTTTATGTGATATGAATGCCTTTTGTGTGTTGCATGTTTTAGGAGAAAGGTGTATGGAATCCTCAAGGCTGAAGGTATACAGCTCCCACGCTATGCTGTTCTGAACAGAGACCCTGCAAGACCAGAAGGTTTGTCCATAAATCTCAAAATGACCTGACGTAACTTAACCTGATGAAACAGATGTGTGTTTAAATTCCTCTGGGATACACATTTATTAAGTTTTATGTTCTGAGACATGAAGACTTCATATGATGACATAACATTATAATAAAATAATAATTTGGCCAATTTAATATTTAGTCTGCAATGTTTTACTTCCATGTGACGAAAAAATATCTAACAGTATTTTGATTTGTTTAAGCCTGTTTATGTTATTTTGCGGCCTGTTTCATGCTAATGTAAATTAGAGTTCAACTAAACAATTTCACAAACAGTCAGCACGGGCCAAGATGTGCCATGCATCCATGAATCTGCCAGTCAAATCAGTATTCAAAACATAGTACACGTAGTTTTAAATACCATGAGTAATATCTACACATCAGCCAATCACGTGGTAGAAACTTAGAGCATTTGGGCGGACAGAAACCGTGTTAAAAAAAAGTAACACACTGTGGCTGTATGCACTGCATTTAAAGGTCACATAACACACACAGTTTCTGCTTATCTCATGTTAATCTTGACTACCTATCTTGAGTAGTATTGCATCCTTCATATCTCTGAAGAGTCTTTAGTTTTATCAGATTTATAAAAGATAGATCAGCTGTATGACTACTTTCTAGAAAAAATACGAACTACCGGAGGCGTACCGCGGGTGGAGCGAGTCACTAGCAGCCAACACACAAAACACAATCTATGGACAACTTACAATTGCCTTCATATCGTTTACATTATATGCACTTATGATTGCCAAAAAACATTTAATGCAGTTGTACTCATTATAATCATAATTACTCATGACCCAATTGGGACCGGGCCATTTCAACAAAATCCAGCATTAAACAAACACACTTGCACAACTCCCCAGATAAACAAACTATAGCCATTGTTTCCATAATGCTGGGTTCAATAGGAAGCTGAACAAGCTTAAATTTCCCTCACAAACAAAAACACACTTCTCTGGTGAGGTTGATTTTATGTCAGCTCTTGTTTGGTGTGTGTGTGTGTGTGTGTGTGTGTGTGTGTGTGCACTATTCTGGGTGAAGTACCTATATAAAGACTTTCACTGTACTTTCAGCAGTGAAATTGCCCATAAAAGAAAAAAGCAAGATATATGTTACATATAAACAAGGGTGCACGTAACTGGTGCGCAGTTGCGCATGCGCGATTAAAATAACAAATGTACACCACACACTGCTCTTAAATGCGCTTTTGCGCACCAACATTGCTGAAACATAGTTACATAAAATTAATGTGTGTTGTTAGCAGTGATGCAACAGTCACTGCCCGATTGACCAATTTTAAATACTTAAGATCTCAATACTTTACTCACACATTGTTTGCTAAGTTTTGTTTGCGTGCATCTCTAAAGGACGAGCACGATCCGCATCTCAAGGCTTCAGACAGCTTGCTAGTACAAGCAAATTGTAAAGACAGCACGCAAATACCAACTGAGTTTTCTTGCACTTGAGCGGACATTTAATACAACAATCTCAAAATGCCCTTATTATAGTAGTAAAAATCTTTTACACATTAAATAAATATAAGCAGTTGAGAAATAAAATGCGTGTGTAATAATATTGGATTCGTGGATTTAATGTAACAGTACACACAGCATGTTTATAGAGTATACACCTGATGCTGTTTTTTTGTTAATCAAACCACAGACAAAAAAAGAAAATCTTTTGTTTAACTTTTGTAACATTAATACGGATTAATCCAATTTACACAGCAGAGACTATATCTTATTATTACTTTATTCAGTTTTGGTACTCTACCTTAAAGGGATAGTTCACCTTAAAATAAAAATTCTGTCATCATTGACTCATCCTCATGTTTTTTTAAACCTGTATGAATGAATTTTTTTCTGATGAACACAAAAGAAGATATTATGAGAAATGATGGTAAACACACAGCAGATAGTGACCTTTTACTTCCATAAAAAACAATAACCAGGCATATTTTATTTCATGTACACCATCGTCTACCATGTTTAAACCAAAGAGATATGGTGAATAGTGTGAGCATCAAGCAACTCCAGGTGCTACCTTGAGAACCAGGCCAAAAAACGTATGTGCACCCCTGCATATGAATCTCTCATGTAAAAAAAAACACAACCCTGGGCATGACACAGAAATACTCCATATTGCTTTTTGTCACTTTGCCTAGGTTAAGCATAAGGAATCCAACTCTTTAACACTGTTAATAAGTCAGAATGCATGAAATGGCTTTAATAAAGTACCTAGTTTTCAACCCTTAATAAAATGCATACAATTAATAGATATATGCATGTAGTATAAATACATTTTGGATGTGCTACATCTGCTTTCTTCACATTGTCATGTGACCTTTATATTTGTTGACCTATGACGTACAAAAAATAACCACAATAATGATTTACTCAGGCGCTGTAAAACAAGTACAGTTTACTTATTAGACTTCAGCAGCAGAACACCTCACCCGGGTGCCAGTGAAAAGTCAACTTCACATTTGTTTTTGTAATTTTCAAAGATTAAAAAAGTAAAAAAAGGGGAAAAGGGGAAATGCTGGGTTACTGTAAAAATACAAAGAAAAGTTGTTGATGTTTTTTTCAAGGCTTTAGTTTTACTATTGTTTGCAAATAGTAGCAAAAACAACACATTGTCACATCATGCACCTGCAGAAGAAAATAAAAACAACTGGCTCCTCGTGCACAAACACACAACATGTTGGGTTTAGCAGTGCTAAAAGATGTTTGCCAATAAACTATAATAATAGTAGGCCCAAGACTTGCAGTTGTCAATTAATGGTTACATAACACACACTGTTTCTGCTATTTACTATATAGAAAAGTATTGCATCCTTTATATCTCTGAAGACTTTTTAGTTTTAGCGGATTTATAAAAGACAAATGAGCTGTACTGCTACTTTCCGGAAAAAAAATGAGCTCCTGGAGGACAACACACGCAAAACTGTATACCACTATCTCTAGATAACTTATAATTTACAACGACAATGTACTGTAAATGTCATTTACAATATGCACTTACTTGACAATTGCCAACCAACACAGACATTTGATGCAGTTTTATTACCGCCTTCGACTCATGACGTGGTTGTTTTATCACTGAGACTGTCCCATTTTAACGAAATCTAGCTTTTAACAATCATGTTGCACATCTTCACAGCTACCCCAGATAAACAAACTATATATATTGTTTCCATAATGCTGGGTTTATTTGGAAGCTGAACAAGCTTAAATTTCCCTCACAAACAAAAACTTCTCTGGTGAGGTTGGTGTGTGTGTGCGTGCGTGCGTTATTCAGAAGGAAGACACATGGGTGCCATTGTTATTTCTTGGTCTAAACCAAAAAAAAAAATCTTTCATTGGTAATGCTGGTGACAACTTCGACTCAAATGGGGTGCGCTCTCGCACTCTCTGCTCGCGCTTGCTCTCTCTCTGGTGGACACATGAAAGGAATAAAGCAAGATTGTTATGTTTGAATTATGTTCGAAAAACTTTCTGAAACTTGTACAAACCCTGGCGAAGTGCATTCTTATTTTCATTCTTAGTCTTATTTTATTTTTCCATCCTACATTGTAAATTCCTACTCGTTGGAACCTGGGATCTATGCAGAAATTAGCATTTTCTTTGTATTCAACTTTGTCAGCACAATGACTTGTACTGTGTTTGTTTGTAGAATGTAATCTGGTGGAGGGAGAGGATCATGTGGAGGTAAATGGAGAGATTTTTCAAAAGCCTTTCGTTGAGAAGCCAGTGAGTGCTGAAGACCACAACGTCTACATTTACTACCCAACATCTGCAGGAGGGGGCAGCCAGCGGCTTTTTCGCAAGGTGTGGTCCACACACACGACGATAACTCAGAAACATTTCACAACCACATGTAATTCAGCAATAACCATCTACTCTTGGAACAATCTTGGTTTCAGATGTATTTACTCTATATATTTTCTTCAACTACACTTAAAATACTTTTACAATAATATACAGTACTGTGCAAAAGTCTTAGGCCACTATCACCAGCTTTGTTGTTTTAGCAAAGTTTTAATGTCCAACCATATTTATTTTTCACTTTTTTAAGATACAAACAGAAAATACAGGAAATATGTACACAAAATAACGTCTTTTTCAGGCATCAGTCAGTATTTAGTCCGGAAGTCACTTGATTAGAAATTAGGATTTTATTTTATTTCGGTTAAAGAGATCCTGCAGGTGCCTGTTATTGCTCAAGTAAAAGGGGAGTTTACCCTAAATACTTAACACTTCAGCTTATACTTGTATACTGTTTTTAATTGAGAATAATTAGCGCAGCGCCGCGTCGTGCCTAGGAGAACTCGGAGGTGTTGTAAACCGGAAGTGCACATTAAGTAGCGCGAGCTTCGTCAGATAGCGTCTACTTCAAAATGTAAAATATACGTTAGCAGCCAATGTTAATTATTAATGATGTGGGACAAATATGATGTTATTTAATGTTAAACCATGTGAGTGGCCTGTGTGGTGCGACAGGGATTTGAGCAGCTTCCTGAGTCACAGCTGGGCGGCGCCTGTGCGTATACTCATAGAAAACAATGTGTTCGATTTTTTTTAGAATGGCGTTGAGCTGCGCGGCCGGTGTGCGATCCCCTTAAGACTTTAGCACAGTACTGTGAATAAATTATTTTCATATTATATTTAAATAATACTTTCAGTTTTAAAGACTAATCAGAAAATCTAAACTTTACAACATTTGTTTAAAAGGGTAAAATTATGTGAAAATCAGGAAGATAGTAGCTCCAAACTGTGTATCTTTTACATGCTGTGTTTGTATAAATATGCTTTTAACCACTGATCCAATGAAAAGATTTTCAGATTACAAGTGAAAAAACACTGTGGAGCCCATCATCATGGGTTGTGTAAAGTAAACAGGGGTTTTGCATTGTGCTTTGATGCTATTCTGGTCACTGTATCTCTTTCAGATTGGCAGCAGAAGTAGCGTCTATTCCCCTGAAAGTAATGTCAGAAAGACTGGATCATATATCTATGAAGAATTCATGCCTACAGATGGGACTGATGTCAAGGTATTGTACTGTGTTATCTGGCTAATGCAAGACAGCTCTTTTTCATGATGCTCTAATGCTGCGATTACACCAGCCGCGGTAGAGGCGTCAAGCGCGAGTGATTTCAATGTTAAGTCAATCTGAAAATGCATTGACGCGCGTCTGGAGGTCTCGCGGCGCGAATGAGGCGTTTAGTGCGGTGCGTTAGAGCGTGCATTGAGCGTTGCCGCAGCAAACACGGCAGTTGAAAATGTTTAACTTTGGCAGAAAAATGCGCTGCGTTAACCAATCAGGAGCTTGCTCTAGTAGTGTCGTGATTACAGAAAGCGAGAGGAGTCGCAGAAGCCTCTCCCATGAAACGAATTTCTGCGTGAATGTCTCAATGACTAGAATTCACACGCGAATGAAGCGAGTAAACTCAAAATATTCAAGCGGCAAACTAGACGCAGTAGACAGAATTGTGGCGCCTCAAACGGGGCTGGTGTGAACCCACGGTAATGCTTTCTCTGTGTGTGTATTTGTACAACAAAAACAAGAAACATATATTTGTTACTGTACAGTTTTATGCAGTATTCTTAATGAAATTAGCATCAATTGAGTTATCTTTTGAGGCTAGGTATTTGTTACTTATGTTATTAATCTAGTATCTATACCCAAGTCTTGAATTCTAATAATGTATTGAAGATAACTATCTAACTAGGTCACTAACTAATAAATGATTTTGTTGGCAAACTGTCTCTTTATGTGTTTGACTTGAAATATGACAGATAAAGTTAATACGGTTGGAAAATAATTGTGCATGTAAAGGTTAAAGTTGATCTGTGCTCATTTTTTTGTCCACATCAGGTGTATACTGTCGGTCCTGACTACGCCCATGCGGAGGCCCGTAAATCTCCGGCTCTGGATGGGAAGGTGGAGCGAGACAGTGAGGGGAAAGAGGTCCGCTATCCTGTCATCCTTAACGCTAGAGAGAAACTCATTGCCTGGAAAGTCTGTTTGGCTTTTAAGGTAAATCAAGGTGTCAACAGCTTCACTTATATCAGGTGGCACTCTTAAAGCCATTTTAAAAGTAATATTATTAAACGGCCCATTCTGGTTCTTCATTCTGATTGGTTGAAACGCATTCTAAGCCGTGATATAATACCCCCGGTAACCCCATGGTTCAGACCGCATTACATAAGTATCAATGTGCCACTGTTACTTCGTACTGATTTATGAAAATAAACAGGTTTTCATTGTGTCTTTGGTGCGTCTGTGTTGGTTGGAAACTGCGCTCTGTTGCAGCCACACTTTTGATAATGAGGAACTACTTTGTTTGGCGGAAGAGTAATATTTTATAATTACAACTTATTTGTGTTTTATTTTATGAAATTCTGTATGCATATGAAGTAACCGTTTTATAAAAGCAATAAGCCCCGTGAAGCAGTGGGTCCGCTTCGCGTCGTGCCTAACAACGCCCCTTAGCTGTTATAAAATGCACTGGAACTCACTGCTTCTTGGGGCTTATTGCTTTATAAACAGATGTGAACATACATCAGTTCAATTCTGCATGAATACAAGTTGCTTGTTAAAACTATATTACTTACAAAACAATTGTTAAATTGGGACATGGGCATGTTTGTTGTGCTATTGATAGTTAAGGTGGGCTAAGGGGGCAGGCATATGCAACCTATACATAAAAAAATCTTTATAGTAGTTTTATTCAGTATTTTTCACAATAAACTGAAATCTTAGCAATTCTGTTGACAGCAAACGGTGTGTGGGTTCGACCTGCTTCGTGCCAACGGTCAGTCATACGTCTGTGATGTGAACGGCTTCAGTTTTGTGAAGAACTCAATGAAATACTATGATGACTGTGCAAAGATCCTGGGGTTAGTACAAAAGACAAATACAATAACAATCTTTGCAAAGTTTCTTTTACTGTATTTCAACATTAGATCTTTCATGACATGCTTCCTATATAACTATAGCTTTTTGTCAATGTTATAAAGGCATTGATTTGTCCATGAATAACATGATATACAACTCATTTAAGCTCTTTTTCTTTGTACAACAGGAATATCATCATGAGAGAATTGGCTCCACAGTTTCAGATCCCATGGTCGATACCTTTGGAAGCAGAAGACATTCCCATAGTTCCCACAACTTCTGGAACCATGTATGTCTTATAAAAAATATCACAGATTTCTACTCACAAAATAAATAATAATATTGGATGTGTACATACACACTATTTTAAAGTCAACTGGTTTACAAGCTGTAATTAAAAGCACTTTAAACATTTAAACAAAGGGGTGCGACTGAAAATAACCAACGCAAACTTTTATGTCGGTACCTCATTGCAAGATACAGAATGCTTTTGACATCTTGTTATATAATTTGTAAATGAATCATTTAAAGGTAGAATAGGCAGGACTGTTCTAAAAACCTTTTTTTACCAATACATAAGTAAAATGTAAGTACTCTGAAAAAGAGAGTATAAAAGACGAGGGTCTGTAGACCTCTAATGACTGTTTTAAACTGATAAGCTAATTATTTCTATTCGGGACGAAACGAATGATTGGCTTGCGAGACTATCAATCTCTCCTGCGACCATGGCTACCACCCCTGTTGCTACAGGATCTGCCCACACATGTGCACACCCGATTGATTTGAACGTGCACGAGGCACGAAATCTAGGAAGAGCAAATCAACGGCAGAGAAAGAGCATTCAGAACTCACAGTACCTGCATATGCAGTCAGCGAAGGCAAACAAGGCAAAAAAAAGGAATAAACGAAGAAATCAAACGAGAGTAAATATCGCTTGGCCATTCCTCGAGTCCACGATGCGGTAGCGGTAGTCCTCATCAAAGCTTTCATCACAGAAACTCTTACATGCACAACACCGTTTATGTTATGAATCTTCCACGAAATTAACCTTCATCACAGTGTAACTGATGGTAATGAAAATATAACTTGCTTATTCATAACCGAATCAAACTAAATATATTTTAAACTTTACCAGTATTGATATGCTATCTTGATACTGAGTACTAAAAGCCATCCCATTTGTTTATATTCATAGTGATAAAGTTAGGTGTATTATTACATGTGATTCTGACATGATGTTACTACATGCACTGCGCTCCTTCCTCTCCGCTCATCTCAGGTAAATGCTTCTTCAAGCTGAGCGAGCAGTCGGCGTCGCACGGTCATGTGTTTTGGGGGCGTGGCTTCGGAAGAAGCCCAGAAGGGAGAGGCTGGATTGAATGGAAATAATTAGCTGTGTTAAAAACAGTCGTGAAAGTTTTACAGACATTTGATTTTGTATACTCTCTTTTTCAGAGTACTTACATTTTACTTATGCATTGGCATATAAAGACAGCTTAAACAAATTTGCAAAAAAGGTTTTTAGACCTGAACCT
Source organism: Misgurnus anguillicaudatus (assembly GCF_027580225.2). Lineage (NCBI taxonomy): Eukaryota > Metazoa > Chordata > Actinopteri > Cypriniformes > Cobitidae > Misgurnus > Misgurnus anguillicaudatus. Next base: position 11,444,432 of record NC_073348.2, on the reverse strand, counting down.
GCCTACTCTGCCCTTAAGAAGTTTAGGCTTTCATGAAGCTTTTGAAGAGCTCATTGCACATGCAAAATTAGTCCAAAACGGACACATAATTGTAGCGCTTTACTACCCACCTCTGGTGAGCGTGATGATAAGCCAAATTAATCTTAGGTGATATAGTTGTTCATTGTTAGTTTGTGTTAGTTTATTGTGCATTACCTAGAATTACCAGATGGTTGAAGCTAATTTAATTAATGAACTTAACTAATGTAAACAAATAGAGGTTTATTGTAAGGTTTTACCAAATGCTGAGACAACATATGAAACCAATACTGTACCTATAAGCACTATAACAAATGCTTTCACACCTCTAATGCTTGGGCCCTAATAATGAAAGTTTTTTTTTTTTTAGAATGTTAAAGCAGTGTAGTAATGAAGAAAGTTATTGCATTGTTAGCATTATTGTGTATTTATTTTAAATTGTGTTGTTACTGTCATGTGACCTTTAGGATGGAGTTGAGATGTGTTATTGCAGTAATACGACACGGTGACAGAACTCCAAAACAGAAGATGAAAATGGAAGTTCGCCATCAAAGGTACAAATGTTTTTGCTTTATTTTGCTTATGAAAATATCACTAATGTAATATAAAAATGAGATTTATCTTAAAGAGACATTCCACTTTTTTGAAAATATGCTCATTTTCCAGCTCCCATAGAGTTAGACATTTGATTTTTACCTTTTTGGAATCCATTCAGCTGATCTCCGGGTCTGGCGCTAGCACTTAGCTTAGCACAATCCATTGAATCTGATTAAACCATTAGCGTCGATTAGTTTCAATATTTTTCCTAAGGTAATGTGATGAATGATTTACTGTAAAAAGCCACGTATTGTTGCATGAATTTTATTTCTTATTTCTTGTCCCTTTCAGATTTTTTGATCTCTTTGAAAAATTTGATGGTTACAAAACTGGAAAGCTAAAACTGAAAAAACCAAAGCAACTTCAGGTAAATAAATTAGTTTTTGCATCTCAGTAATATTGTTCTTTGCAATTACATTACATCTTTAGTGCAGATATACATGGAGTATGTTTCTGTGTTGAGAACAACTGAATGCAAGGCACATTATAGCTGTTTTAGTTTGTTTGTTTATTCTTCTTTTTTATAGCTGTTATAGTTTTAAACCATTTATTTGAGAGATGTTGAAAATAGCAAGACAGCCAAATAAGTTGTCTGTGTATAGAAGGCCTGTATCAAATAAAAAATCTCAGACAGAATACACAGACCTGTTTTCACAATTGGCTACCTTGGACAGATTCACAAACAAAAAAGATTTCTGTGGGCATTTTATTGCTTCATCTGCAGCAACAATAATATAATGTCTTACATGCATTGTCTTCATTTGGGACATTCAATGGATTTTCTCAGCATATATTATGTGATTGATCAAATTTGTTATTAATCTGAATAAAATTTCTAATTGATTGACAACTCTTCAGTTTAAGATGAGATGAGAAATTGTTGTTGTTTTTTATCTGAATGTGACAGGAAGTGTTGGACATTGCCAGACAGCTGTTGCTGGAGCTCGGTCAGAATAATGACTCAGAGATCGAGGAGAGTAAAGCAAAGCTTGAACAACTGAAAACTGTCCTTGAAATGTAAGCAATTCCCACAATTCACGTCTGGCTCCTGGTTTTCATGTTTTTATCTTCACATTGCTTCATTTTCTATGTTTATTCAGGTACGGTCACTTTTCTGGCATTAACCGCAAGGTCCAGTTAACATATCTGCCTCATGGTTGCCCTAAAACCTCCAGTGAAGAAGAAGATGTAAGGATGTGTTTGTGTGTTTTTTGCTTCTTTTGTTGTTTTTTGACCTTCCATTTTGTTTGCCATTTGTTATGTTTGTCAAGGTATTTATTTGCAGCTTCTGTAATACAGTGATATTAATAAAGGTGTGTGTTCATATTTAGATGTAAGAAGGGACGACCCATCTTTGTTACTGGTTTTGAAGTGGGGTGGAGAGTTGACCCCAGCTGGCAGGGTTCAGGCTGAAGAGCTTGGTCGGGCATTCAGGTGTATGTACCCTGGAGGACAAGGTATAAACACCTCCTAGTTTTTTAGTTTATTGCTTTTCTCTCAGATTATATGAAACACATTTAACATGACTGCATTGTTTTAATACTAATAGACAAAAAATTTATTCAAAGACATGTTTATTTGATATTTATTTGCTTTAAAATTTTAAGGAAATTTAAAGAATTGGTTTCTTGTGTAAATCTTCAACGTTGTAAATAATTTTCTTTTTACAAAGTGTACAATTTTCCTTATTATCTTGTATTCACCATTGAATTGCCTCATTCCCATGGGAATTTTAATTTAGAAAAATTATATAATTAAAAAAATAAATATAACATATATTCTTTTTATTTCTAAGGCGATTATGCTGGTTTTCCCGGCTGTGGTCTTCTGCGTCTTCACAGCACATATAGACATGATTTGAAGATATACGCTTCTGATGAAGGCCGTGTTCAGATGACTGCTGCAGCCTTTGCAAAGGTTACCTGACCACAAATTTTCCCACCATTTTGTAGTAATGCTGTTTTCAATTCATATCAGATTAAACAAAAAAGTGTGTTTGGTGTCCTCAGGGTCTGTTGGCATTGGAAGGCGAGTTAACACCGATCCTCGTTCAAATGGTGAAGAGTGCGAATATGAACGGCCTGTTGGACAGTGAGAGCGACTCCTTAAGCAGCTGCCAGCAGAAAGTCAAAGCACGACTTCATGAGATACTTCAGAAAGACAGAGACTTCATTCCAGATGACTTTGAGAAGGTCTGAGGCATTTTTAATTTGTGACATATTTATTTATCTTTACATGTTTAGCTGCACGGCCTGGCACAAAAAATGGTCATCATTGTATTAGTTAAATAGAAGTTAAAAGAATGTTGCCAGTTGTAATATTAATCACTGCAATAATGACCCAATCACAAGCCCTTTCTTTGGCCATGGAGTATACAGTATAATGTTTATAATGTTTTCATTATACACGTCAGTTTTCATTATATGTTGTCTGTGTCAAAATGCATATACCGCTAGTAGGCAGTGTTGACAAGACAATGGTAAACCACAATATAAAGGGGTGGTCACACTACACTTTTCGATCCATTGACTTCTATTACCTCTAATGTGTCAGACCAAAAACACAAGCTTGTGCAAAGATAATTCACATTTGGCTGTGTACCAGATGAACTCTGACCTGCGAATTCATAACACATGGAGATATGTGACCAGTAGAAAACCAGTATGTTACGCCGTGACCTTTCTCTCTACTGAAAAGCAAAGATGGACAAATCCAAAGCACTTATAGTATATACGAAGCGCTCCCTCAGCTAAAAAATATCTGTGCCGCATTTCCTTATACGTATTTCCGATTGCAGCGGTAAAAACAAAGATGGACAAAGTTGAGGAGGGATATTTAACAACTCAAACTCCAACAAAAGTCACTGTCTATTTACCAGCATCCCTGCTGATGCCTCTCCAACAACGTACACCATAGATATGTATAAAGGCTAGATGTGTTACGGCGGAGTCTCTAACGCCATCACCTGGTGGCCATCTTATCTCAGACAGCTTGCTCACTCGTAGCAATGAGTTTTAATGGTGCAGGTACTTTTAATTTACCATAACTTGCTCAATTTTCTACCAATTTCCAAACGGTTTGGTTTCTTACAAACGTTATTAACGTGGCTATAATTCTGGATCCTTTAACATGTTTCATAAAAAAAAAAAAATTAGTATAAGTATGCACTGTCATAGGTACATATTTGATGTTTATAACAAACCAAACCGTTTAAAAATCGGTAGAAAATTAAGCAAGTTATGGGCATTTAAAAGTACCTGCACCATTAAAACTCAATGCTATGGGTGAGCGAGCTGCCTGTGGTAAGATGGCCGCCAAAAGCAGACGTTCCACTCAATTGGCCAGCAGCGCAGGCGAGACATCTAGCCTTTATACATATCTATGACGTACACAACAACCTGCTGTTTCTTCGGCTTTTGCCTTGATACTGTGTATACACCAGTAACATGCTTGTCAACACTGCCTACTAGCGGTTTGCTTGTGTAATTGCACGTTGGCGTGAACAGCGGTGGAGAAATATAAATGAAAACTTACGCATAGCCTGTGGCGTTGGTCAAACGCAGAAGTAAAAATCAGCCTGTAGGCTACATGACTATGTGTAGGATATGCTGTATACTCAACACAAAAGTATAAAGTAAATTGGGCTTAATGGGGCTTAAATTGCCATTGCAGAAAAGTTTAAATTGTTTGTTCTTTATATCAAGTTTGCTTGAATAATGCCATTTTGTGTTTTGTTTATTTATCTGTTTTGCTTTTCCTTGTATCTCCTTCCATATTTGAATAAAACAAATATGGCTTTATGTGTTGTCTGTTAAAGATGCTTTGTTTGATCGTGAATATGTTTTAACTTATAAATGATATAATCATGCATGAGTCCTTTAAATAACCTGTTTTCTGTTATTCTAAGTAACAGTTTCGTTTTGTTTTGTTTTGTTTTATTACCAGCTGGCGCCCACCTCCAGCATGTCTTTGGTGAAGTCCATGCAGATGATCAAAAACCCTGTTCAGACATGTGATAAGGTGTACTCCCTCATTCAAAACCTCACGCTGCAGATCCGCCAGAGGATGGAAGACCCCAAGTCAGCAGGTCTACAGAGGCTTGATTACCTATAAGATCCAAATGCATTGGGCATAACGTAAAGAAAATGTATTAAACCAAAAAATCTTTGTCACGGCTCCTTTGAGTGTCTGTCTTACTATATCTTTCATCAGATATCCAGCTGTACCACAGTGAGACCCTGGAGCTGATGTTACGTCGATGGTCTAAACTAGAGAAGGATTTTAAAATGAAGAATGGACGGTACAACATCAGCAAGATTCCTGACATCTATGACTGCATTAAATATGATGTTCAACACAACAGCTCATTGAAACTCAACAACACAATGGAAATCTACCGGCTGTCCAAAGCCCTGGCTGACATTGTCATTCCACAGGTGCTGCTTTTTAAAACATTTTTTACATTTCTTCTTTTCATCTTCTGCTGAACCATAACAAAGATATTTTTAAAAATGCTATGTATCTGACCCTGGCCTGTGGAGTTGTCTGTGATGCTTTCTATTGACCTTTGCATGTGCCCATTCAGTTTACTTATAACAAAAAATGGACTAAACTTTGGTATTTTAGGAATATTGATATGCAAACTTCATGGTTTCCACCGGTCATGGAATTTCTGGAATATCATAGAATTTGGAAAGGTCTATTCCAGACATTGAAAGTCAGGGAATTTTATATTTTTGTTGTCACGTTTAATTTTAGTTTGTTGTTAAATGTTATATGTAATCCTCTTGTTATGTTGTGACGTAAGGAATGCCATTTACGGGTCCAAGCCTCCACTGATTTCAAGTGAGACTACAATCTAAACAGCCATTTATTGGCATTGTTTACTCATTTTACGCATTTTAAGCCCAAAAAAACTTGCGCTGTACACTACATTATCAGGCTTACGCCATCTCAGACATTCAGACAATTCAGTTTTTAGTCAGGGAAAAGTCATGTAATTTGCAATTTGGAAAAGAGTGGGAACCCTGAAACTTGATAGCACATTGTGCTAGCAGTGCAAAGGTCTAAGTTTTGCTTTCCCAGGAAACGCATATAAAATGAACACCTTAAATGCACTTTAAGGATTAAATTTCAAATGTTATGCATCAATGTGAAAAGTTTATTTGCTCTCAACAGGAATATGGTATCGCTCAGGCTGAGAAACTGGACATTGCCAAAGGATACTGCACCCCTCTGATTCGCAAGATCCGATCTGATCTCCAGAGGACACAAGATGATGACACAGTTAATAAACTTCACCCAGTGTGAGTTTTTATGTTCTAATGCTTTAGAGTCAGACTAAATCATCCATGTGTTAGATAATATACAAATTAGCCAATACATACAGTACTATTGTAGATATGCATTGTTATTTCTCTGTTAAAGGCATAGTTTACCCAAAAATGAATTTTCTTATCCTCATGTTGTTCTACATCTGTATGGATTTCTTTTTTCTGATGAACACAAAAGAAGATTAATGATGGTCAGCATACAGCTGATTGTAACCATAGACTTCCATAGTTGGAAAAACTAATACGATGGAATTCAATGGGTACCGTCAATTGTAAGCTTACAATCATTTATCAAAATATCTTCTTTTATCATTTATCACAATATTTCCAAAATATTTGACTTCCTATGGAAGTCAATGGTTACAGTTAGCTGTGTGCTTAATTTATCAAAATATCTTATTTTGTGTTCATCAGAAATAAATAGATTCATACAGGTTTAGAACAACATGAGAATGAGAAAATGATTACAAAATTGTTATTTTTGGGTGAAATATCCCTTTAATGAGTTTTGGGTTTCAATAAAATATTTAATTGATTTTTCCATCTACAGATATTCCAGAGGGGTTATGTCTCCAGAGCGGCACGTGCGAACCAGACTTTACTTCACCAGTGAGAGTCACGTACACTCCCTTCTGTCAATCTTGCGTTATGGAGCCCTCTGTGATGTAAGCCTTTAAAAAAACATCTCAGATTTTTAATAAGTAGTACAAGTAAATGCAGATTAAAGAATTGATCTGTTTGACTTTGTTTCTAGGAGGCCCAAGATGAGCAATGGAAGAGAGCTATGGACTACCTTAAAATAGTCAGTGAGCTCAACTACATGACGCAGATAGTCATTATGCTCTATGAAGACCCAAACAAGGTACAGTAATGTTAACACAGATGTGGTGCTTTAAAATAACTGAAATCAGGAAAGAACAAAGAGCGGCCAAAGTTTTTCAAAAATTATAGAAATCAAACAAAATTAATTTAAGTTCATGTAGAGTAAAACTGTTATATAACGCTTATTTAGTACTTTTTAAAGGAAAACACCAAAGTTTTTAATATTTTACTATGTTCTTACCTCAACTTAGATTAATTAATTCATACCTATCTTTATTCAATGTGTGCACTTAATCTTTGTACAGCGCTTCATGAATGTGTTAGCATTTAGCCTAGCCCCATTCATTCCTATGGCTCCAAACAGGGATGAATTGAGAAGCCACCAAACATGAGTAGTTACACGAGTAAGTATGGTGGCACATATAAAACAATAAAACTTTTGTTTGGAGCCATAGGAATGAATGGGGCTAAGCTAAATGCTAACACATTCACAAAGCGCTGTACAAAGATCAAAAGTGCACACATTGAAAAAAGATAGGCATGTAAGTAATTCATCTAAGTTGAGGTAAGAACATAGTAAAATATTGAAAAACGGTGGTGTTTTCCTTTAAATAACTTAATAAATATTTAAAAACAGCTTTTGTTTGTCTGCATTTTTGTCAGATAGAGTTAAAGGATAATTCTGGTATTTAACACTTTGAGTCTCATTTCTGGTTTGTTTTGGATGAACTACAGTGATGGACACAGAAATTTTGATAATGGGTCGTGTCTTGACTTTTCGACTGATTTAGAAGCGTCTCTTGACTGCTTCAGAATGGAAGTCAATGGCCATGCACAAACATGTCATTAAAACAACACTTAACGTTCATTTTCAAAACTGTACTACTCACCGAGTGGTTTGTGGTGTTCGTTGATGATTAAAAACAAATATATTGGCGCAATGTATGATTTCAATCCGTGTTGTTTGCTATAGTGGAACTATTTTTTCAGATACCTCACAACCGCGTATATACTTCCGCTCTATATTTGAGTCTGAAGCATGAATGAACGTAGTCCAACAAACTGTAATAAAACGGTAGTATACTTTCAAAATCAAGTTTATTTATAACACTTACACCATCGAATATGTTTTTTCATCAGCAAAACAATAAAGAAAATATTTTGCAGAAACCCCAGTGCTCCGTCATGCAAGTCAACCGATCCGCACACTTTAAGAGCTAAAGCATATATATCCAATACAACAGTAATCCCCCATAACTCCGTGTGACATATTGACGTCTTGTGAAGCAAATCAATCAGTTTTTGCAAGAAACTGAACGTTATTTACAACACTATTAGCGTGAATGCCAAACCAGGAAGCGTGCTTTCCGTTTGAGGTGATCTCTTCCACTTGTGCTGTTGGCTCTGGATGTTGATCTCTCTGCGCCACCTATAGAGCGGGAGTGTGAAGCGCACTTCCTGCTTGGCAAAAGCTCTGCATTAACGCTGTAAAAAAATATATATATATATATTCGAGTCTCAAACTGAAAATCGAATGTCAACCCACGAATCGAATGTCAGCCCTACAAATATGGGAAAAATTTCTTCTGAGAGTAAACAGCCCCTATTCTGTTTCCCGGCGGCGGAGTGATATATCAGCGAGCATTGCGTCTTCCTAGAGAAGTCAATGGAATTTTACAAAATGCCAAATAAAACACGACAGAAACTGTATTTCGCTACACAACTTGTTTTTAATTATCAACGAACACCACGAACCACTCGGTGAGTAGCACAGTTTTGAAAATGAACGTTAAGTGTTGTTTTAATGACATGTTTGTGCATGGCCATTGACTTACATTCTGAAGCAGTCAAGAGACGCTTCTAAACGAGTCAAAAACTCAAGACACGACCCATTGTCAAAATTTCTGTGTCCATCACTGTAGTTCATCCAAAACAAACCAGAAATGAGACTCAAAGTGTTAAATACCGGAATTATCCTTTAATGATTGAATCGAATCAAATCAATATTAACTGAATCTCTCAAATAATATATATTTAAGGTGTACAGATGTTTCAGTGAATGTTAATGTATGATGATTATATTGTGTTTTTGATCTGTATTGAATTGTAGGATCCTTCTTCTGAAGAGCGTTTCCATGTGGAACTTCACTTCAGTCCAGGAGCCAAAGGCTGTGAAGAGGATAAAAATCTGCCATCTGGATTTGGTTACAGACCAGCATCAAGAGAGGTTAGAGAGACTAATTGTTAATCAATAAGATTGGTAATAAACTTAGTTATCTTCTAAACATTGAAAAAAATGGAAATTAAAATGTGCTTAATATTGACTGTCTAAGAATGAAGACTCTAAGAAGAAGTCCCAGAATGACAGTGATGAAGAGTCTGGCAGCACTAAACGCGACGAGCCGGACCGTGCCCTCATGATGTTTCGCCCTATGGTATCAGATCCCATCTACATCCACAAGAAGTCTCCTCTTCCCCGCTCCAAAAAGATCGGCTCTGTGGAAGTAAGTGTTTTAAGTGGTCATTGGTGAGTGTTTTTGTTTGTCCGAACAGCAAAGTCATTTTGATTTGTACATGTAATGTTGTTTAGTCCTGTCACTAAAGAGCTTTTAGATATCTAGTAGATTCGTTTTGACAAGGACAGTTATGAATCCAGGACTGAAGGCCTAATGAGAATTAAGCCTTTATGTGTTTGTGATTTTTACTGACCATGCCAAAACCGTCCTGTCATTCAACTCCACATTTAGTCGTTTGTTGTTTGTTGTCCATGTTGGAATTATGGGAATATTGTACAATTGCAGTATTATTTTGTTTACATCCTGAAGGATCTGTATAGATGTTTGGTCAGGTTTTTCAGGTTGGTTGAAACATTTCAATGTGCATTCAAAAACGAATACTTAATGGATACTTACATTTTATTATGTTTTAATGGCTAATTCACACTGAACCAACAATAGACAATAAAATTGTTCATTATAATCCATCAGTCAACTTAGATTTCAGTGTTTGTGTTTGTTACTGTTTGTTGGATTAGTGTGAATTATAACCTTAATTTAAAATAAACCATCATCCATGTTACTAAACCTACATTTTCCTTTTAATGTTCATCTCATACCACAATAATACACTAAATATAAAGAAAAATCATAGTGTCCCAGATTTTTTAAAGTACCACATTCAGCCTCTGTTCATTTTAATCATTTAATAGAGAAATTATAAAATAGTTGCTTATATTGTCAGATCTCACTCTCAACCTTTATTCACATCTACTGCATGAGCATAGCCTATTTATTTCAGCATATGGGATATTAAATAATAATTTTACTAAAGTTCACCCCTTACTTTAATATTTCAAGCACATTTTCAGCAACTATTCAACAGCCATCAGTTGTTGTTGTTGTTTTTATTGCAGCGTCTTTACAGGGAAACATTCGCATGCTTTTTCTCCTAAAGTTCTTTCTTGATACTCAGCTGTAAAGTTTCTTTTGGGCAGTAGCTTGAAAATATTGAACTGTTTATTCAGATGTCAAAGCACAGCGTGATCTCACAAGAATTCGTATATATTTTACAAGTTGGCTAATTCGTATGAATTTGTACGAAGTTAATCGTGTAAAAACGTACGATTATCATGAAAAAATGAACAATAACGAAACCCCACCCTTAGCCCCAATGTCACCGGGGCAAAGGCATGACTTGTGGTCGTATGGATTAATACGAATTAGCCACCTCGTAAAATACATATGAATTGCCATGATATAGCGTTGAGACGCCTATTGACACAACACAATAGGCCTAAAATTTTGTCCAAAAATATGTACAGATGGTGTCTTATTAATAAAGCTTTACTCTTTACAAACACAAACATTTAAAGGTGCAGTGTGTCATTTTTAGAAGGATCTCTTGACCGAAATGCAAAATATTATACAAAACAATATTATTAGGGGTGTATAAAGACCTTTCATAATGAACCGTTATGTGTTTATTACCTTAAAATGAGACGTTTTTATCTACATACACCGAGAATCCCCTTACATGAAAGTCGCCGTTTCTACAGAAGCCCTTAACGGACAAACTTTTTTTACTAAGTTGTCTCTGACAATGACATTTTTGTCCGGTGGTGGCTACCGTAGCTTCTCTATGTGTCTCAAAAGCTAGAAGTGAGGAGTGGACTGAGCCGTTGGTTGCAATTCGCAACCTCACCACTAGATGCTGCTAAAACTTACCCACTGCATCTTTAAAAACAGTGTGTACATGAACTGATCTAGGTTTAGTCATATGTAATAGCTACTGTTGATATTTTCTTAGGGAAAGAGTTTATGTGTATTATTGATAAGATGACGTTTAGGAGGACAGACTGTTGTAAAGTTGAATGGCTATAGTGTGATGGACTGCATTGAGTTCTCAGGTATGTTTGAAATTAACATTGAAATTAACTTCCCCAAATTATTTCTGCTGCTTTACTATTATGGCCATCATTTGTTTTGTATGCACTTTTGGTTAGATGAAAGATCCCCAGAAGTATAAAACTCATCAAAGGTACAAAGATTTAGGTTGGTGTTAGATTCTTTAATTTTGTTTAAGTTATATTGTTGTATGTAATACTTGTGTAAAATTGATTGCGCAGTACAGCTATAACGTCGAAAACAGTGTCGCCATATAATGTCACACAACTCAAGCTTTTAATCTTAACTTCCATATCACATCAATGCTTTTCATGTACCAGTAAGAAAAATGAAGTCGTTTGGTGGTTTTTAGTTTTATTAAGTGTATACTTGAATGTTTCTAACTTGTCGACTGCTCAATCCTTTCTAATCACAAATCTGTATTATTTTGCGAATCATCCTTTTATCGCCACCGTTTTGTATTTGTTTTCTTTTATAGTCGCCATTGCTGAAAAACTTTATCAAGACCCCTGCTGGCAAAGTATGAGCACACATAACCTCAGTCTTCTGTTGATCAAAGGTCTCCTATAGTGAATGTTGATGGACACATGCAGTAGCTGGATTGTTGTTAATGTTGCATGCTTGTGCTGTTTCTGCCCCCTGTTTCACTTTCAGGAAGAAAGCCCCCTGAGTGTGTCTAGCCCTGACTCTATAGGTACCTGGATACATTACACCTGTGGTGTTGGTACTGGGCGTCGAAGACGCAGATCAGGGGACCAAATAACTTCCTCCCCAGTCTCCCCCAAATCACTGGCTTTCACATCCAGTATATTTGGCTCATGGCAACAGGTTTTTACAAATTTAATTCATTCTTCACACCGACCGCTAACTTCTTGTCAATTCACACTCAAGAACTTGGCGGCAGTCAGCAAGGACATCTAATGAGCAGATAAATCAAAAGAGAGTGAATTAACCTCATTCATTATAGTCATAGTGTTTTTCTGTTATCATTTCATGCATTTCAAACCATATAGTGAGGTTTTAAAAATATTAACTTGCAGCTTTTTATATGTTTTACTAGAGTAGTGGGTACTTCCTACATGTATATTTTTTCTCTTATTTTGTGTTAGATTAAGCTACCATGCTTCAGACATACACAGTTTTGAATTGAATTTTATGTGAAATGTCTTAATATAGTCAGATTAAATTGCATATGATTACATTTATTTCACATCTAGATGACTTTTAACACAGGATAAAAATAATGTTAACTAAAAGCCAAATTATTTTGGCTCCACAGGAAGGTTATCTTTCCAAAGGTTAACATTTGAACCCGGTTCTCAAAGGTAAAAGCTACAGTATAATAGCAGCATGTACATTAATGATGCTTTCAAAGGTAAATCTGATTTTTAGGCAATGCTACAGGAGGACTGTAAACTTTGTCCTCCTCTATACACTTCAAACTCATATTTGGGTATGAATTTATTTTGTTATATATTGTCCATTTGTCAGTAAATTCCCAATAAATAAAATCAATTCGTCATTTCTGTCTTGTTGAATAGCCTCTTTTAGTTAAAATGGTTGTGCATGCTGTTTTATGTTGACTTTGAAGCTTTAATACTGAAATCTGTTAATAGTACAGTACTGTAAGTGTAGCCTTGCAGTATGTAAATGAAAATATGAGATTTCTGTTACATTTTGAAAATGGAAAAGGCTTCCAGCATAAGATATTATATACAACCATTTGATTTAGGATCTGACACTTTATTTGTGATGGTTCTCTCTTTACTAATCCATGTCTTTATTCATTATTAGTCTGGTATATCTCAACTCTTTTCATTCATCTGCATTAGCTGTCCTTTGCAACATGCTCTATTTCAGTGTTCAACAATTAAAGCCCCATGCACAGGTGAAATTTTTTCAGGTTTATGGGTTTAGGTAGATTCAGACTGAAGATCATCTCTGCTTTGACACCATTTAACACTCATTGGTCACTGTCACCCATCAGATCAATACTGTAGATCATTACCTGTTCTTTAGTTTCATAAGACATCAACCAACGTGGATTTTTTTTACCAGTCCCTCCAGATTTTTGCAATGAAAATTCATTTTTCTGGGATAATTTACAGAAATGTGTGGGGAAAAAGTGCAATGTTTTTTCTAATTAAAAAACCTTGTCTAATATACTGTATGTACAAAAGTAATAAATCAAGCAAACAGTCAAAATAAGAAAAAAAATGTAAAAATGGGATGAATAAATAGAACGTCAAGATACAAATACAAGCAGTGCTTCAAAGTTACAAAGTGCTTCAAAGTTTGTTTTCGATTGTCTACTATCATGACAAATTATTCGATCATATACAAATTTTATGAGACCTTTCTCATTTTTGCAATTATTTTGCAATAAAATGACAAATTAAGCAGGATTGCAAAAATTTTTTGCACCTAATTCCATAATCACAGAAATGCAAAAAACTGGAGGGACTGTTTTACTTTTGTTTACCATTTATTAATAGCAATGTTTAGAATCGTAATTACTTTACATTGAAGCCCTGTGAGTGTTTGTGGCAATTAGCATCACACATGTTTTAAGGTAATTATAACACAAGTGTTATAATTACATTTTTGTTTCAGTCTTTAGGTTGTGTATGTAAGTCAGGACTTTGGAATAATGGTTTTTACTCTTAACAGTGTGTCAAAATGGATACCTCAGTGCTGAACTTAACAAAGTGGCCCCAACAGTATTTTCCCCAAAGTATTTTTATAGACACTCAAGTTCAACTGAACAAGTGTTTAATGATATTGCATTATAATAACAAAATATTAAAGCAAGTGTTAACTGCAAACATTTATACTGGAGCATCAAAACGTATATTTAATTAAAATGACACCATTTGGTTACTTGTAATCAGAAAAGTGGATTTTTGATGTTCATCTGTTCAAACAGATGTCTTAGTAAAGGAACCACAGCATATCATCTCTGTTCATGTCTACACAAACATTTAACAACCAAATTTTATAAACATTAAAGTTGTTTTAAAGCTAACAAACTGAAATTCCTGGAAAGTTATGCATTTTGTTTTGCATTCTTATTTATTTCTTTAAATTAAGATTGAACATTTTGTTTTTTAACGTATGCATTATGTTTCCAAATACTTTTAAGGGCCACTGTGTTACTGTCCCCACTGAAAATCCTTTTGAAATTGATGACTAGACTAAATCTGTGACTTAGACACAAACTTACAGCATTAATAAAAGGGGGTCTATAGATGAATATTAGCATTATAAGATGTCAAGATGTTTGGAGGTTTCGGGTAAGGTCATGTAGTTGGGGTGGGCACAGGGACCTTTGCTGTTTCTAAACCTCTTCTTTTTTTATCTTTCCCTCATATGTCAGATCTAACCCCCCCTTCTCTCAAAGAAAGGATGAATCTTTCTTTTCTAAGTTTGTTTTTGCACGAAATTGTAATTAACACTTTAAACCTAAGAACAAGGGCTGTGACCTTTGTGTTCCTTGTTCTGTTTTTTGTTTTGTAAACTGGTGCAAACGTTTATACGTTTGAAATGGTCTGTTTGAAATTCATTTATGAATTTAATCTTTGCAACTGTTGCCATGTTTCTTCTCATATCCTTCTGCACCCCAATCTCATTTGATGTCTGATATGGAATGAAGTTTGTGTGGCAGTGGGTTCATGCATGATCCATGTTCCGGTTCTGTTTTTTCTTTGTGCTGTTTTTTTTCTTTTGTCTTTAAGTTTCTCTGTGAACTCACATTAATGTTCTGTGTTGCTTATTAACATCCATCTATAAGGAAAAGGCCTGTTTTCTTTAACACCAGTTAAAACAGTATACAGTACAATAAACATGTAGTTTTTGTTTGGTTCTTTAAGGTTCTGTCAGAGAACAACAGTCACATCAGACCCAGCAGACTACACACGGAGCATAAACTCTCCACTGGAATAGGTAAGATTAACAGATTATATCCTGAATGATCTGATCTCACTTCAGTTCATCATTGTAATACTTGTCCTGGTTTTTAATCTTTAAATTCTGTTTGGCTTTTGAATTTTTCAAATGCGTGTAATGTTGGTGTGGTCTAATGGTTGTGAGAAATTGAACTACTCACAATGAGCTATACTCACTGTAAACACACTTTACTCTTAAGATTTTTGCAACACAGCCAACTAATACAGTACTGATTTGGTCTCTCATATATGCTTGTAATGTCCCTTCTGCATTTGTATGTATACACAGATATTCATGGCTTCAGGCATATATTTAGTGTGTAATAATACATTTTTGGTAATAAGATAATCACTGCTCATAGAGAATCACTATCAGTCATCTCTCTAAAGGTCCTGTGTGTCCAACAACAAAATGCAACTACACCAGCAGGTCAGGTTTTTTTAAAGATTGCTTGAAAAGTTCCTGTAGATCAAACAGCAGAGAATCGACTGATAAAATATAAACCTGATTCTCTGCTTTTAAATGCTGGGGGCGTGTCCGCTGTCAGCGTTGAAACCCCGCCCACTTAACTGCTACAACCTGACTGAATGCTTGCAATTGGTATGGGCAATGTGCGGTGGCTCAAGTGTGACATTTAACTACCGCTTTAGTTAAAAAAATTCTAAACTCACAAAGGCTTTTTGGCGTGTTTCAACATTATGTATTTAGAGACAATTTTTAAGATTGACTTTACAGGGACATTTAAACAAGACATGCTTATGAGTGCATTTGACTTCATTTAAAAAATAAATAAACATCATATCAATAACATTTTTAATATTTTAAAACACCACTGATGAAACTTGTTAGTGTTTGCTTCCAAGAACACAAAAGACTCACAAAAGCACATCTTCTATTGAAACTTACATATTTAAAGTTAAGTGAATGAAACAATTGCACCAAAACTCATCTTGAATAATCATAAACAGATATTTATCTATTCAGTGATCATGTTTTGCTATTAATCAATGTAAATGGTGACAACAGGAAGACAATATACAAAATAAGAACAAAGTTGTTTAACATTAGCTTTAATTATGTGTTTGTGAAATCATTTTATATGTTATCAGAGTTCATGGTGATTTACCACAGTAACACCTTGGTGTGTGTGCACCAGTGTTGCCAACTTGGCGACTTTGTCGCTAGATTTAGCGACTTTTCAGACCCCTTTAGCGACTTATTTTCAAAAAAGCGACTAGCGACAAATCTAGCAACTTTTTCTGGCGTTGTTGGAGACTTTTTACGTGACATTCACTCTTCTCAATGAGCAGCTACCGCTGCTTCCGTGGGCTCCACCCCCGTCCCAAAGCATTCACAGGCTGTCTAGTCCTCGCGCAGCAGAGCAGTGTCTCTCCCAGCTGCAGTCAGGACAGGAGAAGTGATTATCTATCCGCGTCCAGACGGCATAATCGTGCATGCGTGAAGCCAGAGCAGGCGGATCCCGCGATGGCTTACATTAATGGCGAGATGTAAATGTAAAATGGTCTTTGAATAAAATTAATCACTGTACATAAAATAAATGTACTTGAGGGAGCTGAGCAGCAGCACATTTAGAACAGACAAACTGTACGTAGCTGACGTGTTAATGGGCTATTACCTACAAAACAACGTTTCCCATCATTTATCAGTGTATGTTTTGAAACTGGACTGTTTGGCCATATAAACATGAACATACACACATTTCGTTTTATGAGAACATAACAGATAAACAAACGAGAAAACATTTTCAGGCATTCATGTGTATTAAAATAACATGTTTGACAGTTCGGAGAGAAAGAGAAACGTGAAAACAGCCAATGTAGTAAAGATGCAAATGCGAGGTGATGACGTCACTATTATGCAAATGACGCAATGACGTTATCTAGCGACATTTAGCGACTTTCCAAGCAAGCTTTAGCTACTTTCCATTGAAAATAGTTGGCAACACTGGTGTGCACACTGCAGTTTGTTGGAAAATAAGGATGACAGATGATTTTCCTATACGAAATCCAATGTAAACAATAAAGAATATATCGATTTTATCATATTTATTACTTTTGTGGACTTTTTAAAAATGTAAAAGCATTGTGAATGCTTTCATATATTGATTCATATTAAACAAATAATAAAGTAATATGTTACTTAATCCATGTAATGGAATCTTTAACAATAAAATAATTAATTTATTTTGAATACGAGTATTTTAAAATGTAATTTAATGACAAGTACTTGATTTAGGGAATTATGTAATGTACATCTAATCAGAGGTGGACACTACTTGAGTATGTTAGTTACATTTTCCAAGCATCTGTGCTTTATCAGAGTGTTGTCTTGGGAAAAAATGTATTTTAATTTACAAAAAAATGTTCACTACATTCTAAAGCATAGAATCATACTGTGTATTCCTTTTATATTGCATATTAAAATTTATTTAATACCTAATTACATAAAAATTGTGTACTTTTACTTTTCTTGAGTAAAAGTACGAAAGTTCTTTTTACTTAAGTAAAAGTAAAAAAAAATACTAGATTTTTAATGTACTCAAATATTAAATATAAACCAAAAACTTGAAATTATGAAATGTAGTGGAGTAAAAATTATGATAATATGCTTTGGATTGTATGTTTTCAAAAGAATAACACTGATAAAATATGAAAATTTACTTTTATGTAGAAAGTAAAAATACCGCCTCTGCATCTAATCAGTTACTACCCAGCACTGTAGATGTATCAGGGTAAATGTATTATTGTATTGTTGTTACAAGCAGGTCTGTTGGGTTGATAAAGGGTTGGCATTAAACTAAACTGCACTGTGCTGTACAGTCGTGCATCAGGAGCAGGTTTTGATACACTTGAAACTATTTTAAACAGGGTTTTGCTCTTACTTTACACAGCTTTTCTTTATACAACATTCATGAGCTCATAAGATATTACAACATGTAATTTTTACTTCAATAAACTTTTATTTATATACTACTTAATTAAAATCTGTCACAACGCAGGACCACTGGCACCAGTTACAGGACAGGCATCTTAAAGTCTTAATCTTAATCTTATTTCAAGAAATACCTAATACTCAATTATAAGGTTATAGTTTATAATCTAACCAAAAGTGATGTGTGTACATCAAAACCATTTGCTTTTTTTTGTACAATAACTTGACAAAACACAAGTAGACACCTGGATTGTGCAGTGTAGTACAGTAGCTCATGTGTTGGTAGAAAAATCCCTTAACTTGTTTCAAAATACAGTTAACAAAATGACTACATTTTCAATGGCTACAGCATCTTTTAAATGTGAAGTACAAATCTTTTATATTATATTAAGGATTTTTATATTATATTATATATTTATATTTTTATATATTAAGGATTTTTAAGAGTTTTTATCAGCGTCTAAGTTAAACTTCTAATATGATAAATATTATTCCAACAATACATATTCACAAAACGCAGCCTAAAATGTGTTAAATATGGCGTCATTCTGATGTATTGACGTGTATTGATATAGGAATATGCCAACATATGTGGTTGTAGTAACAACTGTTGTTAATATTGTGATAGATTGGTAATGAATATCACACATTCTCTTCAGTATTACCAGTATTTGCTTGTCATGTTGTTATTTTGCTCTTTTCCTTCTCTGTCAGCTTTATGATCAGTGATTTTAACAACTTAAACACTGTTTCAGATATATGACCTAAGCACTTTAATTTTATTGGGTAACAAATAAATCAATCATTAGTTTAGTAAATGAAAAAATAAAAAAGTAATAAATAATTATGACTTTTAAAAGAAAAAAATCAAGAATACAATAAACATGTCTTGTTTGTGTAGGTTCGTGCTTTTTGTGAATAGACAAGTCTTGTGACATGCGGTTTAATTATAAAACCGGTGGACCTCTCAAAATGATTTGTCTACTTTTAGATGTCACGTTAAAAGACATTACCATTATTATGGGATGTTTCAGTGAGACTGCACGACTTCTCTGTGGCAAGAATCTTGTAGAAATGCATGTTGCATGCAGTGCGATGTGTGTCTTCTTGAACACACGATTGCTGTATGTATCTTCTCTAACTCTCATTAGGATCTCATTGTGCTGGACTGTTTAGCACCATGGTGCTGGGCTGCTCCTCCAGTGCACCTAACCTACAAGATTACGCTCGCGCTCACCGTAAAAAGCTGACATCTGCTGGCTTCTTAGAGGGTATGTGCAGACACGCACGCACACCTTCTGAAGGTGAATTCATCATCACTGCTTTTAGTTTTCATTTATTTTCGGTTGGAAGCTGCTGGGAGTATGAGCGTTTTATTGATGTGGTTGTGTTGAAATCATTCAGATGAATTTATTTTGGATTTATTTTTTGAGTTATATTCATCCGCCTACTGTGGATTTGGATTATTTTGAATACATCAACCAAATCTTATTATTTCAGTGAGTCAGGAATTGTTTGTAGTCCGTTTGCTGAGCTAGTAGATTATAAATGAAAATGTAAAAAGGGGTTTTAAGATTTTTTTTTACAAAATAAGCAGTTAAAAATGTGGTAAAAATTTAATTACAATACTGACGGTGTGTAAATAACTAAACTACAATATAACATTCTTAACATAGATTGTGCAAAGCTTTCATAAAGATTCAACAAAAGATTGTAAACAAAAAAAATGTAACAGTTCTGCTCATTTATTTAATTGAAAAATGAGAATTTCTTATCAGACTCTTAATGGATTCTGCCAACAAAGCGGTAATTCTGAATTAAGCGAAACTATTT
Source organism: Misgurnus anguillicaudatus (assembly GCF_027580225.2). Taxonomy (NCBI): domain Eukaryota; kingdom Metazoa; phylum Chordata; class Actinopteri; order Cypriniformes; family Cobitidae; genus Misgurnus; species Misgurnus anguillicaudatus. The sequence continues at coordinate 11,424,529 of NC_073348.2, read as the reverse complement.
GATAAACATATAGACGGTTTCATCGGATGCACCCTCGTTGTCGCAGTTACGGGTCTGGGCGAAACTTAACTTCTGGTCTCTGTTTGTTTAACAAATGTTTTGGTTTCCTAAAGACGAGGGTGATGGCGATCATGGATCACCGCAATGTTAACTCTTTCCCTGCCAGCGTTTTTTTTTAAACTTGCCAGCCAGCGCCAGCATATTTCATGATTTTCACAAAAGTTTAATGTCTTTCAGTAAATGTTCTTCTTTAAATATATAAACAAACAATATATCAAATGAAAGAACAGACCCTCTGCTTTCAAACCAAAAAAAGTTTCATCCTACCTTCATTTGTTCTCTTTTTATCACCTCTCAAATATGGGTAGATTTCTTCAAAAACACCCAATTTGAGCAAAAAGCTGAGATAATTCCATTTTTGTGAAGGACTTTTGATAGAGATCTTCACGTGAGGCGCTACTTTTGGGGTGCATAAGCTGGTGGATAATTGCGGTATTGGGGAAAGCCGGAAATTCTCGCCATTGGCAGGGAAGCGTTTTCTCTTAATTGACGAGTTATCTCATCAATGGCGGCGAAAGAGTTAAGGGAGGCTTGCCAGCTGATCTGATTGTATACATTGTTAAGATTGTATACATAAGTGCACATTTTACACAGTAATGCAACACTAAAGAGTTTTTGCTCTTTGCTACCCCTACAGGTTAGAAGCGTAATTGTCCATTACCACTGTCGTAAATACTGTAGCATAGCTGGCTCTGATTGGATTGTAGGTTTGCCGTAAAGCAAGTTTTTGTAGTTTTTACTCGAACTACAGAACCGTGACCCGACGGTTGGAAACTTCTTTAGTGCGGTTTTGGCCGATAGAGGGCTACAAAGCGAATGTGAAAGTGCCGCTCACCCTTTTCGAGTGGATGAACGACTGAAACTTTTTTTAAGGTAAAAAAACTCTTTAGTGTTGCTTTAACTCCGTGGTGTTTTTGATACGTTTTAGCTATGATTTAAACTAAGGTAATCTACTTGTTGTTTTTGTTTGGCCTGTTTAAGTCCTAAAGGGCTTTTATTGATACTTAGCGGAATTTCCCTAAAGTTGCGTTTGTTTCACGAAAGCCTTTTGTTTATGTTGTTACTGCTGAAACCGTCTATTATGTGTGCTAAGAACATTCATAAAATATCATTATCAAATTATTAACGGAGGTGCCGAGGAGCTCCTCAATTAAATACACAAAAAATACCGTTTAGGTTTTTACAATCAAAACTTTGTTTAACTTGATTATTACACTTTAAAATATGTAACGATATAAAAAGGTTTTTCAAAATTCTTATTTTGTCATACATTTTTAGTTCGTAAATGGAATCGATAAAACTTACTAGATTTTTCACCATTCTTGTATTTGCCAACATTTGTGAATTCTGTGTTAAATTGAATCATGGGTATTTTTGGATTTATGCCATTTTTTTATTGATTGGCCAAATACAGCTTATATATCTGTGGAAATAAAGCCACGTAATGTTTGATGTAGTTTTCAGTTTACTCAAGTCATTTAACAGACTTTGATTATCAGATAAAAACATGTAAAGAAGACCAGGTTATATTTTCACAAAAATTATTTTTTTTTTACATGAATTAAAATTATAGGGCATGTAAATTATATTTCACACAATGCTATCTCATGACCTCAAAACACTTCCTCGAACCAAAGCTAGAGGCTCTGTAATGGGGGTAGGATTAAGATCTTTTCTAAGGCCCCTGGTCACACAGGAGGACCAGCAGAACCTCATATTTTAGAAATATGATTTTAGTATTTAAATGGCAACTATGCACATTAATCTATTAAAAAGAGCGCTATAATAACATGCCCTTAAACTGTGTCAAGTGCGTGTGTGTCCCCCAATAGACTACTGGATTGTTCAGAAACACACGCAACATGAACGCATGCATAATGGCGAAGATGAAATTGGGGTACCTGAGTAATGGAAAAAACATGAAAAAGAGAAGAGAGCAAGATGGGAAAAATATGTTGTCACTAGTTTATGTTTTAGTTTATCTTAAAAAAGAAACGCTCTCAGTTACCCTGATGCTGTAACACAATATTTCTGAGAATGTGTGTTTTTTATGCAATCAAGCATTAGTAATGAAGCATTGAGCTGTAATAATGTCTGATTCACGAGTGAATCATTTGTTTGAATCAGTATATTTAAATGACTTGGAGAATCTTGTTGATAATGCATAAGTCTAAATTATTATGTTATTCTATGTACATATTTCCTGCATTTGTTTATATCTTAAAAAGACCTAAAAATAAATATGGACGGTCATTGAAACTTTGCTATAAGGAAAAAGCTGTTGATGGCCTATTAGTCATTTGCACAAAACTTTTTTATACAGATATTGAAACATATTGCAACGGGGTCCAGAGTAGAAATTAACCAGGGGCCCAAACCCTAGCATTACCCCTGACCAAAGCAATGCTTGTAAGGCAAAGCATTCCCTTTGTGTTGCATAACCAACTTCATCTACATAAGATTTCTCATCTACAGTAAGATTGCACAGTAGAAAGCTGGTAAGACGCTGCACTCGCAGTGTAAAAAACCTTAATATGAGTTTCATGTTACTTGCTTTCATAAATAGATGCCAGTTGCCAAGATTGCTGAAGTCTTTTTGAATTAAAAAGCAAAATATGACTAATATTTTAGCACATAAATCAATCTGAGACTTTATTAAAAATTGCTTTTAGCTTCTTCATAAAAGTTTCCTTTTAGACGGGTCCTTATTGTTAAGGCATTTTTGACACTTAAGTCAACATTTAATATGGACCCAGGTTTGCAATTCTGTTATGCAACAGGTGACTTAAATTCTCCTTACTTTACTAAGCACATTTTTAAGGGTTAAATGTTATTTCCCATGTGGTTGTGTCAGTGCTATGTATTTTGCAATGGCATTATAGTATTGAAAATGATTTGGTGGAAATCCAGGATTGTGTTTGTAATTTGTGTTGTGAAGCAGGATGTTAGAGGTGTGTTCATAATGCTGTAGTGCTAGTTGGGTATAGTAGTGTTTGTCTGTCAAGAAAATACAGGTTGTTTGTTTTCGTTAAACACTTCATTCTGAGAACAGTAAAGGTTTTTTTTTGTTCCCGGTCCCTTGCTGTCAACACTTTAACCTACAGTACTAACCACAAGCTATCTTCTGCTTTTTCTACACCATTTTCCTGCATGTCCACTAATAGTTTCATTCTCATTTGCTTTTCTTTAACCCCTTTCTGTTAACTGTTATACATTTCAGTATCTGTTTTTCTCTTTCTCAGAGGCCACTCGTGGTTCTGCTGTTAAAAGATTTTCTATCTCATTTGTGTGTCACCCGACCAATGGTATGTTTGTTTTTGTTCATTGTTTGTGTTCCCAACGCACGTTTCCTCCTCGCATTCATTATTTATATGATTTATTATTTTTTGTTTGAATGACGAGTTTCTCTGAGTTCACAGGAATATGCTCGTCATTGTTTAAATAAACAATTATTTATCTGCAATTTTTCTCGTCTACACTGTGATCACATGTATTAGAAAAAATGCTGTCAGTTAGTATAAACGTCCATTTAAAGGTTCAATAAAGTAAAAACAACATATTTAAGCAATATCGCTCGAGTAGGAGTGTGATATAGCTCTATATCGTCACGGCTGTGATTAGGCCAGAGGCACGAGGCCGTAGGCAATCACAGCCGTGATGATATAGAGCTATATCACACGACTCAGAGAGCGATATTGTTTTTATACAACAGTTCGACGGCACACGTTTGAAAAACGAAAACTAGAAAACAACATCGGAGTTATTTTAAAAGCCTCTTTGTTTGAGAACTACTTCATCCGCCACGGATTTGAGGGCGGCCAGAATAACAGGTAACACTTTCGGCTGCTTTGAATCTCAATGGACGGAAAAGCCGTTTCTTTATATTACCGTTTCTTGGTCACAAAGTGTAGTTTTAAGATTAGTTTAGTCGAGAATGTATATGTATTATATTAAAATCTGCAGTCGATTAGTAAAGATAGCGCCTGTTTGAACGTTTGCTTAGTGAGATTCGGTACGAATGAGAACCAAAGCATGAGCGGACATCAGTGTTCACTCACCCCGCTGACCACCGCCCTCTCTGGGCTACATCTCTGACAGGGATTCCCTGGCTCATTTGTTGGCCTTGTTTGTTTTTGATCATCAAAATGAGATCAAATCAGCAGTATTTGGTGTCATGATCAAACTATTACTTGTTTTTTATTCATATTTAGTGTCTTTTGTGTTGTTATTGTTTTGACGCGAGGTAAAAGTTAATAAAACTATACTTGTATAACGTTACTATTGCATTCCCATTTACTCAACGCGATACGAGCACTCTATTATTATTAAACTTTGTTCTTGTCAGTAACGTTACTTTATAAAACGTTTTTTTTTTATAAGTATCAGAGAGATGTTTTTGCATGCTGCTTATGAATATATCAGTGGCGATATCTCATAACATGTTTTAATAGTCACGTCACGATAAAGTAAATGATCAATGTCCACATTTAAAAGCTGTGGTGCTTCCCTGCAGTTCCATGGTGTTTTCGCGTTCTGGGAAGAGATATTGCTCCAGAAAAAAAATAGTTTACATATTAATCGTCCACACGATGTGACAAGACATAACTTCCATTAAGTTGGAAGAGCGCTGATCTTTGACAGAATAATAACTTCCGATTGGGGATTCACAGACTGATTTACGAGCTAGTGAACTAATGAGACACACGGAGAGTGATTCAAAACAGCTTGTTTGTGTGTGTCCGCGTGTGGCCTGTTTAGGACCTCCATTTACTAGGTGGTGGAATGATACGAAAGGTGAAGCGGTTACTGTGCTGTTATCAGTAGAATATTGCACGCCTCTTAGCCAATCAGATTGGAGAACCAGAAAGAACTGTTGTATAATCTCTAATATTTGTCATATTTTAATATATTTCCTATTTTTGTATTATAATATTATTGTTTAATTGTAGTTGGTTAACTTCAATTCTTATAAAACATGAAATAATATATTGTGATAAAATATTTACTTATATACTTTGGCTTTAGTACTTATCGAAATTTCGAATGGTTTCCTTTTAAAATGTAGAATGAAATGTATTAACTAGGTAAAATGTAAAGCTTTATTAGAAACAAATATTCTGTATTTGTAATTATATTACTGCAAGGATTAGAAGTTATTCCGAAAATAATGTTATCATTTACTTCACCTAATGTTTATGTTGTTTTTGTATCATTTCATTGTCAGTGCACTGTAATCAGACTGTTCAGATCTGACTGTAACACAGATCACATGTATTAGAAAAAATGACACATATTTTGTGTCAAGAAGATGCATGTATGTGCACTTTAATGGATATAGACACAGTCAGAGTCGTACAGGCAGTAATATCAGAAGCAAACAGGTATGGCAGGGATAATCCAGAATCATAAATCTAAAACACAGGCAAAGATCAGGGCAGGCAGCAAGAATACATAAATCAATATTACCAGGCTTAAGTCAAAGCAAACACGGGCAGGAATAAACAGCAGGCAGTCCAAGATCAACAACAGGTAAACCGGTTCAGGATAATAATAATAACGCTTTAGTATGCAGCTGGGACAAACAATACCTTACACTGGGTGTAAAATTCAGGTGTGAACACACCACTGATCTACTGGCCGTCCTTCAACGTGATACCCAGCCGATGCATAATCAACGACCACCGACGGAACCCGTTTAATCTCCTTACATACCGTTTACATCCCATATAATATCTCCCAAGGGTTTTTTTCCCTCCTAGGACTTTTTTCCCTCCTAGGCTAAAAAAGTCGGGAGGTTTTTCACCTAGGGGGTTTTTCAACCCCGGGGAGTCAGCCGACATTGACTTAACTAGCACCCTCTTGTATACAAGACATTATTAATACGCTCATTGTAAAGTTTATTCATAGCCACTGTATTTTGCTACTTATAATGTCTGTCGATTTTTCGTTTTTTCTACTCCTTCTCTTAATGTACAGCTGCTTTGAAACAATTTCCAGTTGTAAAAAGCGCTATATAAATAAAATTGAATTGAATGGTAACAGGTGAATGTGCAATCAGTTAGACGTAAGGTATGTGGGTAATGAAGTTTTAAAACTCGGGGGATTGGGACCTTTTGTGACCGGAAGCAGAGATCATAACAACACAGATATCAAAATGTCTTTATTCTTGTTATTTTGTTAAATTACAAAATGTACATTTGACACTTTTTTCTTCGCTTTTACAAATGCTGACTTAACTTGTACATTAAGCAGTTGTCGATGAAAACATGAGATTAAATCAGTTTGAATCAGTCCGAAGGTATATGTTGTTACAACACTTGATGAAGATCAGTTATCAATACATTGGATACAGGGTGGTTCATGGGTCTGTTTTTGGATAAAAAAAACAAAGAACTTTAAAGGTGTTGAAGCTTTGTGATTGAGTGTTTTAATTGGCTATGAAGCAATTAAAGATTAAGAAATCCCCAATATAATTAAATAGATTATTTGAATAAATTATTTTTGCATTTGTCTTCTAGAAGCATTTGTAGTGCATTGGTATTATGGCAGGGTTTATAAATCTTATAATATTTCCTTTTAGCGTAAATCTTTCTTTTTGTCTTTATTCTTCACGGCATTCCAACATCTATGGCATTTTAGTGTAATTAAAGGCGGAGTGCACAATGTTTGAAAAACGCTTTGGAAAAGGAGACTGGCCGACTACCAAAACACACTTATAGCCAATCAGCAGTAAGGAGCGTGTCAACTAACCAACATCCTTGCCGGGTTGCTTATGTGTGGGGTGTTTCTTTTAAAAGAAGGTCCAGATTCTATTGGGGTCGGGGCGTTTTTGTTTAGGTGATTTCAAATATCAACATTGGCTTTCAAACATTGTGCACTCCGCCTTTAAAATCATTTAAATATCTTTACGAGTAATGTTAATTTGATTATTGTTAATGCATTAATGTTTTATTCTGTTTAAATACAACATTATTAACAATGTTTGTTGTAAAAAAGTTACCATTTAGAAAGAAGCCAGAACACCAGATCTGAACAATAAAAAAATATTAAACTGAGATTAACTCATAATTCAGCGTTGTTTAGAAACTTGGCAATTTTTGGCGTACCATTTTTATTGTTTGTTTTCCTTTTTTAACTGCTTTTCTATATGGGTCAGTGTTATCCAGTATTTTCAGTGGTAAGTGTTCATTCACATGATCTATCTTTCCAATTGGTATTTGTTTTATTTTGGCTTTAGACCCTATCTTGTGTAAGTTTCTAATGTTGTTTGTGTCCAGTCTTTAGGCTTTTACCTCATAAGTCCAACATGAATCTCTCCTACTTTGGGCTTTAATAACTTTATATTATAGTTTCTTCGATGCATTAACACAAAACTTTTTTTTACAAGAAAACTGCATATGTCCATTTTGTTAGTTTTCTTGTTTTTAATATGTTCTATAAAGTTAAATTAAGTCTAATTTCAAAAACCTGATTTGTCTTATATTTATTAAGCTCCTTTACTCATTCATTCATTTATGCATTTATTGTAAACGGGTCTTCATACATTAGGAAATGTTTTGTGTGTCAAGAAAGACAGTACTTGTACTCTATATTAGCCTTAAAGAATCTGAATGTTTAAATGGCCAGTACTTCTATTAATTTACTGTGTAAATCTTTTTCGAGCTATACACTTTTACATTGTATGACAGTCATTACGGGTCTACAGTTATTCTATAATACAGTATATATTATTTGATGAAAGATGGTGTTTGATTTTTTTTATTATACATTTTTAACATTGGTGTTTTTCATTATGTGCTGTAAGTAAATGCTGGCAAAAGGGAAATTATAATGTATGCATCCGAGTAGTAATTAATTATATAGGTAGATAGATTATCATTTTCACATCATAAATCCATTTAAGCCAAATTATGTTTCTATAACCCATCTGCCTCCATTCTGCAGATCTCAAACTCATGTTTGATGGTGTTCAGTATTTGTGTGTTGTAATTTTCTGTGGGAATGAATGAAGCCCTTATCTTTGCATCAAGGTTTAATTTACAAATCACCCTGTAATATTACTGAAGCCAAGAAGTTTTATTTGACTGTGTTTTACTTATATTACTGTCTTTTTCATTGAAGTGTTTGAGTTGTACTCCATGGTTCCTTCCATCTGCCCATTGGAGACTCTTCACAATTCCCTGTCTCTCAAACAAGTGGATGACTTCTTAGCCTCCATCGCTATATTTCCTGATCCAATACTGGACATATCTGCATCATCTCCAGGTACTGCTCAAGATCAAATTTAACATTTGCCACTTAATGCAATATACAGCTTAGATTCTGTGCTTGTATTTAAGCTGTTTTTATTTTAACCCTTAGCTGTGCCCACAAAGAAAGGTCCTTTAAACACATACACTCCAGCCAAAGTTTTACCCTGTCCATTTACCCGGTCTCTTGTCAAGAGGACATCAACATGCTCACCAGACAAGAGCACATCAGGTATGTTAATGTTAACATATATTTTAATATACCTGATAAGAATCAGATTTCGTATATTAAAGTATATGTTAACATTAGAAAATAAATGACAAGACAAACAGAACAAGTGGAATATGTGTGTTTATAAACACATTAGTAGATGCAAATATTTACAAGTATGTATGGCCTGTACAAAGCCCAGGCCTGAACTTTATTGAATACATTTTACCCAACATTAATGTCTGATCAACTCAAACTTTGCTTAGATGTAAATCTGTACATGTCATGCTGTAAATAGCGACCAAAATTAGTACATTACCCACCATTTTATCACACTATATTGTTAGTTATTAGGAAAAACTAAGCTTGTTTTCTACAATTAGTAAGATCATAAACATGAATGAAATTCAAGTAGTAAATGAATGTAATATATTTAATATACTTGATATTGTTGTTTAATACAGTGGTTCTCAAACTTTTTCAGAGTGCGGCCCCCTTTGTGTACGGTGCATTCCTTCGCGACCCCCAAAGAAAATTTATAACAAAAAACAGTTCTAAAACTTCACATTTTAATTAAACAAAACATTAAATTATACAAAGTAGTGCTGCCTTATTTTTTCTAGGTTTAATTTCACAGAATTCATGATAAATGAATGTATTTTATAAAATTGGGGCCCCCCTGGCACCATCTCGTGGCCCCCCTGGGGGCCCCGGACCCCAGTTTGAGAACCACTGGTTTAATACAACTAAATCTGTAGCTTAGGAGTGAATGTTTTTGTTTATAAAAATTAAATGAATTCAGTAACCTCAGCTGTCAATGTTAAATCTGTTTATTGTCTGTTTTCTCCTCAGCTCAAGATGTTTTTCCAGCAAGAGAAGTTTTAGATCACAGTAAACGTGACAGTAAAATCTTAAGTCAAACCTCAGAGAATAAGCAGCTTCTCCCAGCGGTCAACATCTCCATTCCTTCATCAGCTGGATGTTATGACTGCATTAATAAAAACCAACAACAATCTACTGACATATCAAACACCTTCTCTGGAAAATAAGACTGTTACAACCATCTGTACCATCTGTAAACCACCACTCAAGAAACACAAAGTGACTTCAAATCACAGTAAACAACAGGATACAATCAAAGAAATGGCTAACAAACACACATGAATGTGCAACATTCCTAAAATTATGAACAATTCATATGTATATACAGTATATATAAATAAAGAACCAATGAACCAAAGCTTGATTTTCTTTAGACTGATGTGATTTATTGTTTTTAAGGGAAAAAAATTCCATTGCCTTTACTGATAAGAATTACAATAGTCATTTAGTCTTCATTAGTATTAAAGGGGTCAGTAAAGGCAATGGATTTTTTTTCCTTAAAATTGAATTGAATCTTTATTGTCATTTGTACACCGTGTATACAATGAAATTACATTGCCTACCCGGCCAGTGCATGATAAATATAATAAATAAATAAATAAATAGATAGTTATAAAAGTAATAAAATCAATATAAAATAAGTAAAAGAGAAACAACAATATGTTCTGCCATTGCACATGATTAAGATATTAAGAGTTCAGTGACCTAATGGCCCAAAGATAGAAACTGTTTTTAAATCTGTTTGTCCTGCTCTTAATGCTCCTGTATCGTCTGCCAGAGGGCATAAGTTTGAACAATAGTTGACCTGGATGTGAGCGGTCGGCGGTGATTGCTTTAGCTCTTCTGAGACACTGCGTACTAGCAATGTCATCCAGTGTACGTAGGCGACTGCCTATGATGTGTTGTGCTGCCTTAATGACCCTCTGCAGGTGTCCCCTGTCCGCCACTGTACAGTTAGCATACCATACTGTAATTTCATAAGACACATCACTCTCAATAGCCCAGGAGAGGTCTTCAGTTATATGTATTCCTAGGAATTTGTAAGAGGACACTCGTTGAACACAGTCTCCATTGATGTTCAGTGGTGCTGGTTCCCCCTCCTCCTTATGTCTCCTGAAATCAATGATCATCTCTTTAGATTTACTGGTGTAAAGCAGTAGGTTATGTTCAGTGCACCAACCTGCAAGCCTGTTAATCTCATCCCTCTATGCGTTCTCATCACCTCCATTGATTAAGCCGATAACTGTAGTATCATCAGCAAATTTAATGATGGTATTTGATGGGTGGGTGGATGTGCAGTCATATGTGTACAGTGAATACAGGAGAGGGCTCAGCACACAGCTCTGAGGGGAGCCTGTGCTGAGCGACAAGGTGGAAGAGCACGTGGTGCCTACCTTTACCGTTTGAAGGCGGTCAGTCAAGAAGTTCTTGATCCAGGCACAAATGGAAGGGGGGATATCGATGGTGGTCAGCTTATCCACTAGGATATCAGGTATTATGGTATTAAATGCCGAGCTGTAATCTATGAATAGCATCCTGACATAATTCCCTGACTGCTCCAGATGGCTGAGTGCTGTATGTAGAGCAGTATTGATGGCGTCCGCCGTAGATCTATTTTTCCTTTAGGCGTACTGATGTGGATCTAGATTTGGGGGGAGCCAGGACTTAATGTGGTTTAAGATGAGCCTCTCAAAGCATTTCATGACAGTTGATGTTAGAGCGATAGGTCTGTAGTCGTTTGGGCACTTTGGGGAAGGAGACTTTGGAACAGGGATAATGATAGCTGTCTTCAGGCATTGAGGGATGGTGGCCTGTGACAGTGAGAGGTTGAACAGCCTAGTCAAAACTCCCACAAGCTGGTCAGCACAGGCAGAAAGTACCTTACCAAGTACTCCGTCCGGACCTGCTGCTTTCCTGGTGTTCACCGTCTTCAGCACCTGCCTCACTTGATGTTCCTGGAGCGTGAGTGTGTCGTAGCTGCAGGTCTGTGGTGGTCGTGCTGCTGTATGTGGTGTCTCACTTTCAAAGCGGGAAAAGAAGATGTTCAATTCCTCAGCCAGTGATGCATCAGCATTGGTGATGACAGGTGTGGAGCCCTTGTAGTTGGTAATGCTCTCAAGTCCCTGCCATACCTGCCTAGTGTTGTTATTGGCGAGTTGTTCTTCCACTTTCCTCTTGTGAGCCTTCTTAGCAGCTTTAATGCCTCTCTGCAGCTCTGCCCTCGCCACACTGTACTGTTCTTTATCACCTGACTTAAAGGCATGGTCACGGGTTCTCAGGAGTTTATGGACATCTGAAGTCATCCATGGTTTTTGGTTTGGATATATCCGGATGCGCTTCTCCACTGTTACACTTTCAGTACAGGTTTTTATGTAGAACAGAACAGTCTCTGTGTACTCCTGTAGGTCAAGATGATCAAATATGCTCCACTCCGTGTGCTCAAAACAATCTTGAAGCTGAGAGAGTGCTCCATCAGGCCAGATTTGTACGTTCTTTATGACAGGTTTAGATTTCCTCCTGAGAGGGGTATATGCAGGAACCAGAAAAAGTGAGAGATGATCTGACATGCCTAGGTGTGGAAATGGTACTGTCCTATAGGCTTGCTTTAAATTGGAATAAACCTTGTCTAATGTATTCTTCCCTCTGGTTGAGCACTGTACATACTGAACAAAATTAGGAAGCACAGACTTAAGGCAAGCTTGGTTGAAGTCCCCAGCCACAATAAAAGCACCCTCTGGATGAATCTGCATTTGTTTGTTCATAATGTTGTAAAGCTGTGTGAGCGCTGTGCTAACATTAGCACCTGGGGGAATATACACAGCAGATATAATCACCGTCGTGAGCTCTCTGGGCATATAGAATGGTCTGCACTGCACAGTCATTATTTCTAAGTCCGGGGAGCACTGTGTATATATAACCCTACTGCTTGTACACCAGTCTGAATGAACATAAATACAAAGTCCTCCTCCTTTGCTCTTACCGGAGCTTTTGGTCCTGTCGTAGCGGTGTATAGAACGGCCGGTTAGCTGAACAGCCGAGTCCGGGATAAGTGGATGTAACCAGGTTTCTGTGATGATCATTAAACTGCAGTCTCTGATGTTTTGGTTGTTCGCTATAAGTAACTCCAAATCGTCACTTTTATGTACGATAGACCTGGCGTTAGTTAGGAAGATGCTTGGTAGCGAGGGTTTGAAAGGCCGTTTCCTTAGCCGATCTAATAGGCCGCCCCTGCAGCCACGCTTCTGCCTTCGCTCTCAAAGTGGTGCTGTTGGTTAGTAGCCTTATATTTGTTTGGTTTAATTACACAGAATTCATGATAAATTAATGTATTTTATAAAATCTCATAAAACTTGGGCCCCTCTGGCACAATCTCACGACCCCCAGTTTGAGAACACCCGGCTTACACAAATTATTATGAACTTTGAAGGTTTTGGTGTTTAATGAATCCGTTTTCTGTTTCTGTCTCTTATACACTAATAAATACTGATTTAACAGCTTACAGCACATGTGAGAATATCACGAGTATTAATGAGTTCATCCAGTTGTGAATGTGAAAGTGAAACTTTAAATCGGGATCCATTTTGAGTTTGCAGCACAAAAAAAAAAACTAGGTGAGCAGTGAAAACTCCATAAACAATTTTATTTGACATGTTATTAAATGGGTAGTAAATGATGTGAGATGATATTGTAGTCAGCAGTAAGGAAGTGAGGATCAACAGCTCGACACAGGTAAGAACTGAACTGACTGACAAACACATATTAAATTTCCCTCACAAGACCACATGAATTAAGTGAGTGTGGCGATTATGGATTGGACAACGCGGGGAAGAGGAGGACTATATAAAGAGCATCAGAAGTTGCAAACGGGGCAGTTTATTCTAGCCGATCCGGTGAGAGGAGTCGAGGGTCTGGGCGAGTTCAGCATTGAGAAGGCGGAAGAAATTATTTGACTGGGTGAAGAAGGATTTAGGGGCACGAGTGATTGGGCTGAGTATATAATATTTGAATGATAATCTGTGAAACAACACATGCAAATCAATGATGTATTCTGAGTGATTGCAATAGGAATTCTCAACCGAAGTGTCACCGAAGGAGGATTTCCAGCGATTGATAACCGATGGCGGGAAGGTTAAAAGCTAAAAGGAGAAGGAGACAAAGGGAGAGTGTTATCGCCGCCTGTGAGTACCTCTGAGCATTTGTAAACAACATCATATTGAAGAGTAAATCATTCAGCGAGGGTTGTGAGTTCTAGCATAACAGGTGAGCGGCCCCACTGTGGAAGGGAGTTGTGGGTGAGCCGGAAATCACAAGTAGAGGAAGACGCAGGGGTGTCGCGATGGCCACATTTGATCCTCTGTTGAAATCAGCGCCCAACGAATCCCAGGACGAGTCCCAATCAGCCGTGGTTGTGACCCTACTTCACTTAGAGTGTGTGGAGTGCAGTGGGTGAGTCCTTGTCCTTGCCGTGAGTGTGTACACTTGGAGTATTTGCAGTGTTATGCTGTGTCTGTGCTGTCAGTAACCACCTCTAGGCTGGATGAGTCTTGGTAAAGCAAGTGGACGTTGATCCTGGTGAGGTAAAATCTCTATTCACATGCCATTCGCGACACATCCTGTATTGACACCCTGAATCGACATCTTGGATCGTCTTGTCCCCACGGGGGTGGTAGTTGAACTAACAACGCAAGTAAGACTTGTGTGAGTAAAGTGGAACGTATTTATACAAGGAGGAAGCTTGGCTGCTGAAAGAGGAAATTAGCTGCAGGTTAATGCCAAGACATCTTCACCGCTAAAGGTCTGTAAATTTAATCTACTTACTGTTCCGCAGTCTACTCATCATAAGCCCACCATCCAGAACAAATTATGTTATGTGAAGTATTCAACTGTTGTTGAGAAGTCGTAGAGGAAAGTAAAGCCCCAGTCACCTGTAAAGTACTTACCTTCTGCCCATAGCTAAGAGCCAGCAGATTGTGTTGTACGCCGCCTGAAGCGAAAGCAAAGCCCCAGTCACCTGTAAAGTACTTACCTTCTGCCCATAGCTAAGAGCCAGTAGATTGTGTTGTACGCCGCCTGAAGCAAAAGTGAAGCCCCTGTCACCTGTAAAGTGTTTACCTTCTGCAAATAGTCAAGAGTCAGCCTAGCGTGTTGTATGCTGCCTGAAGTCAAAGTACAGCCCCAGTGACCTGCAAAGTACTTACCTGTTGCCCATAGCTAAGAGCCAGCAGATTGTGTTGTACGCTGCCTGAAGCGAAAGTGAAGTCCCCGTCACCTGTAAAGTGTTTACCTTCTGCAAATAGTCAAGAGTCAGCCTAGCGTGTTGTACGCTGCCCGAAGTCAAAGTACAGCCCCAGTGACTTGCAAAGTACTTAGCACACGCGAACCGCTATAAGCCAGTATACTGTGTTGTATATCTCCTTGCAGGCCAAAGGAAACCCCGTGCCCACCCCTGATATCCATCGTGTTGCTTACTGACACTAACACTATGGCAGGTAATGGAGACATGGGACATCGACACCATAACAATGATCTGGCGGTGAAGAGACAAAAGGACAGGCATATAAATACATAGACTAAATGATGCACAGGTGATGAGGATGATTAGTGTTTAACTAAATGTCCAGGGGTGTATTCCAGAAAGCAGGTTATGTGACTTACCCTGGTAAGTTTAGGAGTAAGCGGCAGCCCCGCCGCTCCCATAACGCGCATCACGCGCTGTGCGTAGGGCACCACGTGCTGAGGGGGCACCAAAAATAATAGCCTAATGAAAAAAATATATAATGCTGATATTATTTCATAAGCCCATAGAAATATTATTAGGCAATTTTTATTCATGTATATGTTACAAAAAAGAGGGGACGAGATAATTTAATTGCTCTAGTATAGAAAGTATATGCCCCTCAGCCTTTGATGGTCCTTTCCAGTTGATCGCGAGGGCGCCTGACGAAGTTTGACAGAGGCCGTTTCTCAATCCGAAGGCTGCAGCCTCCAGAGCTCACATTTCTAGGCTGCATATACGTCATCAAAACTTTCTTATTTCGTAATTTTAACGATTATACAGTTGACTATTATTCTTAGTTAATCGTAAATTGTTGTAATATGCATATGACTTGCTAATGTAATGTTCAGTTATCTAAAATAAACCAGGCTTGATGACGTATGCAGCCTGCATATGGGATCTCGCGCAGGCTGCAGCTATCGGATTGAGAAACGGCCAGTCAGTATAGGCAACTTTTGGAAATGGCCCTGAAAAGACAGCAGGAGTCAGTATCAGAAAAAAAGAAACTGCGGGATGATGCCCGTGCATCGCTTGCTGGCCCAGGTAAGTCCATCATGTTTAATCATTCCTAAATATGGGAAATGTGCATGGGCTGCAGCTGCTGCTAATCGTAATGCGCCTCGAACTTGCGGTTCTGACATTAATGTTAGCAAACTATGTTGTTATAATTTATAACTTCAGTGCAAGTTAAATTGAGATTTTACTGTAAAACATTACATATGCATATGCATTTTACAAATAACTGATGCAGCTGTTTCTTTCTCAGCAGTAGTTTATTTTGTGGTTTATTTTGACGTGACGGTGGTTAATACTTTCTCAGTAAAAGTAACGTTAGCAGTCAGTGCACATAATAGGCTAACAATTCCTGACTGTTAATTATAAATCGTCATTATATATGATATGAAGCAAACAATGTGACACTTAGTTCTCTGAATCTTTGTTTTATTTAAGAATATTATTCTTGTTTACTTATTGATGTTTATTTAATGTAATTTATTTAAAGTGACATTGTACTTGGGAAAAACATGTTTGGATTATTTTGATAATTTAAGTTTGGTAATTTTTTTTCTATTTTGCTATTCTATAAAAGTTTGCACTTTCAAATGTGTAGTGTGTTTTGGCTAAAGCTGTGAAGATTTAACTTTTTGCTATTAAGTTATGTGTTTGGTGATAAAAAATTAAACTGGCAAAAACAAAGTTTTTTTCTCAGGGTCAGGGTGGGGGGCATTATAAAGGAATTATGCTTAGGGCACCGAAATGGCTAGCAGCGGCACTGGTAAGCGGATAACCTCTGCTTTTGGTTCCAAAAACGGAGATAACTTTCGGGTTATGTAAGTGACCAAAGCAACTGATTCTGAGGATAACCTTTTCTGTAGCAGGTTATGTTGCAGGGTAAGTTTATTTTAGTTAATGAAACAAAGCTTTGTAGGATCTCTTGCGCATGCCTGTAAAGCATTTATTTTATTACATTTACAGACTAAATGGACTAAATACTATACATTTAATTATGCCCATTATTAATATATCTCCAAATATCACTGAATGTATGAAACACAATCCCATCAGTTAATTAATGTTAACAATAAAGTATATTTCAATATCAATGTTGTCAATTTATAAATAACTTTTTGAGAACAATTTGAGATTAATCTAAAGTCATAATAAATTTTGCAATTTAAAAAGTTTTATTTTTAAATATAACTTGAACCTTTAACTGCCCCCACCTTCATCTGACTTGATGGCTGACGATTTTGCTTCTTTCTTTGTGAAGAAAACAAACACTATCAGCAGTCCGTTCTCTGCAATGCCACCTCTTGCACATGCTTAAACTCCTGATACATGCTTGCTCCCCTCTTTGCTTGCTCGCTAGATCCCATACCCATCCATCTCCTTTAGGCCACTCCTCCATTGTTTATCCCTGCTCTCACCCACATGACCAACTCCTCTCTTTCCACTGGTACATTCCCCACAGCTTTTAAAGAGGCCTGGATAACACCACTGCTGAAGAAACCCACAATTTATCCTGCAATGTTAGAAAACTACAGACCGGTATCTCTCCTTGCCTTCATTGCCAAGACTCTTGAGTGTGTGGTTTAAACCAGCTCTTCTCCTTCTTCACACAAAATAACCTCCTAGACAGCAACCAGTCTGGTTTCTAGAGCACTCACTACACTGAAACTGCGCTGCTCTTAGTCATGGAAGCTCTAAGGCAGACATGGCAAATAATCTGTACTGATCCTACTGGATCTATCTGCCACTGTTGATATTGTCACATCCTCCTGTCGACCCTTAAGGCTATGGTTGTCTATGGCACGGCGCTACTATGGTTCAGGTCTTATCTCTCAGGGGGGTCATTGAGAACAGGTATCCCCAACCTTTTTTCACCGCGGACCGGTTTCAGCTTAAAAAAAATTTCGCGGACCGAGGGATGAGATTTGGGGGGGGGTATTTGGGGTCGCTGAGTTGCTGTTCGAACAAAGTTCTGAAAATCCTCCTTTTCGAAATGTATAAGTAAGTAAAGATAACAACCATGCATTAGGAAAATTAATAATTGCTTTATTTGTAGTATATTTTCTATAGACGTGTATAACCATATTTTGGCGGATTGTTTTTTACTTTCATTGTTTTTACTAGTTTGCCTACCCATTTAGTCTTAATAATTAATGGTAGCCAGTAGTAAATATGAGGGACATGTTGTCAAAATGATTGATGGTGACCTTTCACCTTAGGGGAGGGGCTAACCTTTTGACCTCAGGGGAGGGGCTGACCTTTTGACCTGCGAGGGAGGGGTGACCTATGACCGGACCACCCACGTCGTGAACCTTTGACCGGACCACCCACGTCGTGAACTTTTGACCGGACCTCCCACGTCGTGAACTTTTGAACCGACCGCCCACGCTGCTCTGAACTTTTGAACCGACCGCCCACGTCGCTCTGAACTTTTGAACCGGACCGTCCACGTCGCCTTGAACTTTTAACCGGACCGCCCACGTCACGTTGACATGTTTATGTCCGGGGTTATCTCCGGGTGCGTTAAATCATGTCCTCCTACGATAATGTTGACATGTTTACGTCCGGGGTTATCTCCGGGGCGCGTTAAATCATGTCCTCCTACGATAAAACAATAAAAACAGTGTTTACACAAGTGGTCTTCATTAAAACACATTCCATGCTCCCATCATAATTTATATAAGGTGGGCCCCCGATATGTCTAATAAAAGCCGGGAAAATCACAGTTACGAAAATCACAAACATGGATACACCGTGCAGCTCGCTCAGTACTCCGGCGAGTGATTGGCATATTGACATGAATCATCTCGCCATGGCGCCGAAAAAACCACGCAGGCATATCTGCCTGACAAAGTTTCTTCACGAAAATAAGAACATCGTCGCTGATGAAATTTTGCTAGAAAGTAGCATAGTAGTCGGTTACAAGTTTAACAAAGAGACTCGTACCGTAATACTCTACAGCGCTGAGAAAAAAGGTGAATATACACCAGGACTGGACTCGCGCATAGTTTTCAGTGACAAGGACTGGACATTGTTTTACAACAATGTC
Source organism: Misgurnus anguillicaudatus (assembly GCF_027580225.2). Classification (NCBI taxonomy): domain Eukaryota; kingdom Metazoa; phylum Chordata; class Actinopteri; order Cypriniformes; family Cobitidae; genus Misgurnus; species Misgurnus anguillicaudatus. Next base: position 11,405,792 of record NC_073348.2, on the reverse strand, counting down.
TGGAAGGATCTGCAAGATTGTCGCGAAGAACCGTTGTACATCGCAGAATGGGATGCCATAACTCCCAAAGGACGGTACAGAGTGGTGGGCGACCATTCTAAAAAGAGACCGGGGGACTGCGTCTACTTTTTCTTCTGCAAAGACAACGCGAAGCTTCGCGAGCCACTGGTGGGGGTTCTACCTGACGAGCACTACAGTCTCTATGAGATGCAATTTTTGTTCAAGTGGCGTGATCTGTATGGCATGGAAAACATTTTTTCAACCATAAACAAAATGTTCAAGTGGTGCGACATGTACGAAGGCTATTGCAAAGTTAAAGTGCAGCTGTTCCACCCCGAGAAATGCTCACGTGGCCAATATTCTCTCGGACCGTCTCCGCCCATTAACTACGCCCATTCGTCACGATCGTTATAAAGCAGTAGACGGGACCGCCTCCACCAACAATGTCTCAAGACAGCGATTCAGATAACAACCCCGGACCTTCTCTCTACATCGATGTTGACTCTTACAACGACAACGCTAACCAACACTTACCCGACGACGACCTTACTGAAGATTTCAGACGCCCATCAGAGGAGGGTCTGAGTCGCCTAAAAGAACTGAGCGCTAATGCCACCGATAACGCACTCGATAGCACAGATGGGTGCTTTACAGACGTTGGATTAAAAATCATTAAAGGAGTGATCGGAGTGCTGCTAAACCACCTTGTCAACAACAAGATCAAGCAAGAGTGTCTGGGGTGCGAGATAAACCACCCTAGTCAGCGTCAACATTCCTGTCTGTACGAACCGCCCTCATACTTTTTCGACTTGCACTTTGGAGAGTTTACAGACAAGCTGTTTCAACCCATCCTACATCCCATCGTCAACTACGCTCTACAGCGCAGCGGTCTAAAGGCTGATCCTCGGGCTATTCAAGGAGCTGCAGGAGCTATTCTCCACGAGTTAAAAGACGAGCCGAACATCATCTCGAAACTAGAAGAAATCTCAGAAAACCTGCAGGGCGACGACACAGACGCCCTAATTTTTGACATCGTCGATTTCTGGAAAACGAATACAGTTAAAGAGTAACCATCAAAACATGGGAAACTTCTGCAGACCGCGAATCATCATACCCTCTTTGTTTAAAGGGTATTACAGAAGGCAACTGATGGACTTGATGCATAAGGCAATTGAGCCGAAAAATGAACCCGCCGCGGAAAGCGTTCGTCTTTCAAATTTCAAGGAAAAAATGGCCGCTGTGAGAGGACTGTCAAATTCATGGGACCGTATGAGTAACTTCTGCATTAAAGACCGAGCATCGGTCTGTTCTAACCTCAGAAAAGTTTTGGACGTTGTCTGTAAATGTAGAGATGAGATGGGGATTACAGAAATCATGTGTATGTGTACATATGTATCCGAGGTCTGTCTGGCGCTGATTTCAAAAGATGAGAAACAGGATATTAACAAAATTGTCGAAACTCTGGTCGACTACATGCTCGACCGAAACATGATGTCTTGCGTACATTTTCTCGACTGGCTGGATATAATATAAAGTTATATCAGTGTTACCCTCTATCCTACATGTAACCATTTTTTGTAATCATTATGTAACCCCTTTTATATACTTGTGTAACCATTTTTGTAATCATCATGTAACCCCTTTTATATACTTGTGTAACCATTTTTGTAATCACCATGCAACCCCTTTTATATACTTATGTAACCATTTATTTTAAACACTTATGTAACCATTTTAAACGCCTATGTAATCATTTATATTAGCGACTATCATATGTAACCATATTATGTAACCATTTAAATAAAGTCTGAAGCATAAAACCTTTGTCACCCATTCTTTTGCGGACGGGGAAAAAGCTAACATGGCAGAGCTCATGAAGAAAACATATTACACACCGTCTAACCCCGGTTCGTTAGGAGGTAAAAAGCGTTTAAAAGATGCCGTTTTAAAGGACACGGGCGTTCGACTTACCGATCAACAGGTTTCAGAGTGGTTGTCAGGCGAGGACGCCTACACATTACATAGAACCGCTCCTATAAAATACAAACGGAATAGAGTCGTTGTTTATGGTGTGGATACACAGTTCCAGGCGGATCTCGTCGACATGTCGGCTTATTCCACGGAGAATGATAATATAAAATTTTTACTGACTTGTATAGACGTGTTTAGTAAATACGCATGGACGCGCGTGCTAAAGAATAAGAGCGGGCTGGAGGTTACTAAAGCCTTTGAATCTATACTCAAAGAGGGGCGAGTTCCACAGAAATTGCAGACGGACCAGGGCAAGGAATTTTTTAACAAGCATTTTCAAGATTTGATGAAAAAGCATGGTATTTACCATTTCGCTACCGCCACGGATTTGAAAGCGAGCGTCGTAGAAAGATTTAACAGGACATTGAAAAGCAGGATGTGGCGGCTTTTAACGGCCACTAATTCGCGTCGATACATAGATGTTTTACAAGACATCACGCAAGGATACAACACGGGTTATCACAGGAGTATTAAAATGCGACCGGTCGACGTCAATAAGGAAAACGAATCCCTGGTGTTTCAAAACCTGTACGCAGGTATGAAGAACGAGAAACGGTCGTTTAAATTTAAAGTAGGTGATGTTGTGAGAATTTCTAAAGTCAGAGGCACTTTCGCCAAAGGTTACGAGCAGAACTACACAGAAGAATTTTTCACCGTGGCCGCATGCGTACCGAGACAGCCTCCGGTCTACAGACTTTCCGATTATGATGGAGAAATCATCGACGGTGTTTTTTACGAAGAAGAGCTACAAAAAATTATTGTGAGCAAAGACAAGTCGTTTAAGGTAGAAAAGATTTTAGGGGAGAAAAAACAAGGCCGAAATACGCTCGTTTTAGTCAAATGGTTAGGTTGGCCCGCTAAATTTAATAGCTACGTAGACAAAAAGGCCCTGGTGGACTTGCAGCCGTCTTAAAAACGCGTACATCATGAAACGTAAATTCATTTGAGCCAAAAGCTACCATGGACGACGACGGCTTCTACGTCACACTACCTTGCAACGCCTCTTTGTCAGTTTACCCCGACAATCGAATATCTAGCTACAGAACAAAACTAGCAACGCCTATCGACTTGAAAGGACGATGGACGGTAGGACTGTGCGAGATTGAATATCCTAGAAGCTGGTACAACTTTAACAGAGATGACTCAGCTTTCTCGCTAAACATGTACCCCGGTCGTAAGACAGATGCGACCCAAAATCCCGACAGGAACCCTAAGGATGACCAACTATCGAGTTGGTTTGTTTCAAAGGTTTTAAATATACAGCCCGGGTACTACGGTAATGTTCAGACGGTGATTAAAGCGATCAATGCAGCGCTAACTACATCAGGGTTACTGACTCTCGATCATATAACAAACAAAGTTTATCTGTCGGCCAAGCCTAACGTTTCATTGACCTTCTACGGAAAGCTAGCCCATATTTTAGGTTTGATACCGAATGTTCCTTTAGGACGAGAAAACTACAATGAAAAAGCTGATTTTGAAAGAGACGTCCTGACCTATGCTCCTCATCAAACTGATATCCACGCCGGCTTTTACACAATTTACGTTTACACCGACATTATCGAATACCAGACCGTGGGAGACTCGCAAGTACCCCTTTTGAGATGCGTACATATTACGGGTAAAGACAAAGATTCCGTCAGTATCAGGTACGACAAACCTCACTACGTGTCGATCAACAAGTCGCTCATCACGGACATCACAGTCGAATTAAAGGACGACCAAAATCGCGAAATACCATTTTCTCACGGAAAAGTTGTTGTAAAATTGCACTTTAAACCGGCTAAACAATCTGGGCTTTGAAAATGAGCTATTACAATCATCGCGCGATGAACGCGGACGATTACGTCGCCTATTACCGGGACCAGGCCGGTTCTGGACTACCAGGATACGCGGGAGGCTCCGTCATGTACGGCGCCGGTCTAGGTGGTCTTTTCAGAGGTTTGTTCAGAATGGCGGTTCCGCTGCTAAAAAAAGGATTCAGCATAGCAAAGCCTCACCTAAAAACGGCTGCTAAACACATAGTTTCGGACGTCGTCTCAAACGCTTTATCGAGCTTTCATACCGAAAAACCTCAAGACGGGTCCGGGCTGATGGTTATGGCACGCAAGCGACTGTATAAACCCCCGGGAGAGAGGAGGCGTGGTCATTCGATAAAGAAAACAAATAGCGGTCGGAAGAAACGCTCAGTAGCGCAAAGAAAGCGCAAGAAGCCTGCTAAACGAAGCGCGACGGTGAAGAGATCCCTAAAGACCATATTCTAACATGGCGTTACTGCACAACATGTCTGGAGAATGTATCAAGTCGGAGCTGGATATATTTACAGTTCCGCCGACGCAGACGTCTCTTGAGAAAAATGATTATTTAGAGGTTCCGCCTTTATCGGCTATATCAGACTCTGCGCCTCTGGAGTTTTTTATCGCCGGCACGGGTGAAGATTATCTGGATCTAAATAACACAATGCTCTTTCTCAGGCTTAAAATCACGAGACCTAACGGCACCGACATCCCAGACCCCGCGCCTGTCGGGCTAATAAACTATGCAGGGGCGACCGTGTTCTCACAGCTGGATATAAGCCTCGGCGACCGATTGATCTCTCAGAGCTCGAGCACGTACCCTTACAGATGCATCATAGAGTGTCTCATGAACTACAGTAAAGATGCTCTGGAATCTCTTTTCACGCCCGGTCTGTTTTACAAGGACACCGCGGGTCACACCGACGTCCGCGACCCCGTAGGCCGAAACAGGGGCCTGCTCAAGAGATCGTCTTTCACGCATGGCAGCCAAGCGGTAGAGCTGCTAGTACCTATTCATCTATCGCTGGTCAAGTCCGGGAACATCAGGCTGGAAGCGCGGTTTAAAAATCCGCTACCCCGCACCATCACGATGATTATTTATGCAGTGTTTGATTCGATCATACAGATTTCAAACCGCAGGCAGGTCATGGTCGATTATTATTGAGCGAAATGAATACTTTACAACTCACGGCCATCATGGACAAAATTTCGTGTAACACTCATTTCCTCGGAGTGCTCCCGTGCGATCAACTTCCCGAAAGACCGCTAAGGGTCTTACCCTCGATGGCCATAATCAACACTCACCCTTCGGAGTTGCCGGGCGAACACTGGCTGGCTGTTTATTTCGATCGAGAGGGATCAGCGTATTTTTTCGACAGCTTCGGAAATCCTCCCGAGGATGAACGTTTTCCATACACCATCAAAAACTTTTTAGCGCTCAACAGCGCCAATATATTATATTCGGGCAGACAAGTTCAAGATCTCACGACGGACGTTTGCGGACAGCACTGTGTGTTTTTTCTTTACCATTTAATCAGAGGTCGCGACTATAGCGACGTGATGAAGCTTTATAGCGACGATTATATTAAAAATGACAGAATGGTATCGCTTTTTGTGAAACGATTACGTAGGAATGAAAAATATGATAAGGACAAAATGAATATGTGTGTCCAGACTTGTAATTCTTTTGCATGCTTTTTCAATTAATGAGAATATGATGTATTTAAATAAAGACTCAAAGACATTCCATGTTTACTGTTTTTATTATAAAAATCTGCAATTGTACATTAAAATTCCATCCATGTTCTTCGGTCAATAGAAGGCGATTTAAACATTAATTCTGAAACATCTGATCGCTGCGTAGACGCGTGTAAACGCTTCATAGCTTTTTTAGAATGAGTTATCGGGGCTGTGGACCGCGAAGGCGTTCCTCTTAAGGAATGAATCGCACGTCTAACATGTTGACTCGGAACTGTAGAAAAAGGAATGTTTAATTCGGCAAAGGCTTGTAGAAACTCGTTCCAGCCCAACTGTCTTCGCTCGTCTCTGACCTTTTGGGGATTAGTAATGTTTTTTATCAAATCGAGCATGTGCGACCCCGGAATAGCACGTCCCTTAAACACAAACTCCCCCGATGTGTTCCACGCAGACAAATCTTTAGCTTTGGTCATTTTTTCTAATATGTACCGACTGTTTTTCACGCTTCTAGAGGGGACGTTCTTCACCACTTCGTCAGCAACAGCGTCCATCGCTGACTCTTCTTTGTCGTCTTTGCGATCGTCGACGGTACTGGTGGTTTGCGGTAAAGATAGCGTTAAAGCGGCGCTCTCTTGGTCCCCTTGTTTAACGACCGCTAAATACCTCGTCAGGATGTTGGAGTAAAGTTTGACTTTCTCATATTGATCCAAATCAGACCTTAGTAAAATGTTTCTTATGGAGGCGTCCAGATCATTTTCGACGACTTGCTGAATGTTCTCTCGAACGTTTTCCGATTTCAGCTTGTCCAGCTGATGGCGTGGCACTAAATACATTTTCTCCGCATACTCCATAATCAGCCCGTTCTAGAAGCTATTAAGCTGGAAATAAAGGGCACCGCCACGTTGTGCAGCGTGAGATGCTTTTTATCTCTCACAATGTTTTCAGTGTGCGCCAGGAGGCAGCGCGAGTTATCGCGCGATTTAGCATAGCCGTCAACCAGATCAATCAGAGTGTCTAACCGGATCGTTTGAGAATTTTCTGCATTTAGGGTTATTCCTTTAGCCTTCATGGTTACCTTTCCTTTAGCGGTACGATAGCCGTAAGACTTTGGTCCGCTAGAACAGAACTCTGTTATGAAATCACCATCGTCCAATTCGTTCGTCAGCTCCCCCAGATAATCCCCCAGCGGAGGATCCCAGTCGCCATCCCTAGAAACGAATATAACGCTGTCTGTGTCGGAATATAACAAACGATCGCCGAGTTTATCCATGAGTTCGTACAACTCCAGTCGCGCGTGAGCGGTCGTAAATGCCCCTACGAACACGTTAATGTCGTTTGTTTTGCACAAATCGCCTTCGGGTTTTTGAAACTGAACGAGAGCTACCTCGTCCGAGACGAACGTAAAATATTTCAGCCCTGCGATTTCGTTGAAAACAATTCTGGTGAAATCTTCAGGTTTTTTCACGAGTAGCGTTTTGGGGAGGTTCTCGCGCATAGAGAAGCGTCCCCAAAGAGAGTTCAGCAGTAGTTTATTGATGGATCTCTGAGCGGGATTGTAACTGATCTTTTCAGGGTCGAGACGAATCCCTTCTTTTTTGTAATAATCTCTAATGTACTTTGCTTTGTCCGCGTCCGTGACTACGTTTGAGGGGTAACCGGACGCTTGTTGTTTCAATTGCAAAAACGTTTTCACGTAATCACAAAACAGCGTATCAGAACGTTGGGGAAAATGCCAAACCTCGTCGATCCTAGCGATCACGTACCCCTTCTCAATGGCCTTCAAAAGCTCAATACTGACCCAGCTACCCGAGAGCGCCCTTTCTTCATCCGTGTGACTGCAGCACGACGTCTGATTTTCAGCATGAGCGCAAGTACGACACAGTGGAAAAAATAATTTCCCATTGCATCTATACGGCAGTACGGGGTGCAGTAATTTACGGGGAGGGTACACGACGGCCTTGATAAGTCCGTAGTAGTTTTCGATCGGCTCGAAATCGTTGAAAATGATTTCGGGGTGACCGATGGGGTAGGTTTTCGTAGACTGACAGAAGGGATACAAGCTGGTGAAATCGACGTAGCTTATTCTTTCTCCTTCCGTCGTTTTGTGATAGAGTTTGTAGGCGTTCGTTCGCCCGCCAAAGAGAGCGTCCCTGGGCTTCAGTCTCTCCGGAGCAGAGTAGGTACTCATAAATTCTTTTACCGAGGGGTCGTCTCGTTTCATTTTGGTCCATTCGCACTCCCACATTACCTCGATTTTTAACCCGTATGCATTCTGCAGAATATCGACCTTTTCGTCAAACTGTCTCCTGAGAACGCCGTAGGGTACGGCCGACAGGGGATGGGTGTAATGCGCTGGATAGCGGCACGGATGGCCATGGAACAGGCAGCCGGCATATTCGAAACCGTATCTCGTACCTTGGATTTCCACAAACCCGTCCAGGTAATATTTACCGATAGACACTTCACCGTGATTCAAGGCATGGTGAATGTCCAAGTTTCGAGTCTTTTTAACATACTCGAGCCATTCGATCGATGCGTTCGAGTACGTCTTACTCTTTTGAACGTACGCGTTGTTGTGCGTAAGAGCCAGCGTCTTACTGTCGAGATAATGCGTTTTAAACACGCCCATACAACAACTAGCCAGCGTTGTAAAGTTGAAGGGGTCGAGCCTGGTGCATGCGATGAACTCGTCACGGTATTTCATGCATGCTTCGCGTAATAAGACCACGTCGTTCACGCCATACTCGTACAGCTCTTGTCTGAAGTCAAAGACTTTATCAGAGACGGTGGCGTACCACTCGTCAAACTTTGCCTGGTTTTTGTCGGTCATGTTATCGTAGCCGTAAAACTTTTTATCAGGGTAGGGGCCTACATAACGCTCGTTTTCCACCCTGTTGAAATGATGGGGAAAGTATCCCTTTTCCATCGTAGTCAAGTTTAGCGCTGCAGGCATCTTAGACAAGGCCATGGGAATGAACGAGTAGCTGTCGATATATCGTTGAGCATACACATCGTCGTACATGTAAATTAATTTACACCCTTGCATGATGATGTCCAACGTGAGCCCCGCTTTGCAGAAATATTCCAAAATGAGAAAAGAATCGAATTTGGAGGCGTAGTGGGCGATGAAAGTGTAGCCTTTGTATCTGCGTTGCCTGAAATTGTTGATTAGGTACGATACGCAGTAGGGCCCCTCCGCCACAAATTTCTCCCCTTGAAAAGTGATTGCGCATACAAAGTTGGCGACGTGTTTTCCGTTTTCGTAACGGGTTTCAAAATCGTAGAAGATGTATTTCTCGCTAGTATCCTTGGGGTTTATAGGGCGAATAAAGCACTGGTGCATCCCCTCTACCCCGAGATCTTCGCCGCAATGGACGCATTGCAAGGGCTTGCATTTGTGATTATCTCTAGCGCCCGAAACATCGTAGCGTCTGTTGCACAATTTACAGTATTTTATTATATCGCACGGCACACGGTCTCTGCCCCGGGGAATCTTCTTGTGCGCTTTGTAACAGTAATCGGATTTGCAAAATCGCAAACAATCTGTGCAATGTACGGTTCTTTTAGGATGTTTGTAGCAATCGGGGTCGAAACACACGTTGCAGATGCGACTACAGTGGTGATGATTAACGTTGTTGTACCCTTTATAGCAGAACCTGCATACGTAGTCGGAGCCGATGAACGACTTTAGATTGAGAATCGTGTAAAAGTGTTCGTCGTGTAAGTAAAGATGCAATGTTTTCGGATGCGGTTCGCTCTGATTTGAAAAGGTTTCTACCGTTCCATCGGACGTTCTGTAAAAAACGACTATTTTGACGTCGAAAATAGTCTCAAACTTCTGTACGTCGCAAAGGCCGATCTTGTCTTGAATAGAGAACCCCGCGTCATTCTGAATCACCGCAGCTCGTCTTACCAGTTCGCTCTCAGGTAGCGTGGGATCGAGAAAATGTGCGAGACAGATAGAGAAACATAAATTATTAGAGATATTCGTAGGACAAACCAAACTCGTCTTTTTTCTTTTGATCACCTGGTCAAGAGCCAGATCCTTAAGTTTGCGTCGAACACCCCCCTGTCTGTTCATTGCCACGGTAGCGCCTATCTCGATCATATCATCACACAATAGTCGCTCGTCGCTCTGTAACATTTTTTCAATTTGATCTGTAAATAACGCGACGTCGTAATTATTTCCCGGGTGTAAAATTACCGATAGGTCAGATTTGAGACTCGGACCTCTTAGCGTGAAATTGATCACGCTGTTGTCGCCTCCTATTTGTCTGGCCAATGTCACCATTTCGTTCATGGTGTCGTGCAGGCGTATGTGATAAGATGCTAAATCTGTGGCTCTAATCTCTCTCAGATTCATGGATCTCTGCAGTTCCACGCTATTGAAACGAGGTCTCGGATAAACGTGAAAGTCGTTTACGGTTCCGCCATCTCGTATCAACGCTTCGATGTCGACTCTGCTCAGTGACGGTGTATCGGAGGGGGACGTCTGTATCGGTTCGATAGCGTCTGTAGGGGTATCCGAGGTAGTAGATGGACCTGAGGTGTTTGGTAGCGCACCGCCATCTTGCTGTGTGTATGCGTAAAGTGTATTTAACAGTTCTTGTAGTTGAGGGTCCGAATCAAAATGGATGAATTGCTGCGACGACTCAGAATTCGGATAAGCATTTAACAATTGTTGTTGCGACCTACCGACCTCTTCAGACGCTGCACCCTGTGACTGATCTGAAAGAGAATGACTGCTATGCGCAGCGTCTGAACAATTATCATTATTCATTGTACATTAATTTTCAGATGTTACAAAAAGTAGATAACGGTAAAATCTTAAACTTGAGCTAGATGAAAACAAAAACCATAAACACGTGAGATAGATAAATGCTAGATAATTGCTAAAACCATAAACAGATGAGATAGATAAATGCTAGATGAAAACAAAATACATGCTAAAACATGAGATAGATATATGCTAGATAATTGCTAAAACCATAAACACATGAGGTAGATAAATGTTAGATGAAAACAAAATACATGCTAAAACATGAAGTAGATAAATGCTAGATGAAAACAAAATACATGCTAAAACACGAGGTAGATAAATGCTAGATAAAAACAAAATACATGGTAAAACACGAGGTAGATAAATGTGAAAAAACATGAGGTAGATAAATGCTAGATGAAAACAAAATTACATGCTAAAACACGAGGTAGATAAATGTGAAAAAACATGAGGTAGATAAATGCTAGATAAAAACAAAATACATGCTAAAACACGAGGTAGATAAATGTGAAATAGCATAGGATATAGAGTAAAAAATGCTATGTCTTATAAAAAATTGCACTACGGATAAAATATCGGGAAAACCATAGCATAGACGGCTTCGAACATTAGACGTCTTTCTCTCATCTGCTCGAAAGTTAAGTCGTGCAAACGATTCATTGAATTCTCTGCATTTTGAATTTGTTGTCGTAAATCATGAGCTATTTCCTCTATAGCTAAACGCTGTCTATCTAGACCCAAGTGAAAAGCGCCGTCATGAGCACCCTGTTGACCGTAAACCTGACGCATACGATCTTCTAGCGCGTTTAGTCTGCGGTCAAAAGCGTCTAATCTGATATGAAGCTGTTCAATTTGAGCCAGCTCTAAGTTTCCATCGTTATTTTCATCGACGGGGAGTTGAATACTGTTTGGCGTCTGTTGACCGCTCGATGGTAATGAGTCTTGATCCCAAGCGTTATTTTCATGAATGGAAGGTTGGATAGTGTTTGGGGTCTGTTGACCGCTCGACGGTAAGCTGTTGTCGCCGGACCAGGAAGCTTGACCCCAAGCGTTTATCGGCGACCCGGACCAGTCCACCTCATCATCATCATCAGCGCATGCGCTATGATCACTAGCCCAAGACGACTGGACCCAACCGTTATGCTGTGATGTGCTACAGCCAGGCTCGCAATCGCTACGCCCGAGACAGTTTTCTGCGTGAGTAAACATAACAGACATAAGCAAGCTGCGACTACCGTTTATATTCAACGAGTGAAAAGATGGCTCACCGTATGGCGGTAGGACCTCTGCTGCATCACCGTTGAACTCCTCCTCCTGCAAGGGATCTGAAAGATCTATCACTTTGTCCCCGTCGTGTTCGGCCGTCAAATCTATGACCTCCTGTTCAACACTCGGCTCGCGGGGAAATTCACCCGTAGTCGAATCAGCAAAACCTGAAACATAGATTTATTACCATTAAATAATAATAATAATAATAATAAATAATAATAATAATTTAATAATATTAAATATATAAAATAAAAATAAGCAAAGATAAATAAAGAAAAGCATTTACCGTCGCCAGTGGCGTAGTTGTCGTGTAGAGGTATAGTCACTATTTCAAATAAATAATTTAGAATTATGCTATTAAAAATAGCAGTCTCTGAATTTTTAAAGATATTTAAATGAGATTTTTTCATGCAGAATTGACTATCACAAATAATTAAGACAATTAGATACTTACACAGATTTTGAAAGTCGATAAGGGAACCATCACACGTACCTAAGAAACAGACCTGTGTTATCCTTTAAACGTTAAAAAATTAAATATATAATTCGTTGGGGGAGATTACAGAGAGATATATTATCATTGCGACGTCTTCCTGTTTCACATTTGGTTTCTGTAATATCTCGCTGCTGCTTAGAGAAATCTTTATTTATTTATTTACATATGCTGAGCGGACGTCCTGCAGCTTACACAGCGCTCAACTAACTACAGCAGGCTGACAGGGGCCACGCTGTTCTCCATCTAGTCAGTGTAACAAAATGAAGAGGCACAATATGTGGTCCGATGCCTCCCTCTACCGGACAACTTTGTCCACAGCCTCCATTTTGGCTGTGCGAATTTTCATTCCAAAATGGCGGCCGCGTTAGCGAAGCTCTATGAAGAATATTCAGTCCAAAATGGCGCCCCGCTTTACTGAAGCGCTATAACGACTGTTGCAAAAATGAGCCTCTGTGAGCTAAAAAGAAAAGAAAAAACCACATCGCACGCATTACTAAATGATTACAACCATTTCAGATAAAAATAAAATAGCGTTAACAATTTTTTACAGCTAGTTTATCTAAAAATGTCAATGTCCGCAATAGTCGAGCGTCCTATGATTTCAGCGTCATAGTACGTCATTGTTGTGCGACATACAAAAGTTTTTTATTTTCACAAAAGTATCAAAAACATGCACCGCATGCATCGAGATAATTTTAAACGATAGCCGAAAAAGCATCAAAAGGTTTACAACCGACTTAGCTTAGCTTAGAGAAACGTTAAGAGACGAGAGTTTAAAGAAACTTGATTTTATAATATTGTAAGCGTTAAAAACAAAAATCAGAAAATCGTGAGCATTGTGATAATATTTACAATAATTTGATTAATAAGAAATATAAGAGAAAGCCATAGTAAACTTCGTTCACATATATAACCGCGAGTAGACATAACGTTAGTCGTAATAAAATTTGTAATCACCCCAACAAAAATATTAATAAAATCGTTTCTCTCACCATTATAACGGGACATATTTCAGAGCTGCGATCTCGTTCGACGCCTGGATTAAGTTGAATTGGGTGACTGGAAGCTTGTGTTGAAATGTTTTATAGTGAAGGATGGGTGGGGGCGTCGCTGCCATAGTGCTGAAGCTTTGTTGTTTAACACGGATTAATATTCATATTAATGTTTTAAAATGTTAAATAAGATCATATTGTGGTAAGAACGATCTGACTGATATAATAGATGTAACTAAAAACATAAGTTCGTACTAAACCAAATATATATATTATTTTTAGGCTAATAGATGTCCGGAAGAGGGCAGCAACGGTCCATGGACCGAGTGCCGCCTTTATGGATGACGTGTTGTTTTGATGACAGTAAAGACCCAGAGCTCGTAACTTACTGAGATAGGTCAGTCGGTCTTCAGATAGTGGTAAAAACATGACGTTAGGAGGACATTGTTTACGAGTGAAAACCAATAAAATCACTTGTGCGGCACACTATAATGATTACTTTTAATTAATTCGACATACCTGAATGACAGTACAGTAAAACTAACGGTCTTTGGGTCACAAAGCTTTGAGCCGGGTCTATCGGTATCGCGAGGCTATTTGGATTAACAACATGGTTTACGTTTTAAAAACAAAATATCTCGGTCCTCACACGGGTACAGCCAAAACGATTTACGATTCGGAGTGGGAGCATCTCTCAGGAATGCAACTTCAAGGAAAGGACCACAATCTGTGTAAGTGGCAGAATATCTTTGTACTGAACAGTTTATTTGAAAAAACATAACTTCTGTTTTGAAAATCAGGTCATCTATACAAAATGCAGAATAGGACATTTAAAAATTACACATCCATTTTTACTCCTACAAAATGCTCATCTTGACAGAATTCATACTTCTTTATAGTTCTTTATTCTTTTAGATTGTATTTCATCTGCCGCTGTGAGAAACCTTTTTTTTTTTTTTTTTTATTATGTTGATACTTTTGAACATGTTTTTTAATCAGTCGTATCCATACAATTTAAAACGGCTTTTCTAATCTTCCTTTATATAATTACAGTTGATTTTATGAATATAGCATAAGAAACTGGTATTCTTTTTTAAAGAAAAGAAAGAACGCTTATTTTATTTGATCATTTCATATAAAAATGTGTGTTTAATGAAACTATTTGATGAGAGGATTTTGCAATATTTCAATTTGATCAAAATAATTTGTAGAGAGGTCATGATCCCTGATCAAAATAATTTGTAGAGAGGTCACTCGAGCCGCGCCAACATGGTAGATTATAATAATGTGAAGCATTCCAAAATGGATCATGTTAAAAGTTAAAGTTTTTCGGCACTCACCGGAGGCTGCACTGTGTATCCATGGTATCCATGTTTGTGATTTTCGTAACTGTGATTTTCCCGGCTTTTATTAGACATATCGGGGGCCCACCTTATATAAATTATGATGGGAGCATGGAATGTGTTTTAATGAAGACCACTTGTGTAAACACTGTTTTTATTGTTTTATCGTAGGAGGACATGATTTAACACGCCCCGGAGATAACCCCGGTCGTAAACATTATCGTAGGAGGACATGATTTAACGCACCCGGAGATAACCCCGGACATAAACATGTCAACGTGACGTGGGCGTACCGGTTAAAAGTTCAACGCGGCGTGGGCGGTCCGGTTAAAAGTTCAGAGCGACGTGGGCGGTCGGTTCAAAAGTTCAGAGCGACGTGGGCGGTCGGTTCAAAAGTTCAGAGCGACGTGGGCGGTCCGGTCAAAGGTTCATGACGTGGGAGGTCCGGTCAAAAGTTCACGACGTGGGAGGTCCGGTCAAAGGTCAGCCCCTCCCTCAGAGGTCAAAGGTCAACCCCTCCCCTCAGAGGTCAAAAGGTTAGCCCCTCCCCTAAGGTCAAAGGGCACCATCAATCATTTTTATGTGACAACATGTCCCTCATATTTACTACTGTAGCCTAAACAAACTTGGCTTGCTGTTCTGGAAGGCAGCTCGAATCTTGGTCAGGCTTGAGCCCCAATTCCAAGTAACAAAACAGAAGAAAAATGCAGTGAAGGAGGAGAGATGCCAGAAGAATTGCGGCTGGGCGCAGAGGCACAGAGACTCACGTTTACCATATGATTTTAATGATGACTGACAAAGGACTGTTTAGGTTCCTTTCAAACCTATGTTAGAAGTGTAGTCATTAAAATATTATTAATAGTTTATTTTGATCATGGTGCCACGATCGCTGGATAATTCTGAAGTTGTTTTAAAGAAGAAAATAATTACTTTTCAGACATTTGAGATGTCACACAGTTGAACGTGTCTGCGTATTTACATGATTTGCAAAGTACATTTGCAAATGATTCATAAAGTCATACCTCTGCAATTCTTTGAGAGAGAGAGGCGGAGAAAAAGAGAGAGCACGGCCCTGTACAAAAGTAGAAATGATTTGGCATTTGAAGTCGGCTCTTAAAGTACAAAATACCCAATTAAGCTATTACGTGGCTATTATACAATTTTTTTTCGGGACGTTCTTGTGACCTGGTAGCAACTTGTCCACGACCCGGTACTGGGTCGCGACTCGGTGCTTGGGGACCTCTGATCTAGAGTATCATGTAGAGGTGACGTCTCTGGACCCCAACGTCTCAATAACAGGGTACCTCAAGGCTCAGTGCTTGGACCACTGCTCTTTTCTATAACACTGAAATTACATTCCTGGGTTCTATCATTTGAAAACATGGCTTTTCCTACCTCTGCTATGCCACTCTGGATGAAGGATTATCATCTCCAGCTGAACTTCGCGAAGACAAAATTTCTTGTCATATCATCTGGCCCTAAGATTCACCACAATCTTTTTATTCAACTTGGTTCTTTGACCAGTATGTCTTTGAGGACAGCCAGAAACCTGGGTTTGGTCATTGATGGTCAGCTTAGTATCACAAAGCATGTTGCCAGCACCGTCCACTCTTGTAGAATCATCCTCGTTTAAATGGATAGTTTAAAGACATCTGAGGAGTATTTGTGTCTGGGTGTTCTATCTCCTTTCTATGAGGCAACTGCGGGGCCGTGTGAGGAGAAGCAGTTATCTACATCCAAAATAATACCTCTACTTAAGATGGTAGATCATTCATTATCTGAGGAAATGAGCAAGAAAACATCAGTGATGGCCAAACAGTTGGCAGAAATGATAATGCGACAGCTAAGAGAGAAAATGCATCACTTGCAATCCATGAGTATTCTTACTTTGCCAACTCTTCTGGCCCCACGTTTTAAAACACTTATGCTTCCTCAGCCCATCTAAGGGCAATAAGGCTGTTAAGAGACTGATTTCTGAATGTGCATTTATTATTTCAGAAGAAACACCACCACCAGGCAGTGCCGCCTCAAGTTCGGGACCTTCAACATCAGGTACTGTATGTTGTCCATGCTGTACACTATGCAGACATTTACCCATTTCATTTAATAAATATTTAATAAATGATAATACATTTTAACCATTTTAGGTAACTTGTGCCATCATTTAGATGCAACTGTTGAGCAGGCTAAAAAAGCCCCAAAACAATACAGCTGATGCAATGGTAGCAGTTCAGCGCTACTTGGCGGAGGCAAACACTAGGTGCGTTCCATTCGACCGTAAGTGAACTGCGAAGTGGACTTCACAGGGTATTCTGCCATCTTAAGTGAGATTCCAATCCGAAGAGAGCAAACATGTTTAATTCGAAGGGCACTGCGCACGGCATAGGGAATCGGGGAACATCGATACATCACTTCACAGGAAGTGGAGAGCGATAATTACCCAACTGTTTCATTCATTTCTCTTTTATTCTTTTCATGAAAATGCATTATTTATACAAGGCACATACAATTCATTTGAATTTTCCTTTACATTTCCATGATCAGAAAGAAGCAGATGGAAGAATAATACAGGGAGTGCAGAATTATTAGGCAAGTTGTATTTTTGAGGATTAATTTTATTATTGAACAACAACCATGTTCTCAATGAACCCAAAAAACTCAGTAATATCAAAACTGAATATTTTTGGAAGTAGTTTTTAGTTTTAGCTATTTTAGGGGGATATCTGTGTGTGCAGGTGACTATTACTGTGCGTAATTATTAGGCAACTTAACAAAAAACAAATATATACCCATTTCAATTATTTATTTTTAGCAGTGAAATCAATATAACATCTCAACATTCACAAATATACATTTCTGACATTCAAAAACCAAACAAAAACAAATCAGTGACCAATATAACCACCTTTCTTTGCAAGGACACTCAAAAGCCTGCCATCCATGGATTCTGTCAGTGTTTTGATCTGTTCACCATCAACATTGCGTGCAGCAGCAACCACAGCCTCCCAGACACTGTTCAGAGAGGTGTACTGTTTTCCCTCCATGTAAATCTCACATTTGATGATGGACCACAGGTTCTCAATGGGGTTCAGATCAGGTGAACAAGGAGGCCATATCATTAGATTTTCTTCTTTTATACCCTTTCTTGCCAGCCACGCTGTGGAGTACTTGGACGTGTGTGATGGAGCTTTGTCCTGCATGAAAATCATGTTTTTCTTGAAGGATGCAGACTTCTTCCTGTACCACTGCTTGAAGAAGGTGTCTTCCAGAAACTGGCAGTAGGACTGGGAGTTGAGCTTGACTCCATCCTCAACCCGAAAAGGCCCCACAAGCTCATCTTTGATGATACCAGCCCAAACCAGTACTCCACCTCCACCTTGCTGGCGTCTGAGTCGGACTGGAGCTCTCTGCCCTTTACCAATCCAGCCATGGGCCCATCCATCTGGCCCATCAAGACTCACTCTCAATTCATCAGTCCATAAAACCTTAGAAAAATCAGTCTTGAGATATTTCTTGGCCCAGTCTTGACGTTTCAGCTTGTGTGTCTTGTTCAGTGGTGGTCGACTTTCTGCCTTTCTTACCTTGGCCATGTCTCTGAGTATTGCACACCCTGTGCTTTTGGGCACTCCAGTGATGTTGCAGCTCTGAAATATGGCCAAACTGGTGGCAAGTGGCATCTTGGCAGCTGCACGCTTGACTTTTCTCAGTTCACGGGCAGTTAGTTTGCGCCTTGGTTTTTCCACACGCTTCTTGCGACCCTGTTGACTATTTTGAATGAAACGCTTGATTGTTCTATGATCACGCTTCAGAAGCTTTGCAATTTTAAGACTACTGCATCCCTCTGCAAGATATCTCACTATTTTTGACTTTTCTGAGCCTGTCAAGTCCTTCTTTTGACCCATTTTGCCAAAGAAAAGGAAGTTGCCTAATAATTATGCACACCTGATATAGGGTGTTGATGTCATTAGACCACACCCCTTCTCATTACAGAGATGCACATCACCTAATATGCTTAATTGGTAGTAGGCTTTCCAGCCTATACAGCTTGGAGTAAGACAACATGCATAAAGAGGATGATGTGGTCAAAATACTCATACTCATGCCTAATAATTCTGCACTCTCTGTATTCTTATATTTATCTGCCCCCTTTATAGACATGAATAGTATATGGCATTAACCTTGTTCCCTCCACCATCACCCAAAATGTATTAACATAAATAGTAGATGACATAAGTATCACCAGAAATATATTAACTTAAATAGTAGATGTCATAGCATTATTATCCACCATCACCAAACTGCATCATATCTAATATTTATTTAAATGTTTTACAATAATCACATACAGTCCAATTCAAATTAAATTTGATATAATTCAAGTTGTTTCTTTCTGTAACTCCTTTTAAATTCTAAAATATTTTTAACTTTATAATTCTAATATAATTCTAAACTTTTTAAATCCTTCCTTAGAAAATTCCACGCTTTTACTCCAGCAACAGACAAACACATTTGTTTCAGAGTTGTTCGTGCTGTTAGATGTTTAAAGTCATACGGCCGTCTATGATTTCCATCTTCAGGAGTGAGAACAAATAATTTTTGTAAATCATATTGAAGAGCTTTGCTTCTAGCTTTAAACATCACTAATAAAATTTGTAATTCTACAATGTCTATAAATGTTAATAATCCTGATCTAATAAAGAGTGGATTTGTATGGTCTCTATATCCTGCTTTGAAAATAATACGAATGGCTCTTTTCTGTAAAATAAATAAAGGCATAGTGTTACTATAATATGTATTTCCCCATATTTCTACACAATAGTTTAAATAAGGCAAAATCATTGAACAATATAACATTTTCATTGTATTATACAGTAAAATATATTTAACCTTATTCACAATAAACAGGCTTTTTGCAATCTTATTTTTTACATGCATTATATGACTTTTCCACATCAATTTCTCATCTAAGGTAACTCCTAAAAATCTAATTTCAGACACCTTTTCAATATTTACACTGTTTATAGATAAGCTGACTTCCTCCTTTCTTTTATTGCTGAATATCATAAACTTTGTCTTATTCAAATTTAAAGATAATTTATTTACATCAAACCACAATTTTAGTTTAACCATTTGATCTTCAATATTTTTAGCTAAAGTTTTCAAATAATTTCCTGAACTATATAAATTTGTGTCATCTGCAAATAATACATAGTGTAATTTTTTGAAACCTCACAAATCTCATATATAAAATAAAAAGGTCGGGTCCTAAAATTGAACCTTGTGGAAGTCCACATTCAATATTCAAACATTCTGACCTATAACCATCAAACTCAACATATTGTTGTCATTGTTGTAAATAGCTAGTTAACCAGTCCAGTACAACTCCTCTAATTCCATAAGTATATAATTTAGAAATAAGAATTTGATGATCTATATTGTGTTGAATGCCTCCTTTAAATCAATGAACACTCCTATTGTATATTTATTTATGTCTATTGCAGTTGTAATGTCTTCAAAAATTTTCACAATAGCCAACCTTGTAGACCTATTTGACCTAAATCCATATTGATTTTCATTTAATAACTCATGTTTTTCAATAAAATTGAGGTAGGAGAGATACTGGTCTACAGTTACTGAAAATATGTTTATCTCCAGTTTTAAAAAAGGTATTACCTTAGCTATTTTCATACTATCTGGAAAAACTCCTTCTGCAAAAGAACAATTAATTATATAATATAATGGTTTAATAATGCAATCAATTGTGGTTTTTTTTATTTTCATGTCAATACCATCACTATCCTTTGAGGTCTTACTTTTTAACTTATAAACCACAGATAATATTTAATTTTCAGTCACCTCACCTAGATACATTGACTGAATAATATTTTTTTCCCTTTTCCAGACTCCCCCTAGCTGATCACTAGATATTGGTATTTCTTTTGCTAAGCTAGGTCCTACATTTACAAAGAATTGATTTAATTCATGGACCATTTCTTCTTTATTTTCAATCACCCTATTGTCCTTTTCAAAATATTTAGGTAATTCCGTTCGTCCAGTCTTATTCCCAAATACATTGTTCAGAATATTCCATGTAGCCTTTATATTATTTTTATTTTCATGCAACATTCTATTATAATAGTCCTTTTTTGCTTGTCTCAATATGCCAGTCAACTTATTTTTTTATTTCTTATAGTGTTTTTCTGCATTCTCTGTCCTTGATTTAATAAACTCCTTATAAAGTCTATTTTTCTTCTTAGAGGCATTTTAATCCGTTTGTTATCCAAGGTTTACTATTTTTCCTTTGTTTCGATCTACATAGGATCTCTGGACAATGCTTATTATATAGAGTAAGATAACATTTAAGAAAATAATTATAAGCGTGTGTACACCTCTTTCCACTCTTGTTTAATTAAATCATTCCTAAACATATTAATTTGATCAGCACTCCTTTTTCTTTTATATATTTGATGGTATACTTTTTTTTGGTTTTTGAGGCAACTTATAGTCAAATATGGCAAATATAGGCAGATGGTCCCTTATATAATTTATCACCAACCCACTAGTAATATGTTTCTCCAAGACATTTGTAAAGATATTATCTATTAAAGTTGCACTATTTGTGGTTATCCTACTAGGCTTCGTAATTAATGGATACAACCCATTTTTATATAATATCTCTAAAAAATCTGAGTTTTGTATATGTGAATCTACCTTTAGAAAATCAATATTATAATCTCCGCAAATTATGATATTTCGTTTGTTATTTAAACCATGAATCATTTCATCTAATTTATCCATAAAGGTTTCCACTTTTGATCCTGGTTTTATATACACATGCAACAACCATATTCCTATTTTGCTCCAATTCTATTTCTACAGCTACACTTTCCAGTAAATCGTCAATGGCTGTTGTCATGCATTTAACTGGTCTACATTTCAATTCATTATCAATATAGAGGGCCACTCCCCCTCCGGTTCTATAAGCTCTGTTGGTGACATATAAATCATAGCCCTTTAATTTCAAATCAACCTCCTTGCCTTTCTTTATCCATGTTTCAGATAAAGCAATTAACTTAAATCTCCCTTTAAGTGTCTCCAAAAAAATATTTAATTTCGGAAAAATGTTAGACTTCTGCAATTGAAATGAATAAAAGATAATGCCTGTTCAATTTGTACCTCATCAAATTGTTCCTCATTGTAATACTGGCAAGAGTTCCTTATATGATTAAACAAATTAGCTTCTGGATCTAAATTTTTTTCAAAATCATATGTATCATGTTCTATATAATCAACACTTGCAAAAGCTTCAATCTTAAATGAAAAAGTCCCGAGTTCCTTATAAGAGATCCGATTATCAAGCAGAAGAAAAAAAAAAGATGCACTCACTATTGTCATTTATACAGATACAGGTCCTTCATTTTTCTCACCATAATCACCTTGACTTGTTCCGGAGATCCATTTGTCCGGATGAAAACTTTTCCATTCCTGGTCCAGGTTGATTGAATTTTGTTTTCCTTTTTCAGGATATGGCTGGTCCAAGCAATTTCTGGATTTTTCTTTGTCAAGTGCTCATTTAAATACACTCCGGTGCCTTTAAGTTTCTTCAGGATTTCCACCTTAAGCCTTCTACTTGCAAACTTGACAATAATTTTAGGTTTAGTTTTTTTGTCCTTATTTGGAAGAGTATAACATGCTGAAATTTGCTGACTGTCCAGAAGAATGGTTTTACTCTTCATGAAGTGAAATTATTTTCATAGTTTCATGACAGTTTCAGCAGGGCTTCAATTCTGTTAATAGTCGAGTAATAGCAGCAATAGTTACGCCTGTTTCACACATACTCCGTATGCAGTGCGTTTGCGGTGTGTAATTTTTTACGTAGCCATGTTAACAGGTTAGAGCTTTCACACAGCATACATATGCGGTCTGTTGCAGATGCGGTGCGGTGCAGCAGTGCTGCGATCGTTTCGGCAGCGAGTCTATTTTTGCTGTACTGCACGCAAGCTGCACGCGCTGATTTAAAGTGATAGCGCGTGTTTTGTGGTCAGAATGAACACGGATTTACACAAAAAATGCAGTAATTTCACCCTTAATGGATGTAAATAAAGTTTTCAGTAGTTTTTTGTAATCTTATTTGTTTAATCCCCGTATGAAGCAATTAAAGCAAAAAACTTACCACAAGTTGAAAATGATATGTATAACATCTTGTTAAATATTCTACCGTGTTTATATACATGCATATACATAAAGTATGCTATTAATTGGACCAATGTTTAATTAATAATAATTGTCTAATTTAATTTTAGTTTTTATTTGTAGTAAAACAACAGTAGCCTAACCAAATTTACTATTGTCTCACCATAACCATATGGAATTTTTAGTTAAATTAAGGTAATACAAACCGTAATCAATCTGATAAAAAACTTTTTCATTATAATAAAATGATGGTTAATTTTTCTAAGGAGAACTATACAAAATGATCTGTTTGAAAGACGTGGAAGCACACCTGTCAATCAGCGCTATTATAACAGAGTGGAGCCAGAGACGAACGTGCTCAGTAACGGGAGTAGCCTAATATGATTATTGGACTTACCATTAGGGCTCTTGGTACTATATGTGAACAGCAAACGCTGAGGTTGGCCGGTAGAATTTTAAGTGACAGTTCACATGTTATGTTCCCTGTATTTGAGTGGCTTCCCTCAGGTCGACGGCTTCGTTGTCCATGCTGTAGGACACAACGAAGGAAGGCAACCTTTGTTCCAAAATCGATTTTGCTTTTAAATTCTCTCTCTTTTAAATTCTCAACCATCTAAATATTTATTCTTATATATGGTATGGACTTGTCGTTGTTGTTTTTTTAGGCTTCCACTCTTAGTGGACTATGATTCATAGGTATTCCGTGTATATGTAGTTTGTATTGTTTGCGTGACTCTATGTGGCTCTGTGAATTGCCCCTTTGGGGATAAATAAAGTGTTTGAAATTGATGCAGGAGGTTGTGACGGCGACGGTCACATTTCGACCCTCCGTTGCAATCAGCGCCAAACGAATCCCAGGACGAGTCCTAGTCAGTCGTGGTTCTGACCGTATTTCACTTAGAGTGTGTGGAGTGCAGTAGGTGGAATTGTCCTTGCCGTGATTGTGTACACTTGAAAACTTGCAGTGTTATGCTGTGTTTGTGCCGTCAGTAACCACCTCTAGGCTGGATGAGTCGTGGTGAAACAAGTGGACGTCGAGGCTGGTGAGGTGACATCTTATTCACATGCCATTCGAGGCATCCTGCATGGATACCTTACATTGACACCCTGCATTGACATCCTGGATCTTCCTGTCCCTGCGGAGGCAGTTGTGAACTAAACAAGCAAGAAAGACTGGTGTGAGTAAAGCGGAAAGTATATATATATGTAAGGAGAAAGCTTGGCTACTGCAAGATGGAAATTAGCTGTGTGGATAACATTATCTGTTGTGGAGCCCCTTCGAAGGTTCGCCCCTGTCTAGATCTCTGTCCCGTCAGCTGGAGGAGAGGAGAGGGAAGCGTTCGGTTCAGCACAGCAGTTTCCAGCTTAACCGTTGCCCATTGGAGCCTCAACGTAGGCCAGTGCCAAGACACTCTTGCCGTTTAAGGTCTGTAAGCTCCATTCACTTACTGTTTCGCAGTCTACTTACCATAAGTCCACCGCCCAGGACGAGTTATGTGATGTGAAGTACCCGCTTGTCGTTAAGAAGTCATAGAGAAAAAGTAAAGCCCCAGTCATCTGTAGATTACTTTCCTTCTGCCTACCGCTAAGAGCCAGCAGAGTGAGTTGTACATCATCTGAAGCAACAGTAAAGCCCCAGTCGTCTGTAAAGTACCTACCCTTTGCCCAAAGCTAAGAGCTAGCAGATTGTACCGTACGCCGCCTGAGAGGAAAGCAAAGCCCCAGTTACCTGCAAAGTGTTTACTTACCTGTGTTTCCATCGCAGATCGAGTGACCTCTCTCTTGCAGTACTCACCTGTGCCACCATCCAGGGAAGCGGCAGAACGATCACAGCAGCAACCTCTCCCTTTTCCAACCGACATGCGGAGCCGAGCCCGGCAGCAGGAGCACTGCTCATCCGGCTGTAGGGCGAGTAGGAACACCCCTACGGGATCGACTTGGAGTTGGGCACGTATAAGTGCAGGTATCGATACACCAGCCTCCAAATACTCACCCTCTGTTTCTCCTTATACCCAGGAAGAGGAGAGTGCCCCGGACCAGGCCGCTGTAAGCAGAACAAAGAAACCCTGCCAGTTGGATTTTAGCTTTCCCCTTCCTCATATTTAAGTAATTTAAATAAAGTTTGTTTTAATTATACTTACGCTCTCTGTGTGTCTGGTCATTGGGGTGCTCTTGGGACCTCCTCGAGGTAGAAACTAGGAAGGGGCGTGACTCACGACACCTGTGGTCCGCTCCGACCTGTGACATGTATAATAAACATACGTTTTTCATTACATAGTACTCAATGTTTTTTATTGTATAGTGTACATATTTTAAATGTGATAGTAAATAAAAATTAAAATACGAATGTAGAATGAATTCTAAGGAGAACTATACAAAATGATCTGTTTGAAAGACGTGGAAGCACACCTGTCAATCAGCGCTATTATAACAGAGTGGAGCCAGAGACGAACGTGCTCAGTAATGGGAGTAGCCTAATATGATTATTGGACTTACCATTAGGGCTCTTGGTACTATATGTGAACAGCAAATGCTGAGGTTGGCCGGTAGAATTTTAAGTGACAGTTCACATGTTATGTTCCCTGTATTTGAGTGGCTTCCCTCAGGTCGACGGCTTCGTTGTCCATGCTGTAGGACACAACAGAGGAAGGCAACCTTGGTGCCAAAATCGGTTTTGCTTTTAAATTCTCTCTTTTTTAAATTCTCAACTATCTAAATATTTATTCTTATCTATGGTATGGACTTGTCGTTGGTTTTTTTTTTAGGCTTCCACTCTTAGTGGACTATGATTCATAGGTATTCCGTGTATATTGTGTTATTTATTAATGTATGATGTTTTTTAAAATACGAATGTAGTCACATATATATTTATGTTATATCACACTGCGTGACCCCGTCGTTGACTTTCTTTGATGACGTTTGCAGGGCGTTCCAAATGAGCTGTTATTGTCAGCCACTTTGACTGATATACCGTTCTCAGGGAGTAGGGAGCAGTGAACACACCCGGTCGAATGGATTGCACCTACTGCAAAAGGAGAGGGCCCCCTTAAGTACTGGGCAACACATAAGAAGTTTTACACTAACCTATATGTTCAATCACAAAGGTTTTTGTGTTGTCAGGCATCTTCTGTCCCATGTGAGTGAATATTTTCCAAGGCTGGGGAGAGAAACAGAATCAGCCCCTAGGTGGATGAATAAATATTGTTTTTGAACAAACATAAAGCACATAGTTTTCCCCCTCTCAATGTTACACTAGCACTTCCAGTGCCCCCTGTCTAATCTATGTGAATAACTTTGGCATTCCCTTCATTAAGTGTAAAGAACTCACAACTGCGCACAACTGCACAGTTGCAAAATTAAGAAACAACATTTGTAAAAAAAATCACAATATTCCAAAACAAATGAAAGTTTTTCATTTTAATTTCATGGCGACTTACTTCACCTTTTGAGAATTTAAAAATTTTTTTTTTACAAGTGTCAGAGAGATGTTTTTTGCATGCTGCTTATATATCAGTGGCGATATCTCATAACGTGTTTTTATAGTCACGTCACGATAAAATAAATTATCAGTTTTCCAATTTAAAAGCTGCAGTGCTTCCCTGCAGTTCCACGGTGTTTTCGCATTCTGAGGAGAGAGATCGCTTCAGAGAAAATTAATTTCATTCCTTTTTCCAAGTGCCAATCGTCCACATGATGTGACATTACTCCACTTAAGTTTAACGTAACATCCAAGAGCGCTGACCTTTGATGGGATAACGACTTCCGATTGGGATTCACAGATTGATTCACGAGCTAGTGAAACTACTGAGACACACGGAGAGTGTTTAAAAACAGCGCGTCTGTGTGTGTCCATGTGTGCGTGCAGTTTTTCCAGTCAGAGATGAGCTTGTTTAAAGAACCTTCACTCACTAATACTAAAATGACCAGTAGGTGGCGGAATGATACAAACGGTGAGGTGGTTACTGTTACGTTATCAG
Source organism: Misgurnus anguillicaudatus (assembly GCF_027580225.2). NCBI lineage: Eukaryota > Metazoa > Chordata > Actinopteri > Cypriniformes > Cobitidae > Misgurnus > Misgurnus anguillicaudatus. Next base: position 11,379,217 of record NC_073348.2, on the reverse strand, counting down.
GACAATATCGCACGGCACTTGGCCAATCAGATACGAGAACCAGAAAGAATTAGCCTAGAAATCTAGACGCACCCTAGCGGCTGCAAAATATATTTGCAGCCAGGGTTTAGTCTAGTTACCCTCCATAAACTTACGAGCTCCAAAACCCAAAATGTGTCAGGCCAATCACATCGTGTATAGTGTATTCGGGGCGGGCTTAACATAATTATTGGATTAATCTAGTACGTCATTGTGCTATAGGCTGCAGCGAGGGCCTCTTGGGTATTTTGAGCTAAACCTTCAAATGCGCACTCTGGAAACACCAAAGATTTATTTTACATCTTAAAAAAATCTCATAATATGATCCCTTTAAGCATGTTTTCCTTTAAAATGTACTTTTATACCCTGCAAATAAGTTCCACACGGAAGGAGGGTGGTGGACCATGTGACACTGCCTCTTTTTATTATGACCACCAATCTCATTGCTGGACATGAAGAGCGTTGAATTACAATCTCCACCCCACCAGAGGTGCGTTTCCCAAAAGCAACGTTAGCCAACTACTGTCGTAGGTTACATCCTTACTGACGAAGGTCAAGGATTTGGTGTTTCTCTAAACCATAGTTCAAATGACCATTCGCAAACTTGTGTGGTTTGAACAACAGCTCTTCACCTGTCGTTAGAAGCATAGTTCCTTGTTATTATAATATGTAGACTTACGTTGATCATGCTTTTGAACAAAATAAGAAAAAAACTGTAGTACATGTCACAGGAGTGACGATCTTTTAGGCGGAACCAAAAGTTGGGAAAGTTTGGTTCCGCCCGGATGTTTCCGCCCGGACTGGGAAGAGAAAACACCGGACATCCGGTAGCATCGCGAGGGCTGTAATCAGCCGAACTACGTACAGCTGTGAGCTATTAAGAGGAGCGCCGGGTGATTGGACGATGGCAACACCCAGGAGAGTATTTAAGAGCAGTTTAAACCACAGTTTGTGTTGAGGTTATACTTACTTACTATACTTATTACTTTATTTGTCCCTGTTAAGGGAAATTTGTCTTGGGCAGTACAGGTAAAGGTAAAGTAGGGCTGCACAACAGAAAAACACCTTCATCAACATCGCTTTCACAATTATACAGTAATGTCCTTTGAATTTGAATTTAACAGCCTTATAGCCAGAGGAACAAAAGAATTCCTATAGCGGTTGTATCTGAACCTTGCCGTGCGGAACCGTCGACCAGATGGTAATAATTCAAATTCAGGATGAAGAACATGAGATGGGTCCAGAGTCATTTTCCTTGCCTGTTTAAAAGCAGTTCTATCGAATATGGTTTGAAGATTGGGGTAAACCCCCAAACCAACCACCTTCATTGCCATACGCACCAGCCGAGTCAACTGTTATCCCTGTTGGTGGTGTGTATCGTAGCGCTGAGTTGGGCTCGCCTGGTACGCTATTTGGATCGCTGTACTTGCTCTCTCTCTCGTTTTGGATCGTAGACTTATGTTGATGGAGATACCGAAGACCTTATAGGTTGAAGATTAAACGGGTACTGATTTTGGATGAGGGAAAAGAAGGAAGAAGAAACGTACCATTGTTGGTGACTGGAAACCGCCCTGTCTATGCATCTGGAGTCATTGCAGTGTGAAATCAACATAGGGGAACGTGGGACGAAGAAAGGACAGTAGTTGTGAGTAACAGAATCCCTTTATGGAAGTGTTTTGCATGTACTTGACCTGTATATCTTTTTGAGTGTTTCCAAGAGAGAGTGGGTGGCCCTACCCCTGAACCAGCGTGGTGGGTGAGCCGAAGGGTCCTTGTGTTGAAACAGCTACAGTGACGAAAACAAACACTAGGCCGTGTTACCATCTTCATATTCTCGCCCAGAGCGAAGTGAAGGAAGACGGGCGTCTATTGTGTGCACTGAGCGTGGTGGGTGAGTCTTTGGATGTAGAAATTTTCACTTGAAGTGGTGCTGTGTAAATGCTGTGTATTACAGTGAGATTGCTGTGTCTTGTCAGACGTAACCCCGCCTCCAGTCACTCGTCCCGGGACGACGAAGAGGAAAGCGGTCCTAGAGTAAAACCTGTATATGATTATGCTGTGAGTGTGTTTCAGTCTTAAAATCACAGAGTGGCATCTCGAAGTATTTCCGCAGCCAAACGCTTGGCGGACTTGTGTTTAGGAGTGGCGGTGAAGAACTGTGCGACTGGCGGTGTGTGAGTATTGCATATAATATTGCTACCTTACCTGTGTCTTTTCATCATCGCAGAGCTAGAGGCGAAGGAGATCCGCCGCCCCGAGGTCTCGACGAAAGGGCGCCCCGGTCCAGTTTTCGATTGACCAACGGGTCTCGAGGAAAGGGCAGCGCTCGACCCGGTGTGCCGGCGTGACGTTCTCGCCCCTCTGTAGACCAACAAGCTCGCCGAGAGGGTCTTGGTCCCCGGCATCATATAGAAACCACTGTCCAGTTGACGCATTGCGTAGCCAGCTACCGTAAGTCCGCCACCCTGTAAAATACCGCATAACCTGTTAAGTCTGCCGATCAACAGGGACGAGGAGTGTGTTGTGAGAGCTGTGCAGAGAACCATACCCACCCCGAAGCTGTAGTCAGCGAGGAGTTGTCGTCTGTGGAGAGAGAGAGAGAGCCAGCGTGAACGCTGAGATACCGAGCTGTGAAGAGAGCCATACCTACCCAGAAGCTGTAGTCAGCGCAGAGGTGAGAGAACCAATTGAAAACGATTCACTGTGTCCCTGTGTCCCAGCTGTCGTCTGTGGAGAGAGAGAGAGCCAGCGTGAACGCTGAGATACCGAGCTGTGAAGAGAGCCATACCTACCCAGAAGCTGTAGTCAGCGCAGAGGTGAGAGAACCAATTGAAAACGATTCACTGTGTCCCTGTGTCCCAGCTGTCGTCTCTGGAGAGAGAGAGAGCCAGCGTGAACGCTGAGATACCGAGCTGTGAAGAGAGCCATACCTATCCAGAAGCTGTAATCAGCGAAGAGGTGAGAGAACCATTTGAAGTCGATTCACTGTGTCTGTGTGTCCCAGCTGTCATCTGTGGAGGAAGAGGGAGAACAAGCGTGAGCACTAAGGAAGCGAGCTGTGAAGGAAAACCCTACGTACCAGAAGCTGTAGTCAGCGACGAGGTGAGAGAACCATTGGAAATCGATTCACTGTGCCTTTGTGTCCCAGCTGTCATCTGTGGAGGAGTAGAGAGAACAAGTGTGAGTGCTAAAGAAACGAGCTAGGAAGGAAACCCATACTTACCAAGAAGCTGCAGTCGGTGAAGAGGTGAGAGAACCCTTTGAGATCGATCCACTGTGTCCTCGTGTCCCAGCTGTAGTCTGTGGAGAGAGAGAGAACAGGGAAGGAGAGTGAGTCGACAAACGAGGAGCTGTGTGAGATAGGCGGTGAAGCGCCGTGAGCTACATACAGGTACACGGACAGGAAAAAGTCTATACCAACACTGATTTTGATTAATTCTGCCTCCAGAAAGGAAGAGGAGCGCGCCACGGGCAGAGGGAACCAGAGGCGGGAGCCTGTTCCTCGACGCAATCCCCCCCCGCCCTCTGTCACTCGTTTGACCGGGGCCCCCCGGGGGGGCAGAGCCTGGGCGGAGGTTTAATTTCCCCCTCCCCAAGCCCCAGTCCATGTTAATAATTAAATAAATAAAGAATATTGTTTTATACTTACCTGTCCTCGTTGTTGTCTGGTCATTGGGTTGGTTTTGGGGAAGTTGAGAAGGGGCGTGGCTTAACAGTTAGCAGCCAGCCCCTGGCTTGTGACACACATTCTATATTAATCATTCTAAATATATAAAAATAAAATTTTTACGTCTTTTGAAAATAAAGCTCTGCATTTGAAAACTGTGCATGTGCGCAGTTCTACGAGCTTTAAAACCCTAAGGAATCCCTGGAGGAGTGACGTAAGAGGGAACTTGCGCATGAATTAAATATCTTGAAAATAAACAACTGAAAACTAAATCACGATAACAAAATCAGTCTTCCGATGCAATATATGTTTTTACAGCAACAATCTGACATTAAATCGATTTGCACAGATCAATTAGTACTTCACCTCTCACGTGACATCATCAACTATGTTGTTAAACCAACATGGTTCAAACAACGAATGTGCGACAAAGTTACTATGCTTCCAGGAAACAATCGTAACAAGGTAGTTTGTTTCTCCAGCTATGCATCGTACTATGTTGGTTCAGCAGCGAGTTACGTTGTTGTTTGGGAAACACACCCCTGAAAGAGATAAAGGTACCCAACCAGTGAACACGCCTTTGTTCTGAGTTTCTATAGACCCCTTCAAGGCTTGTAAACATTGAATGACTATCGGGTGCGCGCGCAGCATGGGGTCAAACTGTTCATACCATCCAGGCTTTATAATTTAATCTAACAGGGCTGAAAAATGATGACTTACCTGAAATGAAGTGAGCACTACAAACTCAAGCCACTTCGATATTTGCATTGTCCCAGTCTGCACGTTTAATTGCTTGCAGCCACAGATTTTTTGTTTTTGAGATTCTGCAGGAATCCCGAAAAACTTAATGGAAGAACTGGTGCGATTTTCACAGCCCACGATGGAAGTAGGCATTTTTGACGATACCGAATAATACGCAACTTAACCTGCTGTAATGACTTTCTGACCCTGACATGTGCAGTGGGAACTGCCTGTGACGTGAACTGTTAAGGGGTCTATACTGACAAGGATAGAGACAACAGCACGACTTGGGTCAAACTCTTGCGAGTACAACCTCCAAACTTCCATCAGCTTTATAGCTCCTCAACACAAATTTGCTGCAAAATCGCACGCCTTGGACTTTTAAGGGGTCATAGTGTAAAAATCTGACTTTTTCCATGTTTAAGTCCTATAATTGGGTCCCCAGTGCAGGGACGTCACTAGGATTGGAAGACAGGGGGGGCTCAGCCCACAGAGTATTTGTAACTTGTGTTTGCAAAATTTTGCACTCACATCTGAGCTACAATTATGTCAACAACCAGTCAAGAAACCAAGATGTTAACAAGTAAAAGATGACAGACATATCCTCATCTTCCATTTCTACTCTGTTAAATAAAAGTTACTGTAATGTTAGCTTTTTCCTCTGTCTCTGTACCCTCTTGCTCATCCTGCCTCAAGCAGCTTGCCTGTTGACCCTTTTCCTCCTCAGCCTCTCCTTCTGTCTTATCCTTTAATTAAGATTAAAAAAAACTGATGCTAATTTCATGACTTTAGAAATGCAAATTGGTCACATGAAACATCGAAAATGTCCATAAACAGAGGTCAGACAGCTAAAAAGTTGGTAAGTTAAACAAATGAGAAAAAGCAGTACAAGAAATAGAAAAAAATTGGCATCACTGCATACTTTACCAGGTAAGCTATTGATACGGATCCTTTTTAAAGTGGCTACTGTATAAATACAATAACCTGATGGCGGAAGGAATAAAAGATTTGGAGTAATGATTACTGTATACTATGTACTGTATGACTGCTTTCATTTTTGTTTCACATGTGTATCTGTGGAGAGTGTGGGCATTTACTCATCTTTAGCCTACTTTTAGGTAACATCTACGTATTTAATATTTAATTTATCACATTATATGATTAAAATAGTCTCAGGCCTAGTTAGAATATAGCTAGCATATTAAATATAATGAAAAAAATGTAGTGTATGCTATGCATAGTGCCTAGACCTGCCAACAAATGCTTATTGTTATAAGAAATTCATGAAAAGAAAAAAAAACATTACTTAGACCTATAGACCATTACTGACCTCAATCACACCGGGTCCGGCTCCCTCAGAATCAACTGGCCTGCCAATCTCCTGCAGCTGCTTCTCTTTCTCTCTCCTAAAATGTTTTCTAATATCCATCTCATCTGCTCAATGAATTGAAGGATACAACAGTATTGCATTAACAGGGACCCTATGATGACATTTAGTTTTCAGTGACAACAACATTCTATGGGGATTGATACTGTTGAATATGCCTCTTTTAGAGATATTTTATTTTAGAGATATTTTATTTTAAAGATTATTAGGCCTATATTGTTGGCAAAGAATAAAGAGTTGTGATTGGATTGCTAAGTTAACAATTTCTTGTATTTTGCTTGTGCAAGACTAAAGTTTTTCATGACATAGCAAACCAAAATATTCCCATTCCTTTACCTCAAAAAAAAAAAAACGTAGCTAAAGGTAAGCAGCCAGCAGGTAATTAAAAACAACTTACAATTTCACTCCTCCGTATCACGACACTTACCAATCTTTATTTCACCATTAGCGTGCGTAACTTTACTAGCGTGTGTATCAGTATCAGTTTGTGTGTGTGTATTGTGTAATAACAAGCTTCTTCTTCTTCTGGTGTTTAATGGCGGTTGGCAAACCAACTAAAGGTGCATTTTCCGCCACCTACTGGATTGGAGTATGGAGCACAATTTGTAATAGCAAGCTACAATAGCACATACAGGCAACCGGAAGCGATCGCCGTTTTCCGGTTTGGTCACTTGACGTTCGACATCTGGCGTATTCTGTCCGACTTGTCAGATGTTTTTTTGTAGCTGGATATATAACATTTGTTGAGTCTAAATATTAATGAGGATACGGTTTTTGATAAATCAAATTTTATTGTTGTTCTTATAATCATTTAGGGGGGCTTAGGAACATTTTGGGGTAGCTTCAGCCCCCCTTAAATAGGCCTAACGACGTCCCTGCCCCAGTGCCTCTTTCAACCTAGAAAACGTGATAAAGATCAACCCAGTAACTTTGTTTTGTTAGCCATTTTTTGCAAGCATGTCTTTCAGATTTCCCCTGTTTTGTGAGGTAGGTAGTGTAGTGTTTCTAGTGTTTCTTGTAACTGTAATTAATTATACAGTAGCAAGGCAAATTACAATAATACCACTCCTTAATCTTGCATTATCCAACCACGGCGCTGCCATTTATTGCAGAGAGAAAGAGAGAGAGAAAATAATTGACAGCACAATTCAGTTTCAATTGCAACAAACCACCATCATTGCGACCAGTGTTTGCATTTCATCAGCTCATTTGCATTTTAAAAGACACACCAAAAACGACACATTTTTGCTCAGACCTACAAATTGGGAATTTTAACATGCTGTAATACAGTTTTTCTCAATTGCTTTGGCTCAGATCTTGAAACAGAAATTACATTTTCAAAACAACATGGACAAACCTCCAAACCACTTGGCAATTGTTCACAACAGAATTGAATTTCTCATTCATTTCATCAAATTGCAAATGTCTAAGTACATGTCTCAGTACATCTTTGCAAGTGATTAAGTACAGGTAGCCTAAATTTAGCACAATTTCCAAGTGACTAGACCTTGTTGATCTGAACTCATTGGTTGATTCTCAGTCTAATGGTTGTTTGCTCCTAAACATGTCAGTGTCATTTCATTGTATTCAATTAGTCAAGAACATAATAGCATGGATGCCATATATGAATCCTTCAAACATTTGATACATTTATAACAGCAATTGACAGTCAGGTGAAACTAGAACTTGACTAACGAATGAGGAGTTTACGCTTTTGTAGAGAATAATGGCATTGGAAGGAAACGAGACCCCTCACATCCTTGTGTTTGTGGATGAAGCTGCCTTCATCTTGAACATGGGCAGAAAACGTAGCCGTAATATTATTGGCCACCGGGCCACGGTGGATGTCCCACGCCAGTGAGTGGGCAATATAACTATGGGTGCTGCCATATCTGAGAATGATGTGGCCAGTCACATCCCCAGTCTTGGCCCATACTATACACAGAAGCTCCTCATCTTCTAGGACCGCCTTCATTTTGATTTGATCCTTAAAAATGAGAAAGGTCTCGTACGGCCTCACCTACCACAAAATGTCATTGTATGGGACAATGTGAATTGCCACTGTGGGCCGCTTATCAGGGCTGGTTCACTACTCATCCAAGAATGGTCATGGTCTTCCTACCACCATACTCTCCTTTCCTCAATCCTATTGAGGAGTTTTTCTCTCCTCTTGAAGGTGGAGATGTATGAGTATACAGCCGTGGCCAAAAATATTAGCACCCTTGGTAAATATGATCAAATAAGGCTGTGAAAATTCATCTGCATTGTTAATCCTTTTGATTTTTCATTAAAAAAATTCACAAAAATGTATTCTTTTATTGGATAATAATAATTTAAAATGGGGGGAAATATGATTATGAAATAAATGTTTTTCTCTAATACACATTGTCCAAAATTATTAGCACCCTTTTATTCAATACTTTTTAAAACCTCCATTTGCTAGTTTAAAAGGTCTAAATTTTCTCCTTTAATGCCTGATGAGGTAAGAAATCACCTAACAAGAGATCAGAGACCATTCCTTCATCCAGAATCATTCCAGACCCTTTAGATTCCCAGCTCCATGTTGGTGTTCTCCTCTTCAGTTCACTCCTCTCATTTTCTGTGGGGTTCAGGTCAGAAGGGTGGAATGGCTTTAGCAGGAGCTTGGTTTTGAGCTCAGTGACCCATTTTTGTGTTGTTTTTGAGGTTTGTGTTTTGGTTATTGTACAGTTAGAGGATCCAAACATGGCCCATTATAAGAATTCTAACAGAGTCAGTCACTTACATATTTTTTATCTGTTGATATTTGATAGAATCCATGATGCCATGTATTTTAACAAGATGTCCAGAACCTCCAGCAGAAACATAGGCCCACAACATCAAAAACACAGCAGTATATTTCATTGTACACATGGGGTACTTTTTTTCTCTGTGTTTACCAAACCCATCTTGAGTGTTTGCTGCTAAAAGCTCATTTTTTTTTAGTTTCATCTGACCATAGAAGCCATTCCCATTTAAAGTTCCAGTCATGGCTGATAACTGAATATGCTTTAGTTTGTTTTCGAATGAGCTAGGAGAATTTTTCTTGTAACCCTCCCAAACAACATGTGTTGAAGTAGTTTCTGTTTGACAATTTTTTAAAAGGTTTTCTGAACCAGAGACTCAACAATTTTCTGCAATTCTCACGCTGTGACCCTATGAGAGTCTTTAGCTACTCAAATTTCTGATGGTTGGAAATTCTTAATTATTGCCCTGATGATGGAAATGGTCATTTTCAATGCTCTAGCTCTTTTCTTAAAGCCACTTCACCAATTTGTGAAGATCAATTATCTTTTGCTGCACATCAAAAATATATTCTTTGGTTTTTCTCATTGTGATGGATGATTAAGGTAATTTAGGCTTCGTTTCCCCTCCTCTTTATATTTTTGTGAAACAGAAGCCAGAGCTGAATGATTTTGTGTTTACAATCATGCTGGAGTTCTGAAAATTGTGAAAATGAATGGGAATATACTTCAGAGATATTTTAACAAAAAGATTTTCTAGGGGTGCTAATAATTGTGTCCAACGAGTATTTGAGAAAAACATTAATTTCATAATGATATTTCCCCTCCATTTTAAATTCCTATTATCCAATGAAAGGATACATTTTTGTGAATTTTTTAAATAAAAAATCAAAAGGATTAACAATGCAGATGAATTTTTTACAGCCTTATTTGATCATATTTACCAAGGGTGCTAATATTTTTGGCCACGACTGTAGGGCTCAATATCAGAGGTTCCTGCTCCATGCAATGGACACAGTGTGTTAGGATATTACAGGAGATCAGTGTAGGTGATGGTTGCGACATGCACATCATTTCTTCTCTCCTAGCACTGCAAGGGAGTATACGCTGTGACGTGGATGAGAATCTATGGCCAGACAGACAGCAGCGTGTGGATGGCCATGAGGGTGAGGACGGTGGCCAGGAGAGGCAGGGTGAGGACAGCGACCAGTGAAAAAATGTTAGTTGTTAAACTCCTGTTTTTTTACAGCACTGTAGGCTGCATATAATTTTCATAGTTTTTTGTTTGTGTGTTTATATTACAGTATATTATGCTGTGTACGTTTTCTTTTTACTTTGATGTATGGAAGTTACTTTATGTGTGTGAATGATAATGGTTACAATTTCCTTGGCAGTATGAGCGCAATGTGTGATGTCAAACTTTGGAGGCTTTTCTTAGCCTAAAATCCTATTTCTTTTTTCAGTTTTATACACAATTGTATTTTGTTAGCTAGACAAAAAACAGTACAGTAACCATTAGCAATGAAGGACTGGGCTAAGACTGAAAGGTGGACATGAGGGATATTTCAATGGCCCCCTGCAATAGCGACAAAACATCTAAACATTTTGACTTGCAGTGCTTACACAATGCCAAAGAACCGAAGCATTTTGGGGGCACTGACTGTTTAAATGAGAAGGAAATTTAGTTTTGACACATAAGTGAACTGTTTTGCAGGTACAGTATGAGCTTTTGCAAGTGAGCTATAGTGTTGTGCTGAATTGTAAAACTGTTTTGTTAAATTATCTTAAAGTTTTGAAAATGTAATTTCTGTTTCAAGAAATGAGCCAAAGCAATTGAGAAAAACTGTAAATTATCTGCTGGGTTATTTCAACCCATTGTTTGGTCAAATATAAACATTTTCTGGGTTAATTTAACGCTGTTGCTGGGTTGAAAATAAAAATACATAACAGATCCTTTGGGAGAGAGATGCCAGGGGCGGAGTGGGACCCAAAAATCTACCGGGAAATTTCATAGACAACCAGCCCTCCATGGTAAAAAAAAAAAAGAAAGAAAATGGTTCCCTGTAAATAAGCAAATGCTGAAATCTAAAATTACAATAAAATGACTGCACAACAACATGAAATACCAAGTGTAATAATTATTATTTAAAAGATCTTAAAGTCAACAACAGTTCCCTATTTTTAGGTAAGATTAAGCTTACTATGGTTGCAAAGCAGTTGCTTATAAAATTATTAAGCCTGTTTGGAGAGAGATGTTTTATGTGACAAAATGTCAGTCATCGTGTGATAACGAAAATATAACGAGGCAACTTACATGTTCTGAGCAGGTGTTGTCAGTGAACAGGCTGTAAACTGTTGGCTAAGTTACAGACACTCGTGAAAAACTGATGCTGATTATCTGGGAAACATTCTCTAACAGCAGTTAAGTTGTCATTGTTTGTGTCAACGTTGTGCATTTGTTGTAACATTAAAACAGGAGATCAGACTGGCTGCTCTGTGCTGCTCAAAGTGATGCTCGGAGCTCCATTCCTCTGTGGTTGTGCGAGGCTATGCTTTTTATTGGTTGTTGCGTTAAATCTTACCCAGATACAACAGTGCTATTTTCTGATTGGCTATTGTGAAGCCTCTTTCTTTTTTTTTGATTGGCTGATAGAAAACCAGGGGAGACGGGCTTGATAGAGAGAGCGGTGCGGCCAGATACATTTTGAGCGCTGAAGCTTATTAAATATATGATAAATAGTTTTTAGTGTGGCCGGAGTGCATGACTAAAGACTGAAAGCACAGCTATTATCAGACCGGCCCTCGCGGCCTTAAAACACTACCGGCCCACCGGGAAAAGTCCCGACTCTCCCGATTGCCACTCCGCCACTGAGAGACGCAAGAGAGAGACACAATAGAGTGACAACACTGTTATCGGCGCTCCGTCGAGTTAATCATCTAAATCCTATTTTCCTACTCTCTTGTTCCTATCTATATAATATAACTTACTAGTTCATCTTAGGAATACTTTACCGTGACGATTATTCAACAGTATTAATAACTGAAACGATTTATCACTGGTAAAAACCCAGTATTAGCATATAGCCCACTAGCATCAACAAACGGGGCAACGCTGCTCCGTGCATTGGAGCTCCGTCGAGTTCATCATCTTAATCCTATTTTCTTAATATCTCGTTCCTATCTATATAATATAACGTACTAGATTATCTTAGGAATACTTTACTGTGAAGATTACTGAACAGTATTAGTAAGTTAAAAGATCTATCACTAGTAAACACCTGGTGTTAGCATATAGCCCGCTAGCATCAACAAACGGTGCCGGCTGAAGTTAGCACTTGCTCACTGTCTGTTTACTGTAAATCTGCCTTCCTTTTCGATCTAATGGCGGACTCATCCGATGTATGTTTTTCAGACCTTTCCTCACCAGAGCGGGAAGCTGTGGAGGAGTTGTGGCCCGGCATTCGCAGCAGGCGGTACAGCGTGCCTCACATCACCCTGGCTCCAGACATCCGGAGACGACCGAGGGATGCAACGAGCGAGCACCCATCTCGATGCAGCTTCACGGGCCGCGTTCGTGCGAACGGAGACGCCATCGCCCAGCATGAAAACGGTAAGACTCCGCTTGACATTGTAACCTGCACTACTTGCCACATGTACAGTTTAGCTTCTTCCGTCAGCATAGAGGGGTTTACATGTGCTAAGTGCATTGAAGTAGTAAGGCTGACGGAGAAGGTTGCAGAACTAGAAGCGCGCATCCGAACGCTAGTTGAGGACAGTAAGACCGCTAATGTTAATGTTACAAACACTGTTTCGAGTGCGCCTAGTGTTAAGAAGCGTAATACACATGGCTCTGTTCTGACATCAGAGTCAAGGCGGCTGACTAACTGGGTAACTGTCAGGCGGCATAGTCACATTCGGCACCCAAATCACGTTCCTGTTTTAATATCAAACAGATTTTCTCCACTCAGCAATACACCGGCTGAGACGTCTGTTAAATGTGCCCTGGTTATTGGAGATTCTATACTCAGGAACGTTGGCATTGAGGCACCAGCCACCATAGTTGATTATATACTGGGAGCCAGAGCGTCTGACATTATCCAAACTGATCCAAACTTAAAGTGCTGGCTAATGCTAAACGTAAGTTTTCTAAGATTGTTATTCACGCCGGCACGAATGACACCAGACTCCGTCAGTCGGAGATCACCAAAGTTACTATTAAAGAGGTGTTTGAAATTGCAAAAACAATGTCAGACAATGTAATTTGCTCTGGTCCCCTCCCCGCCTACCGGGGGGATGAAACTTACAGTAGATTAGTGTCTCTTCATGGCTGGAGGTCAAAGTGGTGCCCTCAGCATAACGTAGGGTTTATAGACAATTGGAAGCATTTCCGGGGAAGACCTGGCCTGCTAAAGAGAGATGGCCTCCATCCGTCTTCGGAAGGAAGTGCTACAAAACCTAGAAAAAGTAAAAATTCGGCCTTCTTAACATTAGATCACTTACCAATAAAGAACCTATTATCAATAAAATAATTACTGACCAAAACGTAGATGCACTCTGTTTAACAGAGACCTGGCTTAAAGCAGACAATTACATCAGTTTAAACCAATCCACCCCACAAGACTATTATTATAAACACGTTCCTCGTCTAAAAGGGAGAGGGGGTGGTGTAGCTAAAATATACAACAAAATATTCAAAGTAAACCATAAATCCGAACTAAAATTTAATTTGTTTGAAATAATACTGTTAAATATGGAAATAACCGATCGTAACAACAAACAGCTTTCGTTCATTTTAGCTACCCTATATAGGCCTCCGGGCCACCACACAGATTTTCTTAAAGAAATAGCGGACTTCCTATCTGAGCTTACAGTCACTGTAGATAAAGCTCTTATCGTTGGTGATTTTAATATCCATGTGGATAACCCAAAAGATGCATTAGGACGTGCGTTTATGGATGTTCTGAATTCTCTCGGTATTAAACAAAATGTGTCAGGGCCCACGCATACTCGTAATCACACATTAGACTTAATTCTGTCACTCGGACTCAATATTAATGACAACGAAATATCACGCCAGACCGATGCCGTTTCAGACCATTGCCTTGTGTCATACACAATACTTCTAGGTAGGACCGCTCAGTCTACAACATGCTACAGATTAGCCAGAACAATAATTTCCACCACTAAAGATAGCTATATTAGCACTCTTCCAGACCTGTCTCAAATGAAACATGTAGCAGATAACCGTGAAGATCTGGATATTATAATAGAAAACCTGAACAACGTTTGCTCTAGCACATTGGATGCCGTTGCTCCCATTCGAAAAAAGAGAATAAAAAAAACCCGCCAGCTTCATGGTATGACCATCATACTGCAGCCCTTAAAAAAGAAGCTAGAAAAATGGAAAGAAACTACCGAAGCACAAAGTTAGAGGTATGGCGTTCAGCATGGAAAGAGAGTGTTCAACACTACAGAAAGGCTATTAAAACTGCCAGATCTACCTATCTCAGTACGCTTATTAAAAAAAAATCATAACAACCCTCGTTTCCTCTTTAGCACAGTTGCGAAACTGACTAGAAACTAAGAACAAACAGAAACCAATAGTAAACTCCAACACAATAGTAAACTCCAACACAATAGTAACGACTTCATGAACTTCTTTACTAACAAAATTATGTTTATCAGGGAAAACATAGAAACTACGCAAGCAGCCACCACTCTACCCAATAGTAAATTTAATACTAGATTATCATACGAACATCTTGAGTCATTTAAACCTACTACAATAGAAGAGCTCTCTAAATTAGTAACGTCATCCAAATCGTCCTGTATACTAGACCCCGTTCCCACAAAATTACTAAAAGAGGTATTTCATGTAGTGTCTGACACCGTACAAAATATCTTTAACTCATCTCTAGAATTAGGATACGTTCCAACAGCTTTCAAACTAGCAGTTATTAGACCGCTCATTAAAAAACCAAACATTGACCAGGGAGATCTTAATAACTTTAGACCAATCTCAAATCTACCTTTTCTTTCTAAAATATTAGAAAAAGTAGTGGCAAGCCAACTATGCACATTCATAGCGAATAATAATACATATGAAAAGTTCCAATAAGGATTCAGGCCCCACCATAGCACAGAGACAGCGCTGCTTGGAGTTACAAATGACCTCCTATAAACATCCGATCGTGGTGAAATCTCAATCCTTATATTACTAGACCTTAGTGCAGCCTTTAACACAATAGATCACAGAATCTTACTCAATAGACTAGAAAACTATGTTGGCATCAGTGGTCAGGCGTATCTAACTAATCGCTATCACTTTGTTTATGTAAATGAGGAAGAGTCATATCACTCCTCGGTTAAATACGGCGTACCACAGGGATCAGTTTTAGGCCCTATCCTATTCTCGTTAAATATGTTACCTCTAGGAGACATTATCAGGAAACATAACATAAGTTTTCACTGCTATGCGGATAATACCCAGCTTTACATCTCTTCACATCCTAGCGAAACCCACCAGTTTGCTAAGCTAACAGACTGCATTAGTGATATTAGGGACTGGATGGCACATAACTTTCTTATGCTAAACTCCAATAAGACATCAGATGCAGAAAAGCTTATCCATGCTTTTATGACCTCTAGAATAGACTATTGTAACTCGTTACTCGGGGGATGCCATGCAAATCAGGTAAATAAGCTACAGCTGGTTCAAAACGCCGCCGCAAGAGTGCTTACTCGATCTAAAAAGTATGACCACATTAGTCCAATTCTGGCATCTTTACACTGGCTGCCAGTTAAATATCGCATATATATTATAAAATATTATAATCACCTACAAAGCCTTAAATGGCCTAGCGCCCTCGTATGTTAAAGAACTACTATCAGAATACAATCCACCACGTAAACTGCGCTCACAAAATTCTGGTCACTTAAAGGTATTGCGGAGGATTTTCTATTTCCAGGTGGATCATCAAGACTATTGGTCCTCCTAGTTGTCAATCAAGAGTGTTGTGCAATTGCATTTTTTAAAAAAGTGGAGAAGGCGGTTCTTTTCTAAAATTCGAGAAAATCCTCCGCTATACCTTTAATTATCCCTAGAATATCAAAAGTGTCTAAAGGTGGTAGATCCTTTTCCTACTTGGCCCCTTAGCTCTGGAATGATTTACCAAATAATGTTCGAGTATCAGACACAGTCGATCAATTTAAATCTAAACTTAAGACATTCTTCTTTAACAAAGCATTCACATAAAATGTCCAGTAAATGTACTTTTCCCGCAGTAGTTATTTTGTCTAGAACAAAGCACTCACATACCTCATATGGGTAATATACTATTGCCACAATAGTTAGCCTGTCTGGAACCGAGCTGACTTAAACCACTATAATGCATGACACTTGCATTACATGCAAACGGCCCCTACGCTAATAGAACTCTGTTTTTGTCTCCCTGTCTCGTCCTCGACCCCGAGGACAATGAGACAAACAGACCCAGTTCCTGTTACTGTGAAGGTCATCGCAGCACTGATCTACTGACTGTCCTTCAACGTGATGCCCAGCTGATGCCTAACCAACGACCACCGGCTGAACCAGTTTAATCCGCTTACCCGCCATTTCTCCCAAGGGTTTTTGTCCTTCTAGGAGTTTTTCCCATTGGGTTTTCTCCTAGGGGGGTTTTTCGTCCCAGGGAGAGTCAACCAACTTTGGCTTAACTTAGCACTTTACTTTATACGTTACATTATTAATACGCTCGCTTGTACGGTTTAACCTTAGCTGCTATATTCTACTACTTATATTATCTATTGATTTTCTGTGTTCTCCTTTACATCTACTCATGTAAGGCTGCTTTGCAACAATTAACAATTGTGAAATGCGCTATATAAATAAAATTGAATTGAATTGAATGTTTTAAGTGAGCAAAAAATAATTGTTTAGCTAGCTGTAAATTAAAATGATAAATACCTATGTAAAATAAAATTAAATTGGCTAAAATTATTTTGAAGTTTGTTGGAAAGCATATATTTGCATGGTTACAGTATAGGGAAGTATACAGTACAGCAAAGACAAAACAAATCAAACCACTTCATTTACATTGCAAATATCAAATTTTATATTTGTTTCATTCACACATGATCAGCCTATCTGGCTTTCATACTGTAAGCCACAAATCAATGGAGAACTGGTAATTTCTGTTTTTTTTTCATTACAGTGCATTTATCCAATATCTGAGGCTTCCTCTTAAGCCCTTAAATGTATTCCATTTTATTTACAAAAAAAACACCAAATTAAATATAAGATGTGTTATACAGATTTAACAATGCACTAAATATGTGTATGTATGCCGGTGTTAATTTGAATTTAAGGAAGAAAGAGAAACAATGTGGTTTTAAATGTCCTCATCGGGCTGATGAACAGATAACTTTATGGTTATCACTCTTGACACCCAATATTTACTCAGTTTATTGTCCTGTTGTTTTCAGGTGAATACTGCTAGATGTAAACTCAGGTAAGATCTTGTTTTTCCTGATAATAAATCTATTGATGAACTGCTAGCAGTATTCATACCAGATTTTTATGTATCTCAATGTGATTTTGTCTGGTTTTAGAGAAATTGAACTGATGTTCTTAACAATATAATAGACTGTTACAGTTGAGCAATACAAAAAGCGATTCATCTTACGAAAGGCATTAAACATGAGAACTGCCAGTAATACAAGTTTCAGTCACAATGTTCAGATAGTACCCTTTTCCAAAAATAGGTATACTAAGTGTATTTTATTAAGAATACTTAAGTAAAGTTCAAGTACATTTACACTTTATGCAATAAGTAATATAAATGTTTTAGTAGTATACTTGTAAATGTACAATTTTAATCCTGCTTGCGACTAAATTGGCACACTTTTTAGTTGATAAAAGTGTATATTTAAGTATTTAAGTGCAACATTAGTAAACTGCAACTGAACATACAGTACAGATATACGCATAGTTTAATATTTTAATACTTGTAGCATTTTTGCGTTTATGCAAGTACACTTTGAAGTTCACTCTCAGCATACATACAATAAGCATATTTAAATGTAACAGTAGTGGTTACAAATAGTAGTGAACTTATTTGAATAGTTTACTAGTTCAAAATTCGTAGTGCTTTTTTTAGTTTCTGAAACTTTGAGGTACTCTCAGTAAACTGCTATTTTAGTTGTAGTTATACTGCAAGTATACATTAAAATATACTTAAAGCTTAAATTAAGTAAACTCTGAGTAAAAACAACTATTTTACTGGACATTTATTGATACGTGAAATTATTGGTATAATGATAAGTTACTAGTATAATAATTTTTTTGTTTATGAAAGTACACTTTGACATTAACAGTATAAACTACACTGTAAAAATCATTTAAACATATGTTTTGTTTTACTTAACTTCATTATAAATTAATTATTTAGATGAAGATTTATAAGAAAGTTTTTTAAAACATTTTGTTATGTTTGCGCAAAAGCTGTATGGACATAGATAATAATGAGCTCAGTAAGTTTGTTGTAATGCTTATAATGCTTTTGTGAATTCTTGTCAAGACAGATGTTTTCAACTATTCTGTGTATATGTGTTAGGGGTGTAACGATTAACCGTGCAAATGCGCGTTTTCTCAATGAATGAATTTGAATGAATTACGGTGAAATCCAAGCCCATCCGAACGCCAGGGGGCGCTCCCGTGCAGAAACTCCCTTTGTGCCACAGAAGAAGTACGAATGCTATTCCAGGAAATGTCTACAGGAATATTTATATCACTCTTCTTCAAATTGTTTCGGGTATTTTCATGATAATATTGAATATTTTATATGATTTTGTTTAACGAGTGTTGCTTTTTTAAATGCCCGTTATAAACGACTCCGACTCGTTATGATTTTAGATTGGTAAGGACTTCCTACTGACCAAATGCCGTAGTACACGCACAAGCTGTGCATTAAACAAAGAATCGCAGCCTTGCGATTCAGAATCGATTTCAGACATTTTTAATGGGACACACGGTTGAATCGTTACACCCCTAATATGTGTATGTGGGTCAAAGACGAGACGTCACCATTTTGGTGTCCGCATCAAATATAATTTACAAAAGTGATTTTACATACAAATAAAATGTCTACTTTCATGTTTCAAATAACTTTTGTGAAAATAAAATGACAAAATATGAGTTAAATAATGCTCCAAAGTGTAAAATCGTCATTCAGCGTAATGGTCCGGACTATGATTTTACTAATAAATGTTCAAATAAATGTATAAAATACCATGTTAAAAAAAAATTTGCTTCCTTGGCATGTTCACATAAGTGTTGGCTGTTTTATATTAATAGGACTATGTGTTATTTTTTTCGTGAAATATTGAAACAACTAGGGGACTATTGTCCCGAATATGCAGTTTGTCAGAGGTCATTCAGTGTAACGGGATCAGGAAGCCATTTTAAAATTAAATAAACAAACAATAGTAATCAAGCAGTCAGTGACATCATCAAAAGGGCACCTGAAGACCATGTGGTGATTCAGCAAGGTAAGTTTATTGCTCTTAAATATTTGATAATTTCACCTTTTCATAGTGTGGTATCTTGAGTTACAAAAACGACTGTCATTCAGTGAAATGTAAAAAAAACACTTTTTTGTTAGATTTTTTGAAAAATAAGTAGATGTGAATAATGATGATAAACATTTCTGGTCAAGTTCACTGTTTGATATAGGTGGCTAGTTGTTAGCTAGCAATATTAGCTTAAGTAAAATTTCCGTCATTCAGGGTAATGTTTGTCATTCGGTGTAATGCAAATTGTCTGTTACACCACAGTGTCATACATAACACTGAATGACAGTGTCACTGTTTAGATAACATTTTTAGCATTGTTTTTATATTTCAGATAAATGAAGGATGTTCAGCACAAACAAAATATATCAAACTTTATCAATATTAATGTTTTAATGCATTTTTGTTGTTTTGGTACTGATTTCTTTTAGATGCCCACAAACAAAGAGAGAGTTTCTAGGCACCGGCAGAAAGTAAATGCAGACCCAGTAGCTAGGGCAGCACATTTAGCAAGGAGACGAGAAAGGTATTGAGGAGTGCAATGTAAAAATAATAGGGCTGGGTAGAAAAGATAGATTTCTCGATTTTAATCAATTCTAATTTTGAAGAAACAATAGTGATTTGTAAATCCCAAGAATCGATCTTACAGTCTATGCTGTTTTCAGCTGATGTTAATCAATATCAAATTGATTTGAAATTGAATCAAATCGTGAAATTTGTATCCAAGCCTAGCCCTACAAAATAATAGTTTACTGCTGTTTTTAGATAGAGACTCCACCCTACCTATACCACAAGTTAAGAGAGGCCACTGAGGGGATTCTCCACCCCTAATACCAATCCTGATAACATGTCATTTATGTTGCCAAACAGAAAGTATTTTTAATGAATAACACGTTTTATATAGATCTATGTCAAAATTGTATGTCAATAATTACATGGAATCTGTATTTCAGCTACCAGAGAAGAAAGCAAGCTGCCTTGGCTGCAAATCCTGATCACCCGTCAATCAGGAATGTATCAGATGCTGCAGCTGAGAAGAGGCGAAAACAATGGCGGGAAAATCAAAGAAAACACAGGGCAGAGGCTAAACTTATAAGGGCAGTTCTGGATCTTACACCAGATTCCTTTGAAGAGCCTCTTGAGGAAAATATTGAAAGACCCTCTCCTGCAGAACCCACTCACCAGCCTCGGTCTCAGCCAGAACCACCATTGCCGTTTTCCACCCCAAAAGAGAATAAAGAAAAGCTGTCTAACAGGTGCAAAAGACTGAAAAAGCTAAATTTAAAATTGAGAAAACAGCTCTTCCAATTGAAAAAACAACTAGCCCAAGCTCAAAAAAAAAAAGAAAAGTTAAGGAAGGATATACAAAGGTCAAAGAAACAGAGTAGGGTGAAAATGACCAGTAAGAGGATAGGGAATTTGAAGGAAAAGTCAGCACGACGAGAAAAGGTCCATTCTTTTCTCAGCAGAGATGAGAACAGCCGACAGCTGTCTGGTAAGAAAGATACTGTAACAAAAAACAAAACTAAACTTCAGAGACGCATCCTCACCAAGACACTGAAAGAACTCCATGGAGAGTATAACTCAGAGGTGACCAAAGAGGAATCCATATCCTACAGACAGTTCTTACGTTTAAGGCCATTTCACATCACTGAGCCAAAAGCAAATGATCGGAACACATGTGCTTGTATAGATCATGAGAATGTTAAACTTCTGGTCGAAAAACTCAAGCAAAAAGGGTTGCTTAAAACGTCAAGCACTTCTGAGCTAATAGCAGCCATCGTCTGTGACCCCCGCCAAAGAAACTGCATGTACCGTGTATGTGCCAAGTGCTGCTATAATGAAATTGAGGCTGATGTGCCTGAAGAATCTGTAAAGATTATGTGGCAACAGTGGGAAAGACAGAAGACTGTAGAAGGGGATAAGCCATTCACCAACATTGTGAAGAAGACAAACAATGGGACCTGGCATGATCTACTGAAAGTCTTTAATAGTAAGCTTAACTCTCTAGCAAGACACCAGTATAATTGGCTCCACCAGGCAGAACAGTGTAGACATCTAAAAGAGACCCTGTCTGATGAAGAGGCTGTACTCCACATGGACTTTTCAGAAAACTATGCCTGCAAATTGGCCACTGAAGTGCAGGCATTTCATTTTGGTGGCAACCGAAGACAGGCTACCATTCACACAAGTGTAGCATACACAACTAAGAGTCACCAGTCCTATGTTACAATTTCAAATTCTTTGCGTCATGATGAGCGTGCTATCTGGGCTCACCTCAAACCAGTACTGCAGCATTTGAGGGATCAAAGTCCTTCAATCACCACACTACACTGCATGAGGGATGGCCCAGTAACCCAGTACAGAAATCGCAAGAATTTTTACCTGCTCAGCACAGTTCCTTTTCTCTTTGGGTTCAAAAAAGTGACATGGAACTTCTCAGAGAAAAGTCATGGCAAAGGGGCACCAGATGGAGTGGGTGGTGCTGCCAAGAGATGTGCTGATGACTTTGTACGAAAGGGAGGAGATATCCAGGACCCAAAAGATCTCTTCAATGTCCTTCAAGACAAAGCATCAAACATCAAATACTTTTGGATTGATGAGGCTGAGGTAAGCAGATATAACGAAGCTGTTCCAAATAAGTTGCCACATTTGAAAGGCACTTTAAAAATCCACCAAATTGTGGCAGACAAGCCTGGGATGATCCACCATCGAGAGTTATCCTGTTTCTGCTCCAGAATAAATGCTACTTGTGAATGTGGACCATCAGTGCAGATCGACTTCCAAACCCTCCAAGAGGTCAGTGGAACAAATACAGAAGCCTCTGTGATATTGGAACCTGATGATGACTTATCCGGCAAATTTGTAGTGGTCCTCTATGATGGCAAGCCCTTTGTTGGGAAGGTTTTGGGGGCTAAAGGTGATGAATTAGAGGTTAGCTGCATGCATCAAAGTGGAGCTGGAAAGAATGCATTTGTGTGGCCTCAGACACCAGACAAACTATTTTACTTCACATCTGATGTGAAGGCAATAGTGTCTGAACCTGAGCCATTAACCCGGAAAAAGTCCAAACTCACTACAGCAGACTGGGAGAAATTTATTGAGTAGGCATCTCTCTCTCTTTCTGTGTTATTGATAAAATGAGAGAAATTGATTGTATTACAACCACTTTTTTCACAATTGTTAAGGTGTGTGTTATTTTGTCCTTCAAGTTCCAATTTTTCAATTAAATAAGGGATATTGATTATATTACCACCAGTTCAGTTAATTTTTACGAATATGACACGCATTGTGGAATAAAATGATTTTTCATTTCAGCATCTGTGTTTGTGATTTGTTTAGGAATTAAATGATACAGAATAATATTCAAAACATTGCAATAATGGAAACAATGACACTATTTTAGTCAAAAATGTCATTCAGTGTAACAAACCATGGTCATTCGGTGTAACAGATATATTTATGTAGAAATGAAACAATATACTTATTCTGAGCTGTACTTATTAAAATATGTAAAATAATGTGTGATCCTACAAAATTTTATTTGATTTGAATTGATTTTCACTTCCTTACAAAAACTTCTTGCTGACAAATGGGTAAAACCTAATGGTTTAAAGGATATTGGCGAAGTATAATGCTTTAAAATGACACATAGTTAGTATTTGGTGTCTGCACTGTGATCTTTAAATAGAGTCCTGTAATGTGTCATCAAATAATACTTTTTCTAAAAATTTTTGATAATATTTTTTTGCATAAAAATATTGTTACACTGAATGACATTTTAGTTGGTGTCTTCTGTAAAATCCCAGTAAAAATGTATGGTAGTAATTATTTTTTGCTCAGAAAAATATAAAGTTAAACAGGACACATTCTAATGTATGTGAAAAAGACAAAACTTAAATCTCTTTTACACTTTTATTTTTTTATGCTTTAAACCCCCTTTTCGTCTTTGACCCATATATCGGTGCGCGCAATTGCATGTCTGTGCGTTTTGGATCTGTCAGTCAGCTTGAGTCTTGTCAATCTTAATAACTTCCCAGATAGCATGCAACCATTGATACAATGTTAAAAACTGTTGATTTGTCAATGTTAATTGAATTGAATCAATATACGCAACCCCGCACATACGCAACCCCGGTAAGGATGTCGGTTAGTAGACACGGCCCTTACTGCTGATTGGCTACAAGTGTGTTTTGGTAATCGGCCCGACTTCCTTTTCCAAAGCGTTTTTCAAACATTGTGCACTCCACCTTTAACCCTATTGTCTGAACCAAATGCTCAGTTGCCTGAACCCAATGATTGAATCAACCACTCTTTTGGCAAAACCATAAGCACTTTTCAGCTGTTTAAACACAACTTGCCAACAAATTTTCATTGTGATGCACACGTCCTGCATAATGGTGAGCACAGGTGACAAAAGTCAAACACAATTAAAGCACAAGTGTCACCACTTGAACACAACAACTCAAAATTGATCACACTTGTGTGGCTAATGATGTGAGCATATACAATAAGCCAGTTCAGAGAGCACTGGTTTGTGAGGCCCTACAATGGATAGAAATCTGAGAGGAAGAGTTCGTGTGAATGGAGGTTGAGGTGGTCAGCGTAGACAAAGAAAAGTAATATCTGATGAAATTAGAGCTACTGTGATTGACCATGTTCTTCTCAAGATTTTTTGTCTTGTACAAGTGCTAAATGCACAGTTCCCTTTCAATACGGTTCACTTCGCTTTACGTCATTTGCTGACGCCATGGGGGAAACTCCTGTTTACTCCCTGTTTGAAGCCTATTGGTTAACGTCTGTAAAAATTACAGACCTATGGTGTTCGAGCCCACGAAAGGGGCGGGACTATGCCGTATAATAGTCTGAAAAAGAGCGTCATACCTCATTTACATTCTCCAAAGAAGAAGAAGCCTTACTCGCCGTCGACACAAGCCCTGCAGCGGAATCCAGGCCTAGCGTCTTCCCCTGCCGTTTTCCGGCTGAGAATCGAAGATAGCAGAATCCAGGTCTAGCGTCTTCCCCTGCCGCTTTCCGGCTGAGAACCGAAGATAGCCTTCGCTTGCCGTGGTACGAGCCCTGTGCAGCGGACACATGCCTGACGAGGTCTCCCCTGCGGCCCCCCGGTAAGATCAATATTTTTACTATAAAGCTATAAGCTAAAAGAGCAGGCGCTGTTGTAATAGCATCCAGCACAGTGGCTCGAGTGAGCCTCTCTGCTATGAATTTCCTCCGAGCGCGTTGCGGTCTGGGACCTCCCACGCCGAGACCACTCTCATATGCACGGTTGTCCTATCCATGTTTCGTGCTCCCCCTGCTGTTCCTCTCTCGTTGAGACTAACAAGCGGCGAGCCGTGAGACTAAGATGGATGCATAGACAAGCACACATGGGCTATCCCCCCCTGTGTGTTCCGTCACAACGCAACCATTCATGCTTTACACCCACAGAGCCCTCGCTCCTCCCACAGTCAGTGGCAAGATCTCTGGCACGCTATAAATCCCCTCCGAGTGCACCGCCGGGTGATGACCGCTCATACGATGCATGGCTGTTCTATCTGTGTTACATGCTCCCTCTGCCATTACTCTCTTGTTGAGATGAACAAGCGGGCGTCCTTATGCAAAGTCTGATCTATCCCTGCCTGGTGACGGCGAAAAGTCTAAAACCCCACGAATTGTGGTGTGTAACACTTTTCTCCTCACTACAAAGGCTTGTGCACGGCGCCTCTCTCCCCCTACGCTATATCTATGTGGCGGCGGTAACAGCGAACCACGCTTTTACGACCGACCATTCATTTAATTCACAAGTCTGTCATCTCTAAGATGCGGACGGCGGCGATAACAGCGAACCACGCTTTCATGGCCGGCTATTCATTTAATTCACAAGCCTGTCATTTCTCAGATGTGGACGGTGCCCGAGGCGCAGCGCTCTGGAACTATCCAAGGTCCTGAATGACAGATACGTCTGACATAAATCAGAGGATCAGCTGTTCGTCTGCTTCACAGATCACTCACTAGCGCACCTGTCAACACAGGTTATTTATGGATCGTTGAAGTTATCACCTCCCGTAACAATGATGCTCACTCGTGGTTAAACCTACTCTATGTGTGGATTAGCTTTACCTCGGGCGTAGTCTTAGAGGTTTCTCATTTTGACATTTGTGACACAGCCTGCTGGTCCTCGCCGTCCACGTTGTCAATTTTACAGCTTTGACATCCCTGCCTTGCGCGTTACTGGGGTTTGTTGCATTAAAAGGTGCCTGTAAGCTCACCTGTATGCACGATAGGTTTTTTAATTATATGCATCCACCGTGCGCTTAGAGAAGCTCACCTATGCACACTATAAGATTTCGATATACACTAAAGATGCGCTTGGAGAAGCTCACCTGTATACACGGCTGTGTTAACCATTTGTGACACATACACACTGTTGTTGTTCATCTGTGTACGTTCACGGTGCGTTGGGTACCCATCGTTACGTTCATCAATCATATCTGTACACATTCACGGCACATTCTGTGCACTGATTTAACTATACGTATTCACGGTGCACTGAAGGGTTCACCTGTGTGCGCACAACTTATTATCAGAACACATGACGGCGCGCTCGAGAATCTTTCCGGCCTGTGCACTATAACACTCTGATTCATCTATATGCATTCACAATGTACTCAAGTGTTCACCTGTGCCCGTGCAATTTATTGTCAGTACACATTTACGGCACGCTTGGGAAGCTCACCGACCTGTGCACTTATAATATTACCTACTGTATATGCATCCCCGATGCGCTCGAGGGCTCACCTGGGTTCACAATATTATGGTATCTGTATATCCCACGCTATGAACCGTTCTGCCGCATATTATAGTCAGATCGGCCGTTCGTGAGCCTCGCAGATCACTCACTAAGTATGCCGGTTACTTACAGTGGCTATTTAGATGGATCGTTGAAGCCATCGCACTGGCTCACGCCTTCCTCAATGTGCTATGATGTTAGAGCCCACTCTGCGTGAAGTTGGCTTCATCATGGGCTTGGTTTACAGGAGTATCTATTCTTCATATCTGCAACGCGGCCGGCTGGTCTTCGTGTCTACGTTTGTCAGATTTTACAGCTTAGACATCCCTGCCCTACAAGTGCAGGTTCTCTCGGCTTAACCATGCACACTCATTCATGCGCTTTATGTGTACATCGGGGTGCGCTCAGCGAGCTCACCAACGTGACTCTGGACTTACTTGTTCTCGCACACCCGCAGCGCGATCTGTGGTCTTGTGCTATGTTATGTGCTTCCCGGTGCGTTTAAAACCCCACCGTATGCGCGTTAACATTTTATATGGTGCTTACACTTTTGCTTTAAAGCTGTGAATATGTGGGTATAGGGCCACACGCAGTGTCTCTCCGGTAAGGCACTTCAGTCAGTTGTGTATGCACGGCGTGATGGGATTACATTCCCCCATAGCGTCAGCAACTGACGCAATGCGAATTGAACCGTATTGAAAGAGAACGGTTAGTTTACTCACGTAACCCCGGTTCCCTGAAATAACGGGAACAAGCATTGCGTAGTTGGCCGTGCTATAAACGCCTACGCAGCGAGCTTCATTCGGCTACGCGCTTCAGTCGAATGCAAGTGAGGTATGGCACTCTTCTTCGGACTATTATAGAGCATAGTCCCGCCACTTTCGTGGGCTCGAACGCCATAGGTCTGTAATTTTTACAGACGTTAACCAATAGGCTTCAATTATGGAGTAAACAGGAGTTTCCCCCATAGCGTCAGCAATTGACGCAATGCTCGTTCCTGTTATTTCAGGGAACCGGGGTTACTTTTTTTTTTTTTTTGCAACATGCATTTAGCCTACAGTGAACAATAAACATGTATTTCTCCAGCTTCATGTCCTGAGCATTGTGTTTTCTGTTTTCTACGTAGTGTTTATTGACTGTTCTGTAGTGTTTTTAATTTTGATTGACTCGGGGCACAATTTGACAACATAGTTCAGTTTTGAGCACAGATTGAACTGTTTTGAGGAGAAAGTTTGGTTTTGCAAGAAGAGTCTGAATGTAATTGCAATTGAGTTGTGCATGTAGCTTGAGAATTGGGTTTTGTGTTCACAGTTTAGAGAGCAGCTTTCAAGAAATGTGTCTTAGCAATCAAGAAAAACTATAATATAAAAAAATGAAAATTTCAACAAACCACCATGATTGTGATCATTGCAGCATGAAGCTTTCTTTTGTTGATCGTCCCCATTGCTGAGATTCATAGACCGATTCATGATGTCAGAGATAGATTCAGTAGTTTAACCTAAATGTGTTTTTATAATTCTCAAAATAACAAACCTGACACTACCTCCAACTAGTACTGTAAAATACATTTCTTACATATCTTATTTCATCAATATTTTTTAGGTATATCTACAAGAACTAAACTATTTAATAACAATAGATTTTTGTTTTCTTTGCAATAGCAGATGTATTTTAAAACACTGCTTCAACAGCCAAAGAAAGCTTACCATTAAACACAAGAGTCTAGTGATGGCCGTTTTCGAAGCACTGGTTCATGAGGCTTCGAAACATTTACAAATCTTTTGTTTCGAACTGTGGTTCGGAGCTTGTTTCAAACACGCCCAAGTCACGTGATTTTAGCAAACGAAGCTTCATTACATCATAACTGTTTCGAAACGTTTCGAAAATCTGATGGTTCACCACTAGGGGGAGTTGTTCACATGACCAGTGTCTAATATGTTTAGGTGAACTCGGGTCAGTTTTAGTATGAAAGTTCCTAAAACATTTATCATTCTGACTAATAACACTGCCATTTTGTCTACTTTTTGTTTATAGACAGATTTAATGACAAAAATGTGCATAATTAAAAGGGTAGTTAATTTTAATGATTTGTTTGCTCTAAATAAAACTAAAAACACATAATAGACTGTTAACTATGTCTTAATTAAGTTAAATATTTTTTTAACATATTTTAATACAAATCTTGCTATTATTTTGTAAAAAAAGTGTAAAATGTTTGGACATATCTGCTTTTACACTATTTTGACCAGCAGGGGTCACCAGCGTGTGTGGGTTTCAAATTGCTTCGAAAAACTGAATCAATTTTCAAAACAATTGGTTCGATTGATTCGAAGCTTCGAAAAGCTTTGTTTCTCCCATCACTACAAGAGTCAAGGTCCCAACTAAAGCAAACACTGATCACGATGATGGTGATTTGTTGAAATTCAATATTTTTTTTCAATATTAATGGAGGGTGCAAATGTGATATTGATTCAATAGTATTAACATTGACAAATCAAATAATTTTAACATTGTTTCAATGGTTGCATGCTATCTGGGTTTTTAACATAAATCAGGTCCCAGACTTTATCTCTCTTAATAATTTTTTAAACATCAAGCAAGTCCTGCATTTTATTTTCAAATTCCTGTTTTTATACCGAAACTAAAATGTCAGATGCATGTGCATGGACACGCATCTTTGTAGTATTAGGTTAATCATTTAGAACGGTGCCCACCTCTCAGAAAACAGACACATAACGATCATTTTAGATGTTTAATTACAAGAGTATTTGGATCGCTAGACAAGGAATTAATGTAGGCTACTTATTTTTTATCAAAACCTCTCATTTAGAGACCATGGGTCACATATGGCAGTGGTTCCCAATCCAGGTCCTCGGGGCCCCCCCTTCCAAAATGTTTTAGATGTCTCCTTATATGAAACACCCGATTCAGTTTATCAACTTGTTAGTGTGTTAATTAAGGAAATGTTTTAAACATTCTCCCAGCTAACAGAGAAAAGTTATAAGATCGTTGAACGTTTTCAATGCTCCCAAAAATATTTTCTACCAAAATAAAAAGTGTCCAGTGTTTATGTTTTAAGAAAGTTTCTTGGTTGTCTGAATGTTAGAGAAATGTTTCATTCTATCATTTTCAAACGTTATGACAATGTCTTTTTTTTACTTTTTTTGCTTGTTATGTAAATGATAGAGAAACATTGCATTTTAATATTTTAAAACTGTTATAAAACATTATTTCTCAATGTTCTGTAAAAATATTTCTGTAGAAAACAAAATTCACTTATTGGGCTTAGATATTGATGTTTTGTTTTATTTTAAGTCACTGTTATGGTGATCAGTGTTTGTTTTAGTTGGACTCTTGACCTGTGACATTTTGCTTGCTAGTTTTTCTCTGGTTGCATTAATATCAATTGTGTGTATAAAATACATTTGTGATTGTAAAGTAAAGTTACTAGTGCAATTCTGTGGTGGCTGGTATGTAACTGATTTACTCACTCATCAAAAGTTTGTTTTCTGTCAATAATGTATATGAGATCTGGCACTCTCACAGCAGTTTGTCATTAAGGATCTTTAGAAACTTTGGGCAAAAATTAACAGCTGTGTACAAACATCTATAAATCTCAACAATGGTGACAAAGACATTTTGTAAAAGTTCATTATTTATCCATACCGCAGTGCATGCTGGGAGTCCTAAATGAGATTTGAAATTTGTTGATGCATTGCAGCATGAAGTTTTTCATTTAATTGTCACCATTGTTGAGATTCATACTCTGCATACTCTGCTATTTTGACAGGAACAAAATTTTTTTGATATGTGAATAAAATAATTAATTATATGGTAATCTTTACCATTATTTATCAACCACCACAGAATTGCAATACTAACTTTACATTACTATCACAAATGTATTTTATACACTCAATGGATTTTAATGTTAACAGAGAAAAACTAGCAAACAAGATTTCAAGGGTCAAGAGTCCAAACTGATCACCACAATGCTGACTTAAACTAAAACAAAACATCAAAATCTAAGCCCAATAAGTGAATTGTGTTTTCTACAGAAATATTTTTACTGAAAATTGAGAAATTATGTTTTTAACAGTTTTAAAATAATAAAATGCAATGTTTCTCTATCATTTACATTACAAGCAAAAAAGTAAATATAGAAAACAATTGTTTTAAAACATTACATTGTCATAACGTTTGAAAATGATTGAATGTAACATTTCTCTAACATTCAGACAACCAAGAAACGTTCCTAAAACATAAACACTGGACACTTTTTATGTTGGCAGAAAACATTTTGGGGAGGATTGGAAACATTCAAGGAACATTCTTAGAACTTTTCTCTGTTAGCTGGGAGAATGTTTGAACCGTTTCCTGAATTAACACACTAACAAGCTGATGAACTGAATCAGGTGTTTCATATAAGGAGACATCTAAAACATTTTGGAAGGGGGGGCCGAGGACGTGGATTGGGAACCACTGACATATGGAACTATGCTGACAGACACAATAAACTCTTAAAGGTGATGTACAGTATTGTCAACGCGCTCTAAAGCTTGTTATTTTAACACTCCAATACAATGATGCATAGGACATATAGGCACAAGCTGTATGGGGCTTTGAAAATGCGAAGTTTGTTTTCCATTAGTAACAAGAATCAAGTTCTTTGTCTTTTTGATTAACATTTTGTATTATTGTTTTTAATATAATAGATTTTAATAGATATTTACAGTTATTAAAGTTATAATTATAAAAAATCAAAAATTCATTTAAAATGTCATTTTCATGTAATTTGACAAACTTCCGGGTTTAAGACGCACCCACTTCCGGTTCCATCTGAATACAAATACAGATACATAAAATATATAGGTTTACCAAATGGTTCAGTGATTAACCATTAAGATCAGTTGGATTTAGTGCTGGTCAAATGTATTTTCGCAAATCAAATGAGAAGCATATCAAAAGTATTGTGAACATTGCATTGTGAAAGACAATTACTTCATATGAAAGGTATTTCTTTGATGACACAATGATCAGGTGTGGTGAAAAAGTGAAAGTACAACACTATATACAACATTATACAAAGTCAATTGAACATGTGATTACATGTTTAATAAACAGACTTTTTGATGATCTGCTTTGAGTTTTGTACCAACAGTTGTGAGGTTTTACCACATACTTAGTATAAATAGTACAAAAGCAAATAAAAAAAACTTAAAAAGTAACATTGAAGCAGTGTTACTGCAATCTATGACTTAATCCTCTCTATCATTAACTCTGTTTGAAATATAAAATTGCATTTTACATGTTACTTGTAGAGTTTTTTCTTAATGAAAAATGATTACTTTTGTCACTCTATAGACCTCTACAACTTCTGTTTCAGGATAAAACACCTATACTGGTCGGTCAAAAATGTTGTCCCCCTTTTTCAAAAGTAAGTTTGCTTTCTTTTCATGAATTTTATTTAAAATTGCTGATGTGTGTGTAGACTAACTGTACGTTCACACCAGACGCAAAAGAGGCGGCAAGCGCAAGTGATTTACATGTTAAGTCAATGCAAAGACGCGAATAGGCATCCTATGGCACAGGAAATGCGAATGGCGCGAAGTGTGTGGATGCCATGTTCTGCGTGGATGGCACAGCGCGAATTGAGCATTTCAAGCTTTGATGCGTGATCTGCAGGAACCGTGTGAGTTGAAAAATCAGAACATTGGTGGATTTTTGCGCCACACTAACCAATCAGGATCTTACTCTAGTATTGACGTGATTACAGGAAGCGAGCGGAGGCAGAAATACAAAAACAACAATGGAGGACAATCATCATCGCTATACAAGGCATCTTGATACTTTTACAGGAATTAGAGAAAGTGAGCGAGTAGGTCGAACGCGAATGGTGTGTTTTTGACGCCTCTGCCGCGTCTCGTGTGAACGCACAGTAAGGTTAAGAATAATTTACATAAAAAATAATTTTTTCATTTAATCATGAAAGCCCCCTCCCGTGATTTGTATGTCGAACTCCAAATTACCATAGTTTAGATTATAGATAAAATACTTGCATTTAAACAATTCATTAATTTCTGATTCATTTATTTGAATCAGTTCTTCAGTTTTGTTTCATTAGTTCTGTATGTATTACTAATTGAGTGGTTGTTTATCATTTTAGACCCTGCAATGGCTCTGTTGACAATCATCTTTGTTATGACATGTAAGTGTAAACCAGATGTATTTGTATGTTGTTTGAAACGCATCAACTGGATTGAGGAAGCTATAGAGATTTTCATCAAGATCTCTATTTAGAGAGTATATTTAGTGAAATAATAAGAGATTTACATTTATGGTATGTGAGTGTGGTTTTACTTACTTTACACTGCAGATTTCATGGTGCTGCTGTATGAACTTAATTTCTAAATTTCAACTTAAAATTTTACGTTTTTACTGTCTCACCTACACACAAAAAATCATTCGCAAATTTTTGTTCCTTCATCCAAATAAAAATAAATTAGGGTAATAGTTCCCATTTATATGTCATAACTTGAGCCAATAAAAAAACTTGCCATAAACAATGTTTTACATAGGGCTGGATGATTTGACCTTAAATCAAACTTTGGTTAATTTGACATTTGACATCGATTATGATTAAGGAAAGATTAATATTATTATTATTATTTGCTTCATAGTTCACTGACAAGGTTTGTACTGTAAATATGCTCCAATATTAAAGTTAAACTTCAATACAATATTAAACTTCCTGTTCCTATTTTTGAACAAGGGCTGAATCCGAAACCGCATACTGCCATACTATATAGTAGGCAAAAAGCAGTAGGCGAACGAATAGTATGTCCGAAACCTCAGTATACGTAAAAGGGTATGTGAAAATTACCGGGATTTTGGACGATTTCTCACGAGATTCGGAGGCACGTGTACTTAAGTATCGTCCGAAACCGCCTACTTACTGAAAATTTATTAGGGGAAACAGTACCTGAACAGAATAGTATGTCCGAATCCTCAGTATCAATAAAATCAGGCGAGAAATTCCCGGATGCCCTACTGAGTCAGCCCAGATTCTGAAGCAGGCATCGGATGGACACTTCTATCCCAGCTTTCCCATGATGCCACGGGAAAGCAAAGCAATCGACCGGAGACCAGCCAATTGGGTGATTTCGATACGTTACACAGGGCTGTTCCTCAGCACCCTGACTTCACGCACAGATCCTGGATATACCACAATTAAAGTGCTCAGCTGATTCATGAAAATAAAGCTGGAGAATTATCACAGCTATGTGGAGATGACAGTAAATATGTGATGGTTTGTTAGAAAAATACATTTGAATAAAGTTTGGTTTAATATGGTATTCACTTCTATACGTTTTTATTATTTATTTATTGTGATGGTTTTATTCATTCATTTTTTTATTCATGTTTCCTGTTGTTTTAAGTAAATACAAGAGATTGCTTCACTAAAATGTATTTAATCACATGGCCTGCATTGTCTAGTTTGTATTCAAGCACAGCTGTCATCTGACAATAGATATTAAATTACAATCTGCTTGTTTTACTTATTTTTGTCCACTACAAACTAATGTGTATCTGTAACACTGACAGAGACCGTAGTAGAGCTGTCAAGTTACTGATGCAATCAGGTGTTAGTGCACCTGTCCCTTATACACACGCATACGTTTTCATGCCTGTTTTTAGGTTTGTTGGAGTTCATGCACCGCTGCAAAAACCAACACGTGGATGACATCAAAGTACCGTGAGAGTGATTCCAGAAATCATACAGAGAAGTATGATTTCGAGTCACTTTCGCGGTATTGTGATGTCCATCTCCTGTCGGTTCACTGTGGTTCCGCATGAACTCAAACAAATCTACTACGTCATAGGTCGCATGATAACGTCAACATGGCGGATGCTGTCCATACTAACGCGAACGTATGTACTGTCTTAGCGCACGCTAAGTAGGTACTCAGTGAAATTCAGTACCTACACAGTAAGTATGCGATTTCGGATTCAGCCAGATTGCACTTTTGGCGTAGGTGCGAGCTCTGGTCATATACTGTGAGTTTTTAGAAAGAATTGGTTTCAGAGGCGAATTCTCTGCTTGTGTGTAAGCGAAGGGCGCAAATAATGGGAAATGTCACTGTTTTTTAGAATAACCATGTACGTGTTAACGGGGCCTTAGCCCAAATTAACCTTATGTAGAAACTGAAGCCAATGTGGACTAAACCAAAGCTAAGTATGGGTGTGGTTGGGTTGAAAAAGTGATGAAGTTAAATTAACATTAACACTGATCGTTGTTTATATAGGTCCACACTACAGAGTGTTAAAAAGTAACAATGAATCATTTTACATCTTACTTGTAGAGATATTTATTAACTTAGGTTTAGATCAGTGGTTCCCAATTCCAGTCCTCAAGGCCCGCGTTCCAAAATGTTTTAGATGTCGTCTCATTGCGTATTTTCTCTGGAGCTGTTCCACAACTGTGAAATGATCTGCTGACTCTGTAGCTGTCTTTAAAGGACCATGGCATGAAGATGTTAGCATTGCCACTTTGTAGGTGTGGAGCAAAAATGTGTTGTTTTGGGTGTGTCCTTTAAAATGCAAATGAGCAGATGAAGTGCAAACACTGATCACAATAATGGTGGTTTGATGCAATTGTGCTGTCAATTATTTATTATCTCTCTCTTTCTCTCTGCACTAAATGGCAGTGCTGTGGTTCGATAGTGCATGATAAAGGGGCGTATTATTATTACAAGAGCGCCTTATGACATCATAATGAGGGCCAAATTTCAATCACCTAATTTTTGCTCACACTTACAAAGTGGCAATGCAAACATTTTCATGCCATGGGCCTTTTAAGAATCGGCTAAAACCCATCTCTTCCGCCATTACCTCACATTACCAGACTTACTATCTTTACTTTTCCTTTTTTCTTGATCTCTATCTATACATTCTTACAAAAAAAACCTAACCCTTGGCTATGTATACTTGATGAAACTTTCCAGTGCACTTATGTATTGCTGTTCTTGCCCACTGCGCAAAGTGACGTCGGAATGACGTCTTTTTCATGTAATTTTTGGACGTCCGAATCCGGTCCATAAAAGGGGTTGTTTTGTAACGCCAGGCGACGTCTTTTTTCGACGTCTTTGCACGTCTAAAGGTTGACATCCGTAGGACCTCCGTGTAAGGAAAAGAGACATGAAAAAACCTAAAAGAGATGATTGTCTCTGCACTTCACCCATCCATTGCAACACCGAAACACTTCAGTCATTTCATGCCGGCCGTGGGATTCGAACTACCGATATCTGGGTTACAAGCAAGTCTTGCTAACCACTCTACTTGTATATAAATTGTTAAATTGTTAGTATGGTCTCATACTTTTAATATAACAAACTACACATTTAATTACAGATTTTTAATTGTACATTTAGATGAATTTGTATATAATTCAAGAAAGCAGAAAAAACAGTACTGTATAAATAACATAGACTATTCGTAAGTTTTAAACATGTTGGAACAATAATGCTGATATTTGTAAATAAACACATTTTTATAGGCCTAATCATGTAATATAGACATAGGCCTGTCATAGAAGTCCAAATGACTTCCAAAAAATTACCCAGTTCAAACGTCAAATGTTGCCGTAAATATGAAGTCCAAAAAATTACCCAGTTTAAACGTCAAATGTTGCCCGTAAGTATGACGTCCAAGTAGGGTCATGATAAATAGTGGACCTAGTTTGGACGTCGAATAGATGTCCAGAATTGGTCATGGACCGACGGACCCAATATAGACATGATCTGCACGTCTATCCGACGTCCTGTGTTTAGTGGGTGTGTTGCTATAATTGCTTCTATTATTTACCTCATTTGTAAGTCGCTTTGGACAAAAGCGTGTGCTAAATGACTAAATGTAAATGTTATATGAAACACCTAATTCAGTTCATCAGCTTGTTAGTGTGTAAATTAAGGAAACGTTTCAAACATTGCCCCAGCTAACAGAGAAAAGTTCTAAAAACATTTCTTGGTTGTCTGAATGTTAGAGAATTTTTTTTATTGCAATCACAAAGAAGTAAGATACAGCAACAAATAAGCATTTTCCAAGTAATAAACATAGGAAAACATCAGACAACAAAAGTAAATGGAGTATAGATGAAATTCCAGGGCTGTAGTCGAGTTCCAAGCCAAGTCCAAATCGAGTCCACGTCAATCACGTTGTGTTAATTGAATTAATTGATTTCACCTGCAGTGTGTTAACTCTTTTGCCACCTTTGACGAGTCATCTCGTCAATGAAGAGAAAACACTTCCCTGCCAATGACGAGTATTTCCGGCTTTCCGCAATACCGCTATTATCCACCAGGTGGCAACTTTTACAACCCGGAAGTATGCTCTAGGGCAGGGTTCCCCAAATCTTACCCTGGAGGGCCAGAGCACCGCAGACCCCAGCTCCAACCCTGATCAAACACACCTGAGCAAGCTAATCAAGGTCTTCATGATCACTAGACAATCACAGGTGGGTAAGTTTGATTAGGGTTAGACCTAAACTCTGCAGTGCTCCGGCCCTCCAGGGTAAGATTTGGAGAACTCTGCCCTAAAGGGTACGGAAAATGTTCTGTAAATCTACGGACAGTGTTCTATAAATCTACAGAATGTTCAGTTTTTGTATAAACGGAAATGTCTGTAAACATAGTGGAAAAATTACCGGTAATTTTCTGCCAGGACATTATCCGTTTTTTTACGTGTATCTACGTGTGGCACTTTACTGTTTAATTAGATTAAATTCAATTCAATATAGCGCTTTTCACAATTGGTAATTGTTTCAAAGCAGCTTTACATTAATAGAAGCAGTGAAAAGCACAGAAAATCGACAGATAGCACAACTTAATACACGATAGCATAAGCAGCTAAATTAGCTGCGGCTATGAATCAACATTATAAGCGAGCGTATTACTAATGTAACGTATAGAAGAGGGTGCTAAGTTAAGCCCAAGAAGGCTGCCTCCCCGGGTTGAAAACCCCCCTAGGAGAAAAAAAACCCGGACTATTCTGCCGGTGGTCGTTGGTCAGGCATCAGCTGGGCATCACGTTGAAGGACGGCCAGTAGATTAGAGGTGTGCCGACTTTCACATTTACTGGAACTGGGTCTGTTTGTCTCATTGTCCTCAGGGTCGAGGACGAGACAGGGAGAGGGAAACAAAATCCTATTAGCGTAGGGGCCGTTCACATGTAATGCAAGTGTCACACAGTGATGTGGTTTAAATCAGCCTGGTTCCAGACAGGCTAACTATTGCGGCACAGTTGAGGATTTAGCAAATTGGGGGCCCAATGCGAAGGTGTCTATGGTAACTATGGGTCCCCATCCGATCTTTAAAAGAAAATGAAACATGCCGTCCCGTTCGTCGTAAATGCAGGTTCAATGGCAAACGGGTCTGTATGGCACACTATTCACAAGACCACAAGAAAACGCCAAAATCGCAACCCGACCTTACGTGCCAACCCATTTGACTAAGACCGGAGGCCTCACTGTCGTCGTTAATGCAGGTTCAGTGGCAAACGGTGGCAAACTATTTACCGCAATTCAAAATGACTGTTTTGAAACATATATGGTACTTACATAGACCCTAGACCTTAGTTATCATTAAAATAGCCATAACATTTTGATTTGTGACCTTCAATTATGTTATGTTTTTATTGAACAGATGATATCTCTGCTGACCCCTGCGACGACTACACTGTGCTGGATGATCCAAGAAGAGACACCAATTATAATTCCTCCATCTACATGTGTGACACCTCTGTCAGTTGGGTTGGCTGGTATCGGCTTTACCTTAATAGCCAAAACGCTCAAATGCCAGAAACATGTGTTGTTAACTCAAGGTGTGGTACTAATACTGCACTGTGGCTAAGAGGAGGACACCCAAAACCGGAGGATGGAATAGTCACCAGAGATGTTTGTGGTTACTCTTCCTATTACTGCTGCTATTTACTGTCATTTCCCATTAGAGTCAAAGCTTGCACAGGTGGTTATTATGTCTATGAGTTTGTTAAACCAACTAATTGCAATAGTTCATACTGTGCAGGTAATTAAATTTCAGCCTGTCTATTTGTACCTTTCATATTTAATCTAAGATATTTGTGTTTTTGTTGATTAACTACACTTCAAACTTTTCAGATGTTAGCAGTGTTAACTCCATCAACACAACAATCATTTTAACAGGTAAAGTAAAGTGTAAAGTGTTGTCGATGGTGTATAAAGGTTACTGGGAGTTTAATGAATTCTGAACAGGGTTTAACATAATTAATTGCTCACCAGATATTGTATTTTGTGGTTTTCCAAAGTTACTATAGACCTTTTGCAAGTAGACAGTTACGTCACTGCAAGCTGCGCGCACAATGTGGTGGTAGAAAAACAGTGTTTTCATAAAAGATTATCTTTCTGCAGACCCCTGCATCAACTATAATATGCTGAACGATTCAAGAAGATCCACCAACTATTATTCTTCCTCCTTCATGTGTGACACCTCTGTCAGTTGGGTTGGCTGGTATCGGCTTTACCTTAATGGCCAGAGTGCTCGAATGCCAGAATCATGTGTTACAATGAATAGATGTGGGACTAATGTCCCACTGTGGTTAAGTGGTGGTCACCCAAAAGTTGAGGATGGAGTGGTCACCAGAAATGTTTGTGGTCACTGGGACAATGACTGCTGCTATTATCAGTCAAATCCTATTCGAGTCAAAGCCTGTCCAGGCAGTTATTATGTCTATGAGTTTGTTAAGCCAACTTACAACTGCTCTGCATATTGTGCAGGTAATTCAACTTTATTAAACATAAAAGTCCATGATATGTGTACAATTTTCAAGATATTCCAGGGATGTAGTCATATCCAAGTCGAGTCTGTGTCAATCACAGTAAATTCTGTAAATAATTGAAATAATTAAATTTACCTGCGTTGTGTTAAATAAACATTGAAGCAGTGTTAGATTCAATTAGATACTTAAGTGAACATTTAAGGGATGATTTTTTGATTATTGAAGACACCTGATAATGAGCAGAATCACTGGAGGAAACAGAAACATAAGAACTACAACTGACTTCCAGCCACTGCCTTAGATAAAATCAACTCAAAAGACATTAATCTCTCTTATTACCAAACAGGCTGTTCTTATTTCTGTTAGCTGTCTTCATTTGTCTGATTAAAAAATAACAGAGTTTAAAATGTTTATGTTTTTTGAAAATGTTTGGTCACCATTATTGTGATCAGTGTTTCCTTTAGTTGGACAGTTTGACTCTTTGTTCTCTGGATTGTTGTCTTTATAAAAACACATACATTTTTGCAAAGAAAGTTAGAAATCTTAAGCTATCATAGCTTGTGTAAAAGAAAATAGCCAGATATCAAGAATCGGCACATGAATCGCAATCATGGTGACATAATTCATGTTGCTTTACATAAGCTATAATAGCTTTTTATTTCTAACTTTCTTTGCAACAATTGATGTTTGTTTTTACAAAGTCAACGACTTATACCAAAAAGTCAAACTGAGAAAACATTGTTTTTGTTCAATAGAAAATCTCTCTGCTGACCCCTGCAACAACTACACTGTGCTGGACGATTCAAGCAGAGCCACAAACTATTATTAATCCCCCTCTGTGTGTGACAGAGGTGTCAGTTGGGTCGGCTGGTATCGGCTTTACCTTAATGGCCAGGGTGTTCGAATGCCAGAAACATGTGTTAAAACAAGATCATGTAGAACTGATATACCACTGTGGCTAAGTGGAGGGCATCCACAACCTGAGGATGGAGTGGTCACCAGATATGTTTGTGCTCACTGGAACAATGAATGCTGCTATTATGAGTCATATCCCATTAGAGTTAAAGCCTGCACAGGTGGTTATTATGTCTATGAGTTTGTTAGGCCAACTGTATGCAATGCTGCATACTGTGCAGGTAATTTCTTTATGTCTGTAATTCTTGTGTTCCAGTTGTGATTGTTGTTTTTATGTTCATTAATTCCATTTAATCAATCACTTTCAGATGTCGACAGCATAAACAAAACCTACACAACTGTCACGCCAGCTATCACCACATCTGGTAATGTAAAGTACTGCATCTCCCTTTGACTTATAGTCTGGATTCACCACAACAGCCAATCAATTTTTTAGCACTTACTGTAACATTATATTTTCGTCCATTTGTACATCTGATTAGATACATATGTCTTTGTTCAATAATTTCAATTCATTAAACCTTTCAGATGTCAAGAGCATCATTACCACTTATACAACTGTCATGCCAGCAATCACCACAACTGGTAATGTAATATGCTGTTTCTTTCATTAATTCATACACTGTAAAATAAACTCTGTAATAAAACAGAAAATGGATTGGTAGAAAATTATTTCTACCTTCTCCATTATGTTTACAAACATTTCCTTTACTTTAAAACTGAAAAGTATGTAGATACTGTATACAATACATTCTCCATAGCCTTTAGGAACACTTCGATCTGCCTATGAAATGCAACAGTGCTGATTCATAGCTC
Organism: Misgurnus anguillicaudatus; assembly: GCF_027580225.2. NCBI lineage: Eukaryota > Metazoa > Chordata > Actinopteri > Cypriniformes > Cobitidae > Misgurnus > Misgurnus anguillicaudatus. The sequence continues at coordinate 11,338,745 of NC_073348.2, read as the reverse complement.
CGATCATGCATTGCAACATTACAACATTTTTGAATTTTCTTATAATTTACTGTCATCATTGTTGAGATTTGTATCCAAAGTGGTGATGTCGCTCTGAAACAAAAAATCAGCTAGGGAACAAATGCTTTACTAAAGGAAACAGTAATCACCATAATGGTGACTTCAAATGAATCTAAAACAAACAAAAACTGGAGATTTAATGTGATAAATTTGGTGGAAAATATCAATTTGACTTGGGATTACATCACATCAGAAAGAAGATGTCGTCTACTAGTTCTCGTGTGTGGATGCTGGAATAGTTGAGCAATTGTATCTTGTTCTGACAGCAGTTTAGATAATATATCATCCTTGTTTAGAAAATAACTCTGCAAGTTATAATTTTAGTTTTTTTTAAACAGAGATGATGATAGAGAAGCAAACATAAAAGATTGTAGTTTTTAGTGTCATACACCCAACAGTGTTCATTTGCGATTTTGCTGTATTTATCTATTGCATTTAATATTTGGGCTTTCTTCATCATTTTAGTATTACTTTCTTCAGAAAAAGAGTCATCAAAATAAACATTTAGAGACAGGGGGCCTCATTTATAAAATGCTGCGTAAAAACCATTATACGTTTGATCTTACGATCATTTAACAAAAATGCGTACGTGTGATTTATAAACCGAACGTACTCGCAGAAAACGCACGTACCCCTTTCAAATCTATAAATCGCAAATGAACTTGAACTTGTGCGCGCAGCCGAGCAGATTCAGATCTCCGCCTTTAAACGATGCGTAATTAATGTCAGACATATAAAAGAGCGCTTGTCAAACAGCAAGAATGGCTTATATTTCCAAAAACCTGCAGCAATCAGACAAGGAAAAGTGCATACGTCTGCTCAGACCCTGACGTGGCGCTAAACACTTTCCACGTCAAAGACAGTTTTTATAAATATGGACTTTGCCATGGATTTTTGCCTACGCACACTTTACAATCAAATCTGTGCGTACGCACGCTTTATAAATGAGGCCCAGGGGCCTCATTTATCAACATTGCGTAGAAAATGTTCTATATTTGTACCTACGAATGAAATTTAGAATGTGCCTAAGTACAAAAAAATCGGGATTTATCAAACGTGCGCACGTGGTTCGTACGCACATCAGTAAGTAATCCTTGATGATAAATCCCACTTGTTCTTAAGCACCATGCTCGTGCACGTTTATAGTCATTTGCATTCCGAAACGCCTCCAATGAACCATATATGGTGACAACACCTCCCGTTATATGTCACGTGGTGTGCTTTTTCCCTCATCGCAATAATGACAAAGAGAGTGTAAAAGAGGAATTTTACAGACACAGAAATTGAGTTACTGCTGGATGAGGTTAAATCCTAATAACACATCCTGTTTGGTTTACTTATTGCGGGAGGAATGACTAACAAAAGAAAACAAATCTACATGGGAACATGTTACCAGTGAGTTTAATTACGTTGAATATGAGGAGAGAACACTTCCAAAAATAAAAAAAGTGGTTTGACATTAAATTAACAGCAAAAAAAAAAAAAAAAACGCGTCACAGCACACCGACGTGAAACGAGTGCAACTGGAGGAGGACAGACAACTTTCCACCTTGGACAGCAGCATATATAATCAGCATCATTGGCGCGATCTTTGAAAACGCGCTACCGGCAGAATGGATTATTTGCCAAGTCTTCCAATAACGCAAGATAAGCCATTGCACTGTGTCAAGCATTTGTCGGAGACTTCATTTATACAAATCACATGTAGAGCTTTCACAGATACAGATACAGATCACAAATAAATCATTATACTTATTTGCTGTTACCATACTGACATTAATAATTTTTAACACCTGCTTGTGGATAAAAAATAGACACTTCTTTACTCACTGGAACAGGGTCCTATATCGCTATTCTACCACTAGATGCTCTGCGTACGCATACTCAGAGGTGTGCGTATATTTACACACATTTCTACGTATAAGTGCAATTTGATAAATTCCACACTTTGCGTAAAACTGTTCCTACGCACACTTTACGCACACTTCTGTGCGTACGCACGTTTGATAAATGAGGCCCCTGGAACATTTTCAAAATGTAGTTGATTTGACACAGAATGACCAGGGGCCTCATTTATAAAGCATGCGTACGCACAGATTTGATCGTAAAGTGTGCGTACGCAAAAATCCATGTCAAAGTCCATATTTATAAAAATTGTCTTTGACGTGGAAATGTGCTTAGCGCCACGTCAGGGTCTGAGCAGACGTACGCACTTTTGCTTGTCCGATTGCTGCAGGTTTTTGGAAAATAAGCCATTTTTGCTGTTTGAAATTGGGTTTAAACATTGACAAGAGCTCTTTTATATGTCTATGACATTAATTGCGCATTGTTTAAAGGCGGAGATCTGAAACTGCTCGGCTGCGCGCACAAGTTCAAGTTCATTTGCGATTTATAGATTTGAAATGGGTACGCGCGTTTTCTGCGCCTATGTTCGGTTTATGAATCACACGTACGCATTTTTGTTAAATGATCGTAAGATCAAATGTAGGATGGTTTTTACGCAGCATTTTATAAATGAGGCCCCAGGAGGTGTTCACCATTAATGACTAAAGGGCTCATAGTTGTGCGTAGGTCCTGCGGCGTAGGTTCCGTGTCAGTTTTCATTTATACTTCTGTCATACAGAAAGGAAAATTAATTTAAATATACAACACACACAAGTCAAGTACAGTCATTGCATTTTTTTATGCTTGGTGTGCATAAAAATGCACATTATTTTAAAGATCTACAGTATTTGTATCTTTCTCTAGTTGTTACATTTTTCTTGAAATTAAAATTTTTCTGCATGTCTGAAGGAACACAATATAATGATGTGATGGTATGCTCTTGGCATTTTGTTGTTAAAAACTCTTTTTTTGCCTGTGATCCCAGAGAAAATTGTTAGTGTCCTGGAGACAATAATTATTCACCACACAAGTAGGCTTCAGACTTACAGTATAATGTGCTTATACCTCAGGCTTCTCTTCAACTGATCCTCACCCTGAAACCATTCATAAAACTCTGTTTATCTATCAACACCTAACACTACACTGTTAAAAAATGTCTGTATAAATTACAGTATTACTGTCAACTGATTCCCAGTAACTTACTGTGGATTTACATTGGTGTTGTTTTCTGTCAACAGTTTGTTCAAAGTTAAATGAACATTAAACATTAACAAGTCTTTTTATTTACAGAATAAAACTATAAAATAACAGCCTCATGCAAAGCATTCTGGGAACCAAAATATGAAGGAAACAACAGAAAAATGTTAATGAGGATTTCTGGTTGCCAAAATGCTTTGCATGAGGCTGTTATTTTATAGTTTTATGCTGTAAAATCATAGACTTGTTAATATTTAATGTTGATTTGACTTTGAACAAACTGTTGCCAGTAAATAACATACATTTAAATCTACATAATTTACTGGCAAACAGCTGCATAACTACAGCTAATTTTTTAACAGTGTGATAATAAACCAGTGGTTTAAAATCTCTCATCCTCCCAGGATTTAACATGATGACTTGTGGCTCTATAACGCAGACATAATTTGCCATCAAAAATGTTTTGAGTAACATGTCATGTAATAATGATTGGTCAAGAATATGTGTAATATATTATTTTACACAATCATTTCTTGTACTACTGTAAATTCAGAAATGCAGATGCTGTCCACCTACCATGCTCTCAGTGACCCCATGCAGGAGCAAAGCTGTGCTGCTGATAGATGCCAGTGCTCTCCTCATTGCCAGTCAACATCTTTGGCAGCTAATGAGATTAGACACTTCTATGATTATGCTTAAATCAACTACACTTCTTATGAACAATATATTTATGTTTTATTTTCACCTGTTACTTTATTGTCCACTCAAGTTTCTGCTTTTGAAATGTACCCCCAAATAAAAATGTGTACATTTAAGTTACATTTAAAGTTAAATGTATTAAAATCATTCATCTGCTAAATATTTATTATATAGGTTACTTAGTAAAGGTTAAGATCTGTGTTATATTTAAAAAGTACAGTATATAAAAAATACAGATAAAGTAAAAGCAAGATAGAGCCATTTAGTATTGACAGAGATTGAACCCCGGTCACTGAATGCGCTGTCGAGAGCACTGACCACTAGGCCATCACTTCTGACGTTGTTTCAGGCTTTCATGTGATCGTTTTAAAATATGACAATCTATTTTAATTTAGTTGCTGCATGAAATGATTTAATTCATAAGGACTTTCCAGCTATTTAATGGGTTTGTTTATTTCAGCAGTATTATGGTAGGCGACAATGGTAAGAAAATAGGAAAAACAATTGAGTAACCAACACGTGAAACAGGCACGAAAAAGAAAGTTGTGTCACGGACACCTGAAAACGTGGAAACACGCAACTTAAACGCTCGAACCATTTCGAGCCGAACTCAAAACCAGTCACATTCCTATCTAACCATCTGCGCTACTCACCTGACCAACGGTGAGCTCGAACTGCTTCACTGCAGAAGCTGCCTTGAAGGCTCCGGTAAAGGACATTCATTGGTCATTTTTGTGAACCAATCAAATTTCTTTCTGCCCCTGAGATCATGTTTAAGTAAAACTCCTATCTAAACTGGTTTGGTAAAAAAATCACGCGCACAACCACTATGAAAAGCCATCATCAATGGAGCTCTGATATTACGATTCACCATGACAACAGCACATAATAAAGAGGTCTAAATCCTTTTTACTACTAAAACTGAAAATGTTACTGCAAGTGTACAGAAATTACCAGCATATATTTTAAAGAAAAGACTTGTTGCTGGAAATTGCTACTAAATCCGTACATTTAATTTTTCATGAAGGTTAAAATATCCGAAGTAAATGAGGACTGTAATTTATTATATTCATTTTCATGCAGATGCAATCCCATGGACAAAAAGATGACAGCAGCTCAGCTAAAAATGAAATTAGGCATAATACTTGGGCATAAAAGGCTACGAACTTTACAAATGTTTGTCACAAATAAAACTGAAAAACGTCAAGCTGGTATTAGAAACTTAGATCGGCGACAGTACATCTGCCAAAACCACTGCGCACAGCACTATTCAATTTTTCAATTCAATTTTATTTATATTGCGCTTTTCACAATTGTTAATTGTTGCAAAGCAGCTTTACATGAGTAAAGGAGAACACAGAAAATCAATAGATAATATAAGAAGTAGAATATAGCGGCTAAGGTTAAACCGTACAAGCAAGCAAATTAATAATGTAACGTATACAGTGAAGTGCTAGTTAAGCCAAAGTTGGCTGACTCTCCCTGGGACGAAAAACCCCCTAGGAGAAAACCCGGTGGGAAAAACTCCTAGAAGGACAAAAACCCTTGGGAGAAATTAATATATGCATATATGTAGAAACGGTAGGGATAGGAAGCGGGTAAGCGGATTAAACTGGTTCAGCCGGTGGTCGTTGGTCGCGCATCGGCTAGGCATCACGTTGAAGGACAGCCAGTAGATCAGTGGTGCGATGACCTTCACAGCAACAGGACCTGGGTCTGTTTGTCTCATTGTCCTCGGGGTCGAGGACGAGACAGGGAGACAAAAACAGAGTTCTATTAGCGTAGGGGCCGTTCGCATGTAATGCAAGTGTCATATATTATAGTGGTTTAAGTCAGCTCGGTTCCAGACAGGCTAACTATTGCGGCAATAGTATATTACCCATATGAGGTATGTGAGTGCTTTGTTCTAGACAAAATAACTATTGCGGGAAAAGTACATTTACTGGGCATTTTATGTGAATGCTTTGTTAAAGAAGAATGTCCTAAGTTTAGATTTAAATTGATCGACTGTGTCTGATACTCGAACATTGTTTGGTAAGTCATTCCAGAGCTTAGGGGCTAAGTAGGAAAAGGATCTACCACCTTTAGACACTTTTGATATTCTAGGGATAATTAAGTGACCAGAATTTTGTGAGCGCAGTTTACGTGGTGGATTGTATTCTGATAGTAGTTCTTTAATATACGAGGGCGCTAGGCCATTTAAGGCTTTGTAGGTGATTAGTAATATTTTAAATTGTATGGGATATTTAACTGGTAGCCAATGTAAAGATGCCAGAATTGGACTAATGTGCTCATACTTTTCAGATCGAGTAAGCACTCTTGCGGCGGCGTTTTGAACCAGCTGTAGCTTGTTTACCTGATTTGAATGGCTTCCCCTGAGTAACGAGTTACAATAGTCTATTCTAGAGGTCATAAAAGCATGTATAAGCTTTTCTGCATCTGATGCAGACAGCATATGGCGTATTTTTGATATATTTCTAAGATGGAAGAATGCTGTGCGGCAGACGTTGGAGATATTGACTATGGAAAGATAGATTGCTGTCGAACATTACAGCAAAATTCTTAACCGTGGAAGATGGCACCACCGTGCAGCCATCTATGGACAACTTGTAATCTGACATATTATGTTTGGAGCGATTTGGTTCAATAATAAGTATCTCAGTCTTATTGGAGTTTAGCAAAAGAAAGTTATGTGCCATCCAGTCCCTAATATCACTAATGCAGTCTGTTAGCTTAGCAAACTGGTGGGTTTCGCTAGGATGTGACGAGATGTAAAGCCGGGTATCATCTGCATAGCAGTGAAAACTTATGTTATGTTTCCTGATAATGTCTCCTAGAGGTAACATATATAACGAGAATAGGATAGGGCCTAGAACTGATCCCTGAGGTACGCCGTATTTCATATGTATTATTATTCGCTATGAATGTGCGTAGCTGGCTTGCCACTACTTTTTCTAATATTTTAGAAAGAAAAGGTAGATTTGAGATTGGTCTAAAGTTATTAAGATCTCCCTGGTCAAGGTTTGTTTTTTTAATTGGCGGTCTAATAACTGCTAGTTTGAAAGCTGTTGGAACGGATCCTACTTCTAGAGATGAGTTGAGAGATGAGAGATATTTAGTACCGTGTCTGACACTACATGAAATACCTCTTTTAGTAATTTTGTGGGAACGGGGTCTAGTATACAGGACGATGATTTGGATGACATTACTAGTTTAGAGAGCTCTTCTATTGTAGTAGGTTTAAATGACTCAAGATGTTCATATGATAATCTAGTGGTAAATGTACTATTGGGTATAGTGGTGGCTGCTTGTGTAGTTTCTATGTTTTCCCTAATAAACATAATTTTTTTAGTAAACAAGTTCATGAAGTCGTTACTATTGTGTTGGAGTTTACTATTGGTTTCTGTTTGTTCTTTGTTTCTAGTTTCGCAACTGTGCTAAATAGAAAACGGAGTTGTTATGATTTTCTTTAATAAGCGTACTAAGATAGGTAGATCTGGCGGTTTTAATTGCCTGTCTGTAGTGTTGAACACTCTTGTTCCATGCTGAACGCCATACCTCTAACTTTGTGCTTCGGTAGTTTCTTTCCATTTTTCTAGTTTCTATTTTAAGGGCTGCAGTATGATGGTCATACCATGGAGCTGGCGTTTTTTCTTTGATTCTCTTTTTTGAATGGGAGCAACGGCATCCAATGTCCTAGTGCAAATGTTGTTCAGGTTTTCTATTATAATATCCAGATCTTCACGGTTATCTGCTACATGTTTCATTTGAGACAGGTCTGGAAGAGTGCTAATAAAGCTATCTTTAGTGGTGGTAATTATTGTTCTGGCTAATCTGTAGCATGTTGTAGACTGAGCGGTCCTACCTAGAAGTATCGTGTATGACACAAGGCAATGGTCTGAAATGGCATCGCTCTGGGGTGATATTTCAATGTCATTAATATTGAGTCCGAGTGACAGAATTAAGTCTAATGTGTGCTTACGAGTATGCGTGGGCCCTGACACATTTTGTTTAATACCGAGAGAATTTAGAACATCCGTAAACGCACGTCCTAATGTATCTTTTGGGTTATCCACATGGATATTAAAATCACCAATGATAAGAGCTTTATCTACAGTGACTGTAAGCTCAGATAGGAAGTCTGCTATTTCTTTAAGAAAATCTGTGTGGTGGCCCGGAGGCCTATATATGGTAGCTAAAATTAATGAAAGCTGTTTGTGTTACGATCAGTTATTTCCATATTTAACAGGATTATTTCAAACGAATTAAATTTTAGTTCGGATTTATGGTTTACTTTAAATATTTTGTTGTATATTGTAGCTACACCACCCCCTCTCCTTTTTAGACGAGGAACGTGTTTATAGTAATAGTCTTGTAGGGTGGATTCGTTCAAACTGATGTAATCATCTGCTTTAAGCCAGGTCTCTGTTAAATAGAGTGCATCTAAGTTTTGGTCAGTAATTATTTCATTGATAATAGGTTCTTTATTGGTAAGCGATCTATTGTTAAGAAGGCAGAATTTTAACTTTTGAGTTTCATCTGTTAATGTATTGTGTTCTAATTGTATGTTAATAAGATTTGTACGAGACGAGGTAAATGGTGCTCTGTATTTATTTGTTCGAGGAACAGACACAGGCGAGATGTGTTGGTACTCTGGTAAAAAAGGCTCTATGTGCTGGGATATATGTGATCTTGACATGTCAAGGCAGCTAACAGACTGATGGGTAAGCCAATCTGTCTGTTTTCTGACCTGGGCCCTGGATATTCAGACAATATCAAAAGTAAGACTATTGGTCAGATTTCTAGAGAGTATAGCACTTTCTTCCGGAGACGGATGGAGGCCATCTCTCTTTAGCAGGTCAAGTCTTCCCTGGAAATGCTTCCAATTGTCTATAAACCCTACGTTATGCTGAGGGCACCACTTTAACATCCAGTCATGAAGAGACACTAATCTACTGTAAGTTTCATCCCCCCGGTAGGCGGGGAGGGGACCAGAGCAAATTACATTGTCTGACATTGTTTTTGCAATTTCACACACCTCTTTAATAGTATCTTTGGTGATCTCCGACTGGCGGAGTCTGGTGTCATTCGTGCCGGCATAAATAACAATCTTAGAAAACTTACATTTAGCATTAGCCAGCACTTTAAGTTTGGATCCAATGTCAGACGCTCTGGCTCCCGGTATACAATCGACTATGGTGGCTGGTGCCTCAATGTCAACGTTCCTGAGTATAGAATCTCCAATAACCAGGGCACCTTTAACAGACGTCTCAGCTGGTGTATTGCTGAGTGGAGAAAATCTGTTTGATATTAAAACAGGAACCTGATTTGGAATGCCGAATGTGACACTGCCGCCTGACAGTCACCCAGTTAGTCAGCTGCCTTGACTCTGAAGTCGGAACCGAGCCATGTGTATTACGCTTAACACTAGGCGCACCCGAAACGGTGTTTGTAACATTAAAGGCGGAGTCCACGATATTTGAAAAACGCTTTGGAAAAGGAGACGGGCCGACTACCAAAACACACTTATAGCCAATCAAATCAAATCAAATGCCGGGTTGCGTATGTGTGGGGCGGGTCTATCAACAGAAGGTCCAGATTCTATTGGGGTAGGGGCAGGTTTGTTTAGGTGATTTCAAATATCAACATTGGCTTTCAAACATCATGGACTCCGCCTTTAACATTAGCGGTCTTACTGTCCTCAACTAGCGTTCGGATGCGCGCTTCTAGTTCCGCAATACACTTAGCACATGTAAACCCCTCTATGCTGACGGAAGAAGCTAAATTGTACATGTGGCAAGTAGTGCAGGTTACAATGACAAGCGGAGTCTTACCGTTTTCATGCTGGGCGATGGCGTCTCCGTTCGCCCGACTCTGTCTGTGAAGCTGCATCGAGAGGGGGGGTTGCTCCCAGCACGCCTCGGCGGCCTACGAGCGTCTGTGGTCAGGGTGATGTGAGGCACGCTGACTCTGTGAAGGCCGGGCGCCAGCTCCTTTACAGCTTCCCGATCTGGTGTGGACAGATCAGAAAAGCATACATCGGATGAATCCGCCATTAGATCACCAACGAAGGGAGGTTTAAGTAAACAGACGGTAAGAAATGCTAGCTTTAGCCGGCACCGACTGGTGAAGCTAGCGGGCTATATGCTAACACTGGGTGTTACTAGTGATAAAATCGTATCGATTTTAGTAATACAATTCAGTAATCATCAAAGTAAAGTATTCCTAAGATAAACTAATAAGTTATATTATATAGATAGGAATAAGATAGTGAAAAAATAGGATTTAGCTGATAAGCTCAACGGAGCTTCGGGCTGGCGAGTCCTCGTCTCTCTCTCAGCGTCTCTCCACTAGACCAGCAGCTCTGATGAGTGGATACATAAGAAATGTAAAGGCAACTGTTCAGATGTAAGAGCACAGCCACAAAGACTGATATTAGTCACGTAAGGATATTTATATATCTAAAATGACTGCAAAAAATAATACCACTCACATAAATGTACGTGGACATGACAAAAATCCACTCGGGGTCTCAAAATCCTCTCGCGACATAAATGTACTTTCTACAAATGAATGCAACATCATCATCTACAGGATCCTCTTTAAAAGCACATGAGATTTTAGTCAGTCACTTAGGCAACTAGTCATTTCAATATACTGTTTAATTTTTTTGTTTAAATTTAAGTGTAATTTATCAAATATATAAAGCACTAAGGTAAAATGATTTGCACTCCCTGCTGAAAAAAACAGCATCAAACCAGCATGGACCAGCTTGGGAATTATGCTGGTTTAGCTGGTGGTCACCAGCATACCAGCACCAAAACACAACATATGCTGGTATGACCAGCAGGGGATGCTGGTGCTAATGCTGGTTTAGCTGGTGCTAATGCTGGTTTGGTGCTGCTAATGCTGGTGCTGGTTTGATGCTTGTCTAGCTGGTGTTCACTAGCAAACCAGCACCAAAACACAACATATCCTGGTATGCTGTTTTTTTTTCAGTAGGGCTGGCAATTTTTTTTATAAATTTTTTTTTGGCCATTTTTGCTAGACACTGGATTTGAGAGACGACAGGAAAGTAGAGGGTGGAGAGAGGGGTATGGGATCGGCAAAGGACCTCGAGCCGGGATTCGAACTCGGGTCGCCGGAAATGCATTTGCACCATATGTCGGAGCGCTGCCCACTACACCATTGGCTCCGACAGGGCTGGCAATTTGATTATAACATAGAGACAGCTAAAAAATATTTTACAGTGTACGTAATAAAAATGTGCGCAATGAATGAATGTATTAAAGCAACTAACAAGATTAAACACCGCAACTTTTTTAAAAATGGGGAGGAGACCACATGAAACTCTGAGTTTACTGGATAAATCCTGCTCCCAACCAGATTAGATTCACAGAGTAAGTTACTCCGGAAACAGACTCTGAGTATAAGTTACCTCTCCTTCTGAAACAGGCTTGACTTACCCCGCTGTCCCAGGTTTAACCTACCTCCCATTTTGAAACGGAAAACTCAGTTTCCCTCATTTCAGGGTTAACAAACTTAGAGTTTTCACTTGACCACATTTCTGAAATGGGCCCCAGCAATGATGTCAGTAAATAAACAGCGACTTTTGTTGCAGTTTGAGTTAAATCACTTCTCAACTTGGCCCATCTTTGTTCTCACAGACTACGCAGAGGCTACGGATTATCTTATTTCAGGACTAGGCATTAGTCTAATTAGGAAATATAACTAGTTTTAACAAACATGCCTTACTAAAAACATTATTGTTTTGCATTTTGAGGCAAAACAAAGGGCCCTGGTGTATTTTATGATATGTCAGTGCAAGTTGTTTTCAGTTTGGACAGCTCTTAAAAATGTTTTAGTCTGTGACTAGTCTAATCCCCTCAGTGTTATATTTTTAACACCAGTCTTTTTTAACACCAATCTTGGTGTGAATTATATAAACACCAAATTGTGTTGATTTAACACTGGTAGTATTAATGATATTTTAATAATAATTAATACAATATAGACAGTGTTTAATTATGTGAAAGACCTACAGTAGCCTATTCTATCTTTATCCAGTTGTTAAATTTCCCAATTTCCAACTTGTTCATATTTAAAAGGCAGCACTTGTTCAATGTCTTTGTTGTCTGCATTCTGTAGGAACAGAAAGTTTAACTATTTGATGGTACTGTATGATCTTGGCATTTTGTACAGTCTTTTTAACACCAATCTTGGTGTGGATTATATAAACACCAAATTGTGTTGATTTAACACTGGTAGTGTTAATTTTGCTGTGTGTGTGTGTGTGTGTGTGTGTGTGTGTGTGTGTGTGTGTGTGTGTGTGTGTGTGTGTCAATAGTATGCTGTATTGTTATAATAATAATATATATTGCATTGTGACATTAAGATATTATTAGGTTTACAGGTTTTTTTGTCATATTTAAAATATAATTCTATTCTAATCCTGTTCTGAATTTATTTGTTTTAATTAAATAAATAATAATAAAAACAACAATTATTAAGATAAATCAGAGAATTATACAATCAGTTTGAGCCTGTTTATCAGTGATGTGAAAACTCTAAATTTGTTTAAAAAAAACTGTTATGATAGTAATTCCATGTATGAATAGTTTTAAGTCAATAACAAAAACCAAACCCCTCGAAGCCTGGGAATATTTTCTTCCCCAAACAACAAAAATGAAGTGAGTGAACATGCATGTATTATTGTTTATATTTGTATGCTGTGTGTAGGCGTTTAGCTGTTGAAGCTAAAGCTACTTGCATCTAATGTTCTAGAGAGGTTAAACACAGCAATATAAACAAAAGCTGCATGCTCTCCTCGCGTCGTTTTTGTAAAATAATAATAAGTAGCATACCGCTTCAGTCAATACCGACTCGAGGAGATCCTCCCTGTACTGTGCCGTGCAGTAGAAAGAGCGTTCGCTGGCATTGCGTGAGCGAGGGATTATCCCGGAAGAGACTGTCCGGTGAAAGGTCAATAGGTCATAATGTGACTCATTTTATTTACGGTTAAATTATTTTTGGTTCATTTTACTAATAGTACGATTGTGCAGGCCTTCACAAAAGGGCATTAAATTATAAAAAATACCTTGACAAAAAGCACTTTGGTCATCCAGGGGTAAAAGGGCAGGTGCTCAGGCCTGCTGTGCAATCCATGTACACAATGACAGTTTATAATAAACAGAACTGACATCTTTCTCATGTTCAAAATTTTCTTTGATTTGTTAAAAGACTGTAATTTATTATTATGTTCATTCATTGTTTCAGGTATAAATTTAACACAGCTTTCAAATTGCACGGTAAGTTGAACGATTTTTTAACAAGATTCTGTCAATATAAAGAGCAGCACAAATACAGTAAAGAGTATAATGTGCTCTGTTTATTTGCTTTCATTGATTTTGTACTCTGTATAAAAGCAAGCCACCAATAAACTTTATGATGTTTTTTTTAATATGGAGAAACATTATTACCCAGATAGCATGCAACCATTGAAACAATTTTAAAAACAGTTGATTTGTCAATGTTAAAGGCGGAGTCCACGATGTTTGAAAAACGCTTTGGAAAAGGAGACGGGCCGACTACCAAAACACACTTATAGCCAATCAGCAGTAAGGAGCGTGTCTACTAACCGACATCCTTGCCGGGTTGCGTATGTGTGGGGCGGGTCTATCAACAGAAGGTCCAGATTTTATTGGGGTAGAGGCGTGTTTGTTTAGGTGATTTCAAATATCAACATTGGCTTTCAAACATCATGGACTCCGCCTTTAATTGCATTGAATCAGTATTAGGTTTGCACCCTCCATTAATATTGAAAAATATTTAAATTTCAACAAACCATCATTATTGTGATCAGTGTTTGCTTTAGTTGGGTCCTTGCCTCTTGATATTCACTAGGTTAAATCTTTCTTTTCTTTTTTTAGTGTTTGTATGTGTTTATGTAGAAATGCATGTGCGTTGGAAAAAAAGATGTGTTTCGAAGTTAAATTGAAACTGATTGCTTTTTGTAAATATGTGAAGATGAAATAAAATTAAGCTGCTTCACATGATTATGTTGATCTATTTTTGACCATTATACTTGTTCTGGTTTGTAAATCCACTGTGACAAGATAAGCAGAAAAAATGCTGACACATTCAGACATCATTACTTATTCTACAAATCAAAACAATGGTGACAATCCTCAAACACATTCAGATAAACCAATCAACTGCAATGCATCCTGGGAGTCATGGATTAGTTTAGTACTATTGATACCCAGCATCCATTGCAGCACGAAGCTTTCTTTTGTTGATTGTCACCATTGAGGAGATTCATAGACTGATACATGATATCAGAGATAGATTCAGTAGTTTAACCTTCTAAATGTGTTTTTATAATTCTCAAAATAACAGACCGGACACTGTTTCCAATTAGTACTGTAATATCCATTTCTTACACATCTTTAACGGTATTTCATTAATATTTTTAGGTATATCTAAAAGAACTAAACTACTTAATAACATTAGATCTTTGCTTCTTTGCAATAGAAGATGTATTTTAAAACACTGCTTCAACAGAGTTAGGGGCCCAACTGAAGCAAACACTGATCACAATAATGGTGATTTGTTGAAAATTCAGTATTTTTTCAATATTAATTGAGGGTGAAAATGTGATATTGATTCAATGGTAGTAACGATTTTTAACATTGTTTCAATGGTTGCATGCTATCTGGGTACTCAACAAATACTTTTCCACTGTCGTACCGTAACCACAAAAGGTTGCGGTACTGGGTAAAAGCCCAGTGTTAAATGATCTCTCACAGAGTTGATTTCAACACTTTTTCAGACTTTATATAGCTCCACACTGTTAACCCAGATATTTTCTTTACTTAAACAATCAAGTATACAGTACATCACTGAATTTTTTCTGTTTTGAAGCCAAAGCTTTTAAGCTTACAAAATCCATTAAACTTAAACATTCAAGTAAAATGAACTTAAAATTAGTTCATGTTGTAAGGAATACCCATAATCCTTTGCACCTGAATATTTGATTATTTTCTGCTTTTTCACAGAATAAAACTGATAAGAACTTTCACTACTCAAATATTTGTTAATAAAATGCATAGGTGTCATTTACGCTGGGGACATGTCCCCACCACTTTTTGAAATGGCTGATTTTGTCCCCACCACTTTTTGAAACATTTGGTTAAAATGTTCTGAAAAATCAAGGAATACCTGTGTGACATACACTGCAAAAAATGACTTTTTTTACTTAGTATTTTTTGTCTTGTTATCAGTAGAAATACACAAATTTTGATTAAAACAAGCAAAAATATCTGCCAATGGGGTGAAAAAAAAATCTTAAAATAAGATAATTAAAAACTTAATTTAAGCAAAAATTTCTCACCCCATTGGCAGATAATTTTGCTTGTCTTAACTAGACTTATTTTCTTACATCATTTTGCTCATCAAGAAAATACCTCTTGATTTAAGAATTTTTAGATACTTCTACTGAAAACAAGACAAAAAATTAAGTAAGAAAGTGATTTTTTTGGGTGTGTACACTGCAAAAATGATTTTCAAGAAAAAAATTCAGTCACACTTTATTTTATGGCATCACTGTTACAGTGTAATTATACATTTAAGTACTAAGTAATAATCATTAACAACATGTACTTACTATAGGGTTGGGGTTAGGATTAGGGTTTGGTATGGGGTTAGTTGCATG
The DNA here is from genome assembly GCF_027580225.2 of Misgurnus anguillicaudatus. Taxonomy (NCBI): domain Eukaryota; kingdom Metazoa; phylum Chordata; class Actinopteri; order Cypriniformes; family Cobitidae; genus Misgurnus; species Misgurnus anguillicaudatus. The sequence goes on along the minus strand of NC_073348.2, from coordinate 11,323,192 downwards.
TAATTATGCATAATTTACTGTTATTACTATAATGATTACATGTAGCATGTGTAACAAAGACACCGTAAAATAAAGTGTTAAAAAAAAATTCTTAGTATTTTTGTCTTGTTTTCAGTAAAAATATCTAAAAATTCTTAAATTAAGATAATTAAGTCTAATTTTTAGACCAAAAATATCAAATTTAAGTGATTTTGAGCATAATGAGCAAAATCTTGAATTTAGTGTTCAAAAAAAAAATTTGCTTACCCCATTGGCAGATTTTTTTGCTTTTTTAATACACAAAATCACTTAAATTTGATATTTTTTTTGTCTAAAAACTTTATTTTCTTGGGTCGTTTTGCTCATCAAGAAAAAGCATCTTAATTTAAGATTTTTTTATATTTTTACTGAAAACAAGACAAAAATATTTTTTCTTGAAAATAATTTTTTACGGTTTTGTGGTCCAGGGTCACATATGTTGCGTTGTATGCTTATGGTGTGTTTTCTTTTACATACAGTTTCTTTGACTCACAAAAGTGATATGATATGATATTTTACTTTGACATTTATGTATGATAACATGTAAAATAAATCATTGGTGTCCTATGTGAAGTTTTCGATTTATTGTAATATGTAAACACAGTATGTTCTTGTCCACAGGAAACTTTATTTGTACAGAATCTTCTTTACCAGATAGAGAATATTACAGTTCTTTCTTTAACGGCAAGTCTTATAAGAGAAAAGCTCAAAATAAAATATATGTATTGATACAAATACAACAAGTACACAAATATTTGTTAATGGTTTATTTTTGTAACCTCAGCATTTTCCTTATTTACTAAATTTAGGATGTGACCATACTTTTAGACATGGTCTTCAGCACTACAGAGAAGATAAACTCATCGTCCAGTGACCCAATGAAACAAGCGTCAGATGTGTTAAAAGTCAGTGAGAGACTTGTGTCAATGTTGGTGAAACCAACCAACACCTATGACAATGTCAACTTCACTCGTGATGCTGTAGGTAAGAGAGACACAACTGAAACAATATATAATGTAACTGAAGGCATGTGCTCATGAAATAACCTTTGATGTTTTCATGACATAAAAATTTGTGTGTTTCTTTAAAAATCAGAGGCACAAATCTTCATGGTTGGACCGAATGTCACCTTAGATAAAATCCCTCAGCTCAGCACAACAAATGCTTCAATAGACATTGATCTCATTGGGATCGCCAAGAACAATCTTCATACAAGTATGCATAAATATTGTTGTAGCTTAAAAAACCTCAACACTGCCAATAACTATTGTCACAAGAAATTGCCAGAATGGTTTCACTTCATCCGTAAAAATTAAATCAGTGAAATTAGGTCACTGAAATTTGGCTCTGCTTATGATGTCATAAGGAGATCTTATTATAATAATACAGCCCCTTAATCTGCACTATCCAACCACGGCACAGCCATTTAGTGCAGAGAGAGAGAGAAAATAATTGACAGCACAATTGAGTTTCAATTGCAACAAACCACCATCATTGTGATCAGTGTTTGCATTTCATCAGCTCATTTGCATTTTATAGGACACACCCAAAACACCACAATTTTGCTCACACCTACAAAGTGTCAATTTTATCATATTATAATAAATTATCTATATTGTAATTTGAGCTAAAACTTCACATTTGTACTCTGGAGACACCAAATATTTATTTTACAGGTTAATACAGTTTTGTGACATGGCCCCTTTAAAGTCTTTTTCACAAGTTTGCACTTACAAATAATTCAGAACAGAGTTATTAATATGCGTATTTGGCGTGCTGTCCGAGGAGAGGGCTCCGAGCTCGGTAATGGCCTGAGCCCGGAGCGCTTCCTGGAGGGAAGAGGGTTCCGGACTCAGCCTTAGGCCCAAACCCAGAACAATCCCCCCCGTTCTGGTTAGTAAGGTGACTAGGCAATCGTGCAGAGAAGGGGAGGTGGAGGGATGCTGAGACTATCGAGGAATGAGGGTGAGTTGATTTCCAGTCTATATAGGTTTCTGCTGATGCCGATCAGGTGGACAACTGATTGCTGATTGTCGACAGCTGGTCGTAGTTGAGGTGATTAGGTTGATTATTTGAACGTGTTCCTCCCGAACTTTGTTAATAAAACATCATTTCACGAGTTGGCACTTACAAATAAGTTATTAATAGGGATGGGAATTGATAAGAATTTAACGATTCCGATTCCATTATCGATGCTGCTTATCGATACGATTCCTTAACGGTTCTCTTATCGATTCTCATTGGGTGAGGGAATAAACACAAATTTGTATGTTTGTACACTCTAAAAATGGCTGGGTTATTTTTTAACCCAAAATGCTGGGTTGAGTCTGTTGGGTTGTTTTGCTGGGTTATTTTTTTACATTTTAAACACTTTTTGGGTAGTTTCAGTTTTCTAGGTGTTGGGTTAAAACTGCTGGGTTATTATGTTGGGTTGTTTGAAGAGGCTCACGTGCTTCGCGCCCTTGATGTTTGAATATGCTCAGCAAGGGTCGTCGTGAAAGGACAGAGTCACTGAAGCAGTTGTTTCAAGGTAAGTTTATATGCTTTTGTGAACATTTCATGAATATAAACAAGATTATAACATTTTGCGAGACAGCAACGTGTTAATTTATACTGACTAAGACAACGGGTGTAATTTGGAGGAATGACGACTGTTACCTCAGATCGGCATTTACACAAATTGACTTGAATAATCGTTCTAAGATGTTTGATATGGCATATAAAATTAATAAAACATGTTATAAAATCCACATCACACGGTTGATTACGTTAACTCATGACAATTTCTGTAAGCCTTTAACAAAGCGAGTCAAAACCGGTACAGAGTGGACCTCCGCAACCCACTTCAGCTTTTTGTGTCACACACGCGCATAGTTTTCCCTTTCCCAGCTTAACAAGCGATAGCGACGCTGTTAAATTAAATTTAGCGACAAACGAATTGCTTTCTTGTCATTCGATATGTAAAGACAGACCGCAAAGGGCGAGGCGCGAGCAGAAGCACATGTTAACTTTACCGGCGGCGTCACGGCGGAGGATCACGGAGCCGTCCTCTACGCTGTCACTGAGGCAAAGACAAGAAGCACATTCACTTCACAGTCGGTACGGCAGGTAACGCGTCGATAAATTAAAACGAAACAGCGTTTCCAAGAACTGGTGTCTTATATGTATGCTTGTTCCTCTCTTTTAAAATGAAACAATAATTTAAGTGTTTGAATATGAACTTGAAAACATAAACGTATTTGTCACCAAGACGGAGGCTGCGTGGAAATGACTAACGTTATCTGTTAACAAACATGTATATGTGTACTGTTATATGAATTTAGATGTGTTATTGAGTCGTATTTAGTTACTATTTTATATTCATTTCATAATATTTTTGGGTTGTCTCCTGTGATTTCAAATGTATATTGGTCCGTGTACGTTTTGATAGTTCGTTTCCTCGCCTAAACCAAAAAACGAAACAACGAGAAACCACATGTTTTTCGTTTGTTGTTTCAAACAAAAAAAACAAAAACCGGTAAAAGAGAGCCGTTCTTCCGTTTTTTGTTTCTGGGTCCAGAACCGAAAGACGACTAAACCAAGTTCAGGTGGCAGTCCGATTTTGGTTTTTGGAAGTTCCTTTTTTCGTTTCTCCGTTTGGGGATCTACATTGGGGGAGGGACAGGTTGGTCGCGTGACCCGGAAGCTATATTAAATACAGCCTATCAAAATAATAGCCATGGTTTTAATTAGAACGGTCATAATGCAGCACTAACACCAGAGCAACGTCAGAAGAAAAAAAATCAATAAATAAATAGGCTTATGTAGACCTGGACCGAGGGAAATATGTTGGCAACGGTTTATTTGGTGTCGTGCCTACATCCACGTGCACGTCGTCGCGTTTGGTGGGCGCATTGTTTGGTTCGGTGCAGTGCTGGGAACTTGTTGTGTGTGCAGAGTTGTTGCTGTTGGCGCTATATTGTGTAGTTGGATTGATATTTGGTGTTGTTTCCACCGTGTGGACCGGGCTGTTGCCCCTTTCTGCCAGCGGGTGGCAGTGTTTGGACGACTGACTGTGTTGTGCCTTTGGCGGCTGTTTTGGATCGGGATTGCTGATGCGGATGTGTTTATTGATGTTCATTTCATTTTTTGTTTTGTTTGCGGCCTAGTTGTCGTCGTCGTCTGGATGCCCTTCTGTTTTAACCTGATTCTAACACTGTTATCATCTCCATGCTGGTATGTTGAAATCAGAAATGTCCTAATGTAGGCCATTTAGTCAAAACAATGATTTACCAGTGTGCTATATACTGTGTGAATCTTTCTTCTCTATACACATTCCAGTGTGCACAACATACAACACTCCCATTGTGTCACGCAAGTGAAGATAAGCCATAAAGGTCTGAAACATTTATTCAACATAATAGCACAGACATGCTTTCAAAGACATTGCATGTGCAATATATGGTTGCAGAACATTTACCGTGAAGTCCTAAGGCTTATAATTCTGTTTAGTATAATTGCTTCTATATACAGTTCATGGAGATCTCTGCTAATGAGTTTATGATTTGAATCATGTGTGTTAAATAAGGGAGACATACAAAATATGCAGAGCAGTGGGATCCAGGAATAACATTGAGAACCACTGGTCTACAGGACCAGAGAAGACAGCAAACCATGCAGAAGAGGTTGGTGATGATACACCCCCGTTTTCAATTTCACATCATTGTATATACAACCCCCCCCCCCCCATATTCTCACCCCTCCTACTCTACTCAGGGAAATTAAAACTGCTCAGAAGATCATTGGTACCCATCTCCCGAGCATCAGTGATGTTGTGGGGTGCGGTGCCTTACAAAAATCAACCATATGTTTATTTTTTTTGGTGTATTGATTACTATAATCAAAACCATGAGTTTACTACACTAACTATGATTTAACTTTTTTTACTACTTTTTTCACTACTGTTTTACTTCTAGTAAAACCATGGTAATTTTACGCAGACCCCAAAGGATACTAAAGGACAGTACCCGCCCAGCCACAACCTGTTCACCCTGCTGCCTTCTGGAAACAATAGAAGTTTCTGCTGCCAGACTGTAGAGCAGTGCTATATATGTTGAATAAATGTCCAAAACCTGTATGGATCATCCACACCTGCGTGACACAATGGGAGTGTTGTATGTTATACACACTGGAATGTGTATAGAAAAGAAAGATTCACACAGTATATAGCACACTGGTAAATCATTGTTTTGACTAAATGGCCTACATTAGGACACCTCTGATGTTAGCTGGAGACCACCAGCTAAACCAGCAACATACCAGCATGGGAATTATGCTGGTCTATGCAGTTTTTTTTCAGCAGGGAGATGATAGTGTTAGAATCAGGTTAAAACAGAAGGGCATGCAGACGATGATGATAACTAGGTTGCAAATAATATTAAAAAATGAAATGAACATCAATAAATACATCTGTATCAGTAAACTTGATTTAAAACAGTTACCAAAGGCACAATACAGTCAGTCGTTTAAATACTGCCACCTGCTGGTAGAAAGGGGTAACAGTTTGGTCCATACGGTGGAAACAACATTAAATATTAATTTAATTACATAATATAGCGCTAACAGTAACAACTCTGCACACACAATAAGTTCTTAGTACTGTATTGAACCAAACAATGCGCTCATTAAACGTGACGATGTGTACGTGGATAGGCACGATATTAAATCACTGTAATACACTGTTGCTAACATATTTCTTTCGGTCCAGGTTTATATAAGCCTATTTATTTATAGATTTTTTTTCTTCTAACGTTACTCTGGTGTAACGTTAGTGCTGCATTATGACCGTTCTAATTAAAACCTTGGCTATTATTTTGATAGGCTGTATTTAATATAACTTCCGGGTCACGTGACCAACCTGTCTTTCTTTTAATATAGATCTTCAAACGGAGAAATAAAAAAAGGAATTTCCAAAAACCAAAATCGGACTGTTGTTTGAATTTGGTTTGGTCGTTTTTCGTTTTTGGATTCGGAGGCCGGGAGCGGAGGAACGGCTCTCTTTTTGCCGGTTTTTGTTTTTTTGTTTGGAACGACAAACGAGAAGCATGTGGTTTCTCGTTATTTCGTTTTTTGGTTTAAACGAAAAAACTAACTATCAAAACGTACACGGACCTATATTGACCAATCCCCTGATCTGTGGCTGATACTGTATCAGAGATGTTATGTTTTTAGCAGAGATCAGATGTGATGTTGTTTTCCAATTCTTTTTTTTAGAGTGTGAATAGTGTTAACGTCCATCCATTGATGAGTCTAGCAAGACCTTCAAACAACTTCAGCCAGTAAGTATAACATTTAATAATTCCTATTTAAAATATATTGAGAATGTCTTAATTATCTGCTACATTTTAGTTCTGCAGTACTTTATTCTTTATAGTCAGATCAGATCATCATATTTGTCAGTCTGTGTGGTTTGCAGCCTTTGTTGTTGGCACAACAGTTAAAGGAGTGTAACACCAAAGTCTTATGCAAACTGTAAACAGGCTATTGCATTTTTGGAAAAAAAAAATCTCACACGTGGTGGTAATGCGGCCAGGGATGCAAAAGAAAGCCTTATAATTTTTATAAAATATATAATTCACTTGGCCCACATGGTTTTCTGAATACTTCAATCTGATCATTCAGTTCAGACCACTAAAAGTGTTTTCCTCTTTTGTAGATTGCAACAAATGTGGTGGAATTTCTTCACTGGACAGAATCCTCGAAACCCTTTCCTTTCTTCCTGGCCATGGGAAACATGCAGCAGATCTCTCAATCTTTTTTCTCAATCAGTCTCTCTGAATACGGAAGTGACTTAAACTGCAATTCGGCCAAGATGGCGACAGCACGCACCGCCTACTTTAAGCTTAAAAAATGCTCTTCACAAACCAATAGGTGACGTCACGGACACTACTTGCATATTTTTTTACAGTCTCTGGTTTAAAGGCATTTTAAGTGCTTAAAAAAATAAATACCCCAGGCAATGTGCTTCTATGGGAATTCCTGTAGTCTGTCATTTTTCAAATGGATGAATCCTCTGCTGTTCGATTCCTTTGTACATCTTTGTTCGCGACGAGTAACTTTAATAAATGAAGTATTTTTAGTCAAATACATTCCATTCTGTGAAACTTAAAACATTTGTTCTTTAAAAAAACTTTACACATCTATGAATGATTTTACTTTTAATTTAACAATTACATTGTTTCTTTTTTACACTGCTGTAGTTTTGTTTATGTAGCATTTCAGTATTTCATATATATACTGTAAAATTACAAATTCTGTCTTAAATTCAAACGAATTGATTCAACCTGTTACATTGTTACTTCAATGTGCATAATTTATGATATTTTATAAATATATTTATACTTGGGTCAGTAAGCAGTCCTTTAAATGATTTTGCAACTTACAACTGTAAAAATGTAAGAGTTTGTAGTTATTTTGCAATCAAATAAACATTTATTTGCTGTTAACAATGGTCTTGATTTACAATAAAGCACATGATAAAAATAACCCAGCAAGAATAACCCAAAACCCAGAATATTAATCCCATAAATGGTTAAAATGACTACATGTTGGGTTTTCTCAACAACCCAACCTGCTGGGTTAAAATGTGTTACCCAACGTGTTGGGTTACTTTAACCCAGCATGTGTTCTGTCCAATATTTACCCAGCGCTGGGTTGCCAATTGGGTTGTTTTTAACCCAACCATTTTTAGAGTGTATTAACTCACTTTAATATCTGTTCAGAAGACACAGAACAGAGTATACACACATTATGTGTAGCAACCTCATGAACAAACTTAAAAGTAGGTGAGCTACTTCTTAAAGTAAAGTCCAGGGACCTATAGCGTAGGGCAGTGTTTCTTAACCAGTAAATATGTGATAGGACTAAGAATTAATTAAACAGAACTAGACTGACATAAAATATGCAACTTTTGGTCATGCATGCATTTGTTAGTTACTTTTGAAAAGACATCATGCTGGACAAAATACAGCAAATTAACCTACCGAAATGCAGACATATTCTGTGGCAAACGGAAGCAAACCCTTTACCACAAACTTTTTCACTGCTCGGCAGAGGTGGACACTACTTGGGTATTTTAGTTGCATTTTCCAAGCATCTGTGCTTTATCAGAGTGTTGTCTTGGAAAAAATGTACTTTACTAAAAAATGTTCACTACATTCTAAAGCATAGAATCATACTGTGTATTCCTTTTATATTGCATATTAAAATTGATTTAATACATAATTACATAACAATATTGTACTTTTACTTTTCTTGAGTGAAAGTACAAAAGTACTTTTTACTTAAGTAAAAGAAAAAACATTACTAGATGTTTAATGTACAACCCCAAAACAGAAAAAGTTGGGACACTGTAGAAATTGTGAGTAAAAAAGGAATGGAATAATTTACAAATCTCATAAACTTATATTTTATTCACAGTAGAATATAGATAACATATCAAATGTTGAAAGTAAGATATTTTGAAATGTCATGCCAAATATTGGCTCATTTTGGATTTCATGAGAGCTTCACATTCCAAAAAAAGTTGGGACAGGTAGCAATAAGAGGCCAGAAAATTTAAATGTACATATAAGGAACAGTTGAAAGACCAATTTGAAACTTATTAGGTCAATTTGCAACATGATTGGATATAAAAAGAGCCTCTCAGAGTGGCAGTGTCTGTCAGAAGTCAAGATGGGCAGAGAATCACCAATTCCCCCAATGCTGCGGCGAAAAATAGTTTTCTGAGTTTCTCAGAGAAAAATTGCAATGAGATTGAAGTTATCATCATCTACAGTGCATAATATCATTCAAAGATTCAGAGAATCTGAAACAATCTCTGTGCGTAAGGGTCAAGACCGGAAAACCATACTGGATGCCCGTGATCTTCGGGCCCTAAGACAGCACAGCATCACATACAGGAATGCTACTGTAATGGAAATCATAACATGGGCTCAGGAATACTTCCAGAAAACATTGTCTGTGAATACAATCCACCGTGTCATTCGCTGTTGCCAGCTAAAACTCTATAGGTCAAAAAAGAAGCCATATCTAAACATGACCCAGAAGCACAGGCGTTTTCCCTGGGCAAGGCTCATTTAAAATGGACTTTGGCAAAGTTGAAACCTGTTCTGTGGTCCAACGAATCAAAATGTGAAGTTCTTTTTGAAAAACTGGGATGCCATTTCATCCGGACTAAAGAGGACAATGACAACCCAAGTTTTTATTAGCGCTCTTTTCAGAAGCCTGCATCTCTGATGGTATGGGGTTGCATGAGTGCGTGTGGCATGGGCAGCTTACACATCTGGAAAGGCACCATCAATGCTGAAAGGTTTATCCAAGTTCTAGATACATATGATCCCATTCAGACGTCGTCTCTTTCAGGGAAGACCTTGCATTTTCCAACAAGACAATGCCAGACCACATACTGCATCAATTACAACATCAAGACTGCATAGAAGAAGGATCTGAGTACTGAAATGGCCAGCCTGCAGTCCAGATCTTTCACCCATAGAAAACATTTGGTGCATCATAAAGAGGAAGAACGACAAAGAAGACCTAAGACAGTTGAGCAACTAGAAGTCTGTATAAGACAAGAATGGGACAACATTCCTATTACTAAACATTGTCCCTCTTCCAGCTGTTCCTTATATGTACATTTAATTTGTCTGGCCTCTTATTGCTACCTGTCCCAACTTTTTTTGGAATGTGTAGCTCTCATGAAATCCAAAATGAGCCAATATTTGGCATGACATTTCAAAATATCTTACTTTCAACATTTGATATGTTATCTATATTCTACTGTGAATAAAATATAAGTTTATGAGATTTGTAAATTATTCCATTCCTTTTTTACTCACAATTTCTACAGTGTCCCAACTTTTTCTGTTTTGGGGTTGTACTTAAATATTAAATATAACCCAAAACTTGAAATTATGAAATGTAGTGGATTTAAAATTATGATAATATGCTTTGGATGCATGTTTTCAAAAAAAAAAACACTGATAAAATAAGACATAGTAAAAGTTGAAATAATGAAATGGCGCTCACATTAACATTAACACATTACCTTCGGCATTAATAACAGATGACATCCCGTTAGCTCCGCTGGTGCTTGACTCGCTGGTGTATCAAACACGCGACAGTCCTGCAACGCGACCGTATTGTCGTATTTTCGCGTGAAGTATAAGTTATTGATTCAACTGTTTCAGTGTTTCACGAAGCCTCGCTCTGCCCACCACTAAATATAACCAAACTTTGGATCGTTCTGCCTCGATGCAATGTTTGCTGCGTTCTAAACCAAAACAACACAGCGTGTGTGTGACGTCATGAAACATTTGCAACGAGTGGAACTGATAAGCGGAATCATTAAGCAGGCATGCTAACGATTCTTTTATTTCTTTTATTTTTTTATTTAACCTTTATTTAACCAGGAAAGAAATCCCATTGAGATTCAGAATCTCTTTTTCAAGGGAGTCCTGGCCAAGACAGCAGAATAAAAGTTTCATAATTAAAATATACAGCAAATACAGACAACATAAAACAGAGAAAGAGAGAAAAAAAAAATGGCAAATTAACATAATCTCCACATAATCACCAGCAGCACTCAGTATCAGCACATGTGCATATAGTCCTCAAGTAATCCTTAATCCTAATTTTAAAATGCATCAATGTTGGAAGATGTTCTAATTTAAGATATTTCTGCAGTTTGTACCAGGTTGATGGGGCAAAAAATTGAAAGGCACTTTCACCGAAAACAGTTCGCGTTCGGGGAATGTCATACATGATTTGTCCATTAAATCTAAGATTACATTTCCCAGTAGTGACTTTAGGAATCAGGAGAGAACCTAAATAAGAAGGCAGTTTATACATTATGGCCTTATAAAGAAAAACATACCAATGCTCCAACCTGCGATTATGCAAAGAAGGCCAACCAACACTCTCATATAAGTTACAGTGATGCGTACGAAAGCTGGAATTAGTTACAAATCTTAGTGCTGCATGGTATACTGAGTCCAGCATTTTCAAAGAAGATTTCTTGGCATGCATATACAACCCCAAAACAGAAAAAGTTGGGACACAGTAGAAATTGTGAGTAAAAAAGGAATGGAATAATTTACAAATCTCATAAACTTATATTTTATTCACAGTAGAATATAGATAACAAATCAAATGTTGAAAGTGACACATTTTGAAATGTCATGCCAAATATTGGCTCATTTTTGATTTCATGAGAGCTACACATTCCAAAAAAAGTTGGGACAGGTAGCAAAAAGAGGCCAGAAAAGTTAAATGTACATATAAGGAACAGCTGGAGGAGGACCAATGTTTAGGAATAGGAATGTTGTCATATTCTTGTGTAATACAGAGTTGTAGTTGCTCAACGGTCTTAGGTCTTCTTTGTCGCATCTTCCTCTTTATGATGCACCAAATGTTTTCTTTGGGTGAAAGATCTGGACTGCAGGCTGGCCATTTCAGTATTCAGATCCTTCTTCTACGCAGTCTTGATGTTGTAATTGATGCAGTATGTGGTCTGGCATTGTCATGGTGGAAAATGCAAGGTCTTCCCTGAAAGAGACGACGTCTGAATGGGATCAAATGTATCTAGAACTTGGATAAACCTTTCAGCATTGATGATGCCTTTCTAGATGTGTAAGCTGCCCATGCCACATGTACTCATGCAACCCCAAACCATCAGAGATGCAGGCTTCTGAACTGAGCGCTAATAACAACTTGGGTTTTAATTGTCCTCTTTAGTCCGGATGAAATGGCATCCCAGTTTTTCAAAAAGAACTTCAAATTTTGATTCGTTGGACCACAGAACAGTTTTCCACTTTGCCAAAGTCCATTTTAAATGAGCCTTGCCCAGGGAAAACGCCTGTGCTTCTGGATCATGTTTGGATATGGCTTCTTTTTTGACCTACAGAGTTTTAGCTGGCAACAGCGAATGGCACGGTGGATTGTGTTCACTGACAATGTTTTCTGGAAGTATTCCAGAGCCCATGTTGTGATTTCCATTAGAGTAGCATTACTGTATGTGATGCAGTGCCGTCTTAGGGCCCGAAGATCACGGGCATCCGGTATGGTTTTCCGGTCTTGACCCTTACGCACAGAGATTGTTCCAGATTCTCTGAATCTTTGAATGATATTATGCACTGTAGATGATGATAACTTCAATGTCATTGCAATTTTTCTCTGAGAAACTCAGAAAACTATTTTTCGCTGCAGCATTGGGGGAATTGGTGATTCTCTGCCCATCTTGACCTCTGAGAGACACTGCCACTCTGAGAGGCTCTTTTTATACCCAATCATGTTGCCAATTGACCTAATAAGTTGCAAATTGGTCTTTCAACTGTTTCTTATATGTACATTTAAATTTTCTGGCCTCTTATTGCTACCTGTCCCAACTTTTTTTGGAATGTGTTGCTCTCATGAAATCCAAAATGAGCCAATATTTGGCATGACATTTCAAAATATCTTACTTTCAACATTTGATATGTTATCTATATTCTACTGTGAATAAAATATAAGTTTATGAGATTTGTAAATTATTCCATTCCTTTTTTACTCACAATTTCTACAGTGTCCCAACTTTTTCTGTTTTGGGGTTGTATAAAATATCACCATAATCTAGCTTTGACAAAAATGTAGCTTGTATAAGTGTTTTTCTCGCACCAAAAGAAAAACAGCTTTTATTTCTGTAATAGAAACCCAACTTCACTCTAAGGTTTTTTGTAAGACATTCTATATGCTGCTTAAAAGACAAACTTTCTTCTAAGAAAAAGCCAAGATATTTGTAGACCGATACTCGTTCAATTACTCTCTCATCTAGAGAAACAATCTTACACGCATTGTCAGTGTTCCTTGATTTAGAGAAACACATCATTTTAGTTTTGTCAGAATTTAATACCAATTTCAATTTTCTAAGATTCTTCTGAATAATGTTAAAAGCAGATTGCAGGTCCTCTAAGGCCCTTGTTAAGGAAGAGGCAGAACAATACAAAATGGTGCCATCCGCATAAAAATGACACTTTGCTGTTGTTACATTCTGACACAAGTCATTTATATAAATAGTAAATAAAATGGACCCCTGAGGGACACCATTTTGTGTAAATAATGAGTTTGAGGACACACCATCCATCTGAACTCTTTGTGTTCGGCCACTTAAATAGCCACCAAACCATTTGACTGCTTTTAAAGACATTCCAATATCCACCAATCTCTGAGACAAGACAGAGTGGTCAACTGTGTCAAATGCCTTTGACAGATCCAAAAACAGCGCAGCACAATATTCTTTAGAATCAATAGCACTTATTAAATCATTTAACACTTTTGTAGTAGCAGTGACAGTGCTGTGTTTTTTACGAAAACCAGACTGCATATCATTTAAAATGTTTTTTGTTTCTAAATAATCTTTCAGCTGATCACTTATAATCCCTTCTAAAATCTTGGCTAAAACCGACAGCTTTGATATTGGCCTATAATTATTTAGATTTGTTCGATCACCACCCTTAAATAATGGAGTGACATATGCTGACTTCCATACACTAGGTATTAATCCAGTTTCAATAGTCAGGTTAAAAATGTGTGTCAAAGGTTCTGCAATATGTTCCGCAGCAGTTTTTAAAAAATACGGATCCAGTCCATCAGGACCAGAGGATTTTCTAACATTTAACCTTGCAAGAGCATCATATACCTCCTGTATTGCTATAGGAACAAGATCAAAATTTAAAGGTAAGTTTTGCCCAGACATAGAGTAATCCTCTTGTGTCATCTGTTGTTGTGTTGCATTATCAAACAACAATCCAGAAGATATAAAATGCTCGTTCAAGGAATCTAGCATCTTTTTCTTGTCTGTAATAATGTTATCATTCACTTTCAATGCATTTGGCAACACCTTATCACTAGAGTCTGAAGACAGTGATTTGATAACTTTCCAAAATTTAGAGGGGTTAGTGGCACTTTCACTTAATTCATTTACATAATAATCTGATTTAGCTCTGCGTATCTGAGAGACACATTTGTTTCTAATATGCCTAAAATATTGCCAGTCTGAGCTGTTTTTAGATTTCTTTACCTTTGCCCACGCAAGATCACGCTCATGTATTAAATCAGACAATTGTTCAGAAAACCACGGATTATCACGCCCTTTAATCTTATACTTTCTTAGAGGAGCATGTTTGTTTATAATGTCCAATAGAAGTGAATTGAAATATTGCAATGCTATCTCGGGATCCGGGATCAAATTTACCCTGCTCCAATCACAGAGATTAAGATCAGTTAAAAAAGCTTGTTCACAAAATGACTTAAAATTCCTCTTAATTATAATGCGCGGTTTACATTTAAATTTCCTGGCATCTCTCACACCCGCAATAACGCAGTGATCACTCAAATCATTTGCAAAAACAGCAGTAGCTTTATATTTCTGTGGCATATTAGTTAAAAACAAATCAAGTAGCGTAGACTTTTCTGGATGTTTAGGATTTGGCCTAGTAGGCGAGTCTATGATTTGGGTCAAATTTGCTGAATCACAAAAGCTTTTAATTGAATCAGATGCCGGAGTTAACCAGTCCCAATTTAAGTCACCCATTACAACCAATTCGGTATATTTTATAGATGACAAACAACCAGACAATGAGGATAATGTATCCTTTAGAGCAGAAGGAGGTCTATAACATCCTGCAACTGTTAATACACAATTTTTTGATAATTCAATTTTCAACACTAGCAATTCAAATTGTTTAGGCACAGACTTAGATATTTGTACTGTTGCCTGCTAACAATTTTTTACATAGATCACCACTCCTCCACGTTTAGCACGGTGATCAGTACGAAATATATTATACCCCTCCATATAAATATAACTATCAGGAGTGGATCTACCCAGCCATGTCTCTGATAACACCATAATATCAACATTTGTCGATTTGGCCCAAATTCTGACCATGTCAATTTTTGGCAGTAGGCTTCTTACATTTATGTGCACAAAACCAATACCAGACCTATTTAGAAAATCAGCAGGAGTTTGCAGCGATAATCTATCGTTTACAGGACCTGGATTAGGTTGTACATTTCCTGACATCAACAACATAAGTGTAATAATACATTTCAACATGTGTGTTTTAAGACAATGCTTCATACAATTTTTAGAATCACCATTCAAAGGAATCGATTCACTGGGCACCGGTTCTTAAGAAGAACCACTATTTCTAATGCGGCGGTGGAGAAACAGGGCTCCTGCGGGAGCAGGGGAGACACCACTGCTGAGGCAGTGGGGAAATTGTAAGAGCAGGGCTCCTGGGGGAGCAGTGGAAACTGCGGGAGCAAAGGAGACAGCACCGCTCTGGCGGTGGAGAAATAGGGCTCCTGCGGGAATAGTACCGCTGCGGCAGTGGAGATTGTGAGAAGAAAGGGCTCCTGCAGGAGCAGGGAAAGTGACACTGCTGTGGTAGTGGAGATTGTGAGAAGGCATGGCTCCTGCGGGAGCAGAGGGAATAGTACCGCTGCGGCGGTTGAGAAAACAGGGCTCCTGCAGGAGCAGAGATTGTGAAAAGCGGTGCTCCTGCGGGAGCAGGGAAAGTGACACTGCTGTGGCATTGGAGATTGTGAAAAGGCAGGGCTCCTGTGGGTGCAGAGGGAATAGTACCACTGCGGCGGTTGAGAAAACAGGGCTCCTGCGGGAGCAGAGATTGTGAAAAGCGGGGCTCCTGTGGGAGCAGGGAAAGTGACTCTGCTGTGGGAGTCCAGTTATAAGAGCAGACATGCTTACTGAAACCACTAACCTGGTATGGTATGATGTAATACAAAATTACAATTATATACACTTTAAAGGGTAACTAAACCCCTGGTCAGAGCGTGACTCCACCCACTGGCAATATTTGAAAAATGCAAGAAAAGTGGGCAGATCCCAACGGAGATAGAGGGGACGAACTAAAGCTCGTACCAAGTGTGTGGTGAGATCGTAACAAGGGCGTGGTGAGCTTGAATCTGTTTACGTCACGAGTCATTTTTTGGACCCAACATCCAATAGGAAAATTCAACTGCAGTAGCCACCGTTCAACCTGAAGAGGGCAGCACTCAGACGTTTTTACACTATATATTGCAGTATTGAAACACTTTATATCCAAATGTCAAAAAACTGTGGGAGTGGAGATTGTGAAAAGGCAGGGCTCCTGTGGGAGCAGAGAAGCATCACTGCTGCGGTAGTGGATAGAGTCTTATCGTTGTGTTGTTTCGGAGCAGGCTGGTGCCGTACGGATTAGCTGATGAGGGTTCGCTGGGCTTCTTTGATGTGGGAGCAGTTTGATCGAATGTAGGTCTTGAAAGCCTCTGAAGACCAGGGTCCAAGTGCTTGGATCTGTTGTTGGGATAGGCCTTTTTGGGTGGCTGTGGTTGCCGCCCCTATGCAGAAGGAATGGCTGGAAAAGAGGTCTGCTGGGATGCCAGGTTGAAGTAAGACTTTTTTTAGGTGTTTTTGGAACCAGTAACTTGTAACCGGGTGTTTGGAGTCGTCTGTGAAGACTGGGTCTGATCTAGCCTGGGAGTTTATGAAATGCAAGTAGGCTACACTGTAAAAAAAATTTGCTGCGAAAACGTAAAAAAGTCAGTCAACCTGATGCATTAAGACTTTTGCGTTGTCTCAATGTATTTTGAATAATAACACATAGTAATAATAAGATGTTCAGCCAACTAACACTTGCTTGTTTTTGCAATTCTGATTTTCTTATTTTCCCAATTAAGATTTTTGTTTTACACCAATTACTGTTGTTCAGTTAATTTGCTTTTTTATGTTCTGTGGATGAAGAATTTTCAATTAGCAAAATTATTATGCATGTTAGCCAACTAACACTTGCTTGTTTATGCAATTTGGATTTTTACATTTTCCTAATAATGATATTTATGTCACCGCAATTGCTGTTGTTCAGTTAATTAGCTTTTTTATGTTTTGTGGATGTTCAATTGGCAAAATAAAGACAGGTCAAAAACAATTCTTTTTAGCACAATTTATTTCAATTAGAAATAAGATGCTACACAACCCCAAACTCTTCACAACATTTAACTTTTTTTTAAAGTTGTGACACAGCAGCTGCACTTTAAAAAGTCTAGATTCCATCTTCAGTAGGAACTTAAACTTTGCATACACGAAGCATACAGACAATCACTTAACTGTAACAGCATAAAACTTGTATCAATTTAGGATTTTTATTTTTATCCAACAATAAAGTGTTTTTAATGTCTTGACATGTTCTGTAATCTAAACCTTTTCAAATTACCCCATTTAAACCAACATTTAAAACACTTGTACAGTTTTATTTAAAAGGATAGTTCACCCAAAAATGAAAATTGTGTCATTTTCTTACTCCCATGTTGTTACAAACCTGTATAAATGTATTTGATTTGATGAACATAAGATATTTTGAGGAATGTTTGAAACCAAACAGATCATGAGCCCCATTCATTTCTAAAGTATTATTTTTTCCTACTATGAAAATGAATGAGGCTCATGAATGGTTTGGTTACAAACATTCCTCAAAGCATCTTTCTTCCTGTTCCTCGAAATGAAGACATTTGTAAAAAAATAAGAGTGACAAAATGTGACAATTTTCATTTTTGGATAAACGATCCCTTTAACAATTTCAATTTTAAACAACCAGTTATAAGAGCAGACATGCTTACTGAAACCACTAACCTGGTATGGTATGATGTAATACAAAATTACAATTATATACACTTTAAAGGGTAACTAAACCCCTGGTCAGAGCGTGACTCCACCCACTGGCAATATTTGAAAAATGCAAGAAAAGTGGGCAGATCCCAACGGAGATAGAGGGGACGAACTAAAGCTCGTACCAAGTGTGTGGTGAGATCGTAACAAGGGCGTGGTGAGCTTGAATCTGTTTACGTCACGAGTCATTTTTTGGACCCAACATCCAATAGGAAAATTCAACTGCAGTAGCCACCGTTCAACCTGAAGAGGGCAGCACTCAGACGTTTTTACACTATATATTGCAGTATTGAAACACTTTATATCCAAATGTCAAAAAACTTACTAAAATCAATGAGCAGCACTAATAAAGCATCATTCTTACAGATCATTAACTAAAAAAGTTGGTTTAGGGTTTAGTTACTCTTTAAGAACAGTCTGACATCTTATGACAAGCAAAATAGATGCCACCTAAAAGAATCACGTTGTATCCAAGCTGCACTTTAGGTCTATTAACAAATGAAACCCAAAAAGGATCCCAAAACACTGTTCTGATTTTCTCTACAACAGTTTGTTCTTCAGAGAAAGCACACGTTTGGTGCATTTGGAACAGTTTGACATCTGTAACAAGAAATAGAGATGCCAACTAAGAATCCCCAGACCTTGTATCCAAGCGAACTTTAGGTCTATTAACAAATGAACATCAAAAAGAATCCAAAAACACGGTTCTGATTTTCTTTCCAACAGTTTGTTCTTCAGAGAAAGTACACGTGTGGTGCATCCAGATCCCAGCTCCATGAAAACATTCTGAATGGTGTCAAAAGTGTACTTAAGAGCTTGAGGATAGGACATGTTTAATGCATACAGAAGGCCAAAAAGGTATGCAAGAGCAGTAGAAATATCTGGGAGATCTTTCAAAACAACGACCTGCTCCAACACGACAGCAATGTTTACAACCTCGCTGATGGTCCCTGGGTCTCATCTTCCAAAACACACAGAATGGCAATAGACACTCCTTTTGCCCCATCTTCGGTGTCCTGTTACACAAACAATAATCTATTAGAACAGATATTTTGTAGTTGCATTCTATCCATAATAGACTATAAAAGTCAATAGTCATTAGGGCTGGGATGGTTGTAATTACCACAGAACCACCGCGGTGGTGGAGTGCAACCCACGGTCGGGAAGTGCGCATGTCACAAATTATGATATAAAATTATAATCTTGCCCAGTGAGATGTCTTTAGGTTAGGGTTAACGCAAACAGCCCGCAGACGCAGAGTTAATGCTCTATTTGCAAGGAAAGACAACCGATATCAGTGATGACCCGCTTGTTTTGGAGCAGAACAATGAGGCAAGATATTGGCCGTTTCTCAATTCGAAGACTGTAGCCTCCGGAGGTCGCATTTGCAAGCTGCATGCGTCATCAAGATGTCTTATTTCATAACATTAACAATTATAAAGTTGACTATTATTCTTTGATAATCATACATTGTTGTAATATGCTTATGACTTGCAAATGTTCTAATATGCTTATGACTTGCAAATGTCTGAAAATAATAAACCAGGCTTGATGACATGCAGCCTGCATATGCGACCACTGAAGGCTGCAGCCTTTGGATTGAGAAACGGCTGTTCTGGCTTGGTTACTTAAAGTTGCAAAAAAGTATCAATCTGCGCTACCAGTATACCATCAGAACGCGTTTTCAGTGCCGCTGGAAACATTAAAACCCCAAAAATGTTTCTCACTTGTTGTTTCATGAGTGTAAGTGCTACAATAAACACGCAGATATGCGCCGATCCCCTGGGTGCTCCGGGGCTCGGATCGAGTAGCCACCTAAATTGCCAAGTACATACGCACAGTTGCTTAACATTTACTTCACGTCGCGTCTAAAACCACATGGAAAACATGACCGCGCCGCTTTCCCCCTCTTTAAAACGCCTTTCGTTGCTAAGTAACCTAAGCATTGCCTGACCCTGTGACGAGCACCCACCAGCAGAGAAAGAATTTCACAAACACAATCTATAACCACCGCACCAAGAATGCCAATATGCAAAACTAACAGATTGAAGCTTTCATTTGTTCCATGCCACGATAAAAATGCTGAACTTCACCAAAAAATAATGTCCACACAACATATTAGAACATCGTGTATACATACTTTACATTTTAGATTTATTAATGGATGTATTTTTGTTTATTATTATTATTAATAATGTTTGGGTTTATTTTATTGTCTGTTCAGAACAACACTGTAGCACCTTTGCCCAAGACAAATTTCCCTTCGGGGAAAAATACAGTTTACCCTTTAACCTAACCTAACCACCTTGGTAAATTTGTGCATTACCACCGCACTGGTAAAAAAAACTGCCACTGTCACAGACCTAATAGTCATTAAACAGTCAACATTTGCAGACTCACAAATATAAGACTAGAACAAGTAAATATTCACTTTTTTTTAAAACAAACCTAATGAACAAAAATAGTCAAATCTCAAAACTTTAAGCCTTTACTACTTACTTTGCATGTCTTGAACAGCTTGTTTGGGTCCTCTCAAAGAAACAAAGGCAGGCCTTTCAAAGCAGTAGTCCTTCTGTGATTAACAATATCGGTCATCTTAAAAACATACAAAGGTAACAACCAATTAGCCAAAGTAAGAAAACGGTTCATATCAGACAACCTAATGTAAATAAACCTTCACAACAAGTTATGAAACTAAACTTGCCCTTTCATCAAGTCTTTCTAGGAGCTGTTCCATATCCTCTCCAAATGCAGCTTTTCGAGCTCTGTATACTTTCAAGAGCTTTGGTGTAAATCGGTCCATTGCTGCCCTTAAGACATCAAGAAGGTCTTTATCCGTGATTCTGAAGAATTCCTCAGCAATCTGTTTATAACAAATACATATTGTAGTAACGGTAACAAAACTTAAAGCATAAACCGGATAAAAAAACATCCGTCTTAACTTGAAATACTATTCATGCAGAAACACTACTTCTTGTAGCAATATCAGCATGAATCTAATGTCAATGTCCTTTAATACGCCAGAAATGGCATTTACAGATAGTTAAAATGTGTATTACATGTGGTGCTTTAAAGGGTTAGTTCACTCCAAAATGCTATTTTTTTTAATAAACCACTAAATCACTTGTCGTTCTAAAACACCAAGTGATCCGATTGTCTTCAAAAATATCTAAAAAATGTGTTCTGATGATAACCAGGAGGCTTTGGTCCGTCCGATTGACTTCAGTTTGTTTCACAATTTCCCAACCACCCCACAAAAAAAGAAAAGGCATCGCCAAAAAAGGTCCATGTGCCATCAGTACTTCAATAATAATATTATGAAGCAACGACAACACTTGTGTGCACAAAAAACAAAATGAGCAGTTTTATTCAACAATTTGAAGTCAATCGGACAGACAGAAGCCTCACAGTGTTAATTAAAAATATCTAAAAATGTGATCTGGAGACAATCAGAAGTGTAAGTGATTTTTGATAAAATTATCATTTTGGGGTGAACTAACCCTTTAAGTAATAAAAACATTTTATGCGTTTCTAACAAATTTAGGATAATAAAACAAAATCATTCAAATTAGCCTTTTTAACAAAGAAAAACCTGACATATTACCGGTTCCTGAAGAAAAAGTGCAGGCCACCTCTGCTGCAAGTCTACAACCATTGGTTGATCTTCTACCACCTCTTTTCTCCTCAGGGAAAAAGTTAATCCCATTTTTTCACGTATGACCACCATGTTGCTTCTTGCCTTTTTTGTTTCATCAATCAATAAAAGTCTTTGTTCTTCAAGTGTAGCATCCGTGTGGTTGCATGGATGTTCCGGGAATATGCAAGACTGCTTTTTCACTGGTCAGTTCCGAGATGTCAGTCAGACTGCAAAGGGCATTCCCAAAATCAGGGTCCTGAAATTGCAAGATGAAATGTCCTTGTAACTGCAGTTTCTCCTTCAGAATACTAATAAGGGACTCGACAGACTGTGGGACTTCAAAAAGCTGAAGTCGGGCATCAGTTAAAGAAATGACAACTCACAGTAGTAAAGCCTGTAAAGCGAGAGGTAGACAGAGAAAGTTCTTTAACTAAAAATTACAATGATTTTTTCCCCAATTAAAAAAAAAACACATTTACACATACCATCAGGCAAGTATTTTCATAATCCTGGAAAATAAAAAAAAATGCATGAGTTACAACCGTAATTTAAAACACATTAAAAAAATTAATTTGACAATATATTGCACTCAATATGGTAATATTCTTCAGCATTTTTAACTAATTTCAAACTGTTTAAAATCATGTTCACATGATAAAAATCAAGTTCCAATGTATTTATTCTTTATTGTCTTACATTCACCAAGGAAACCAAATGGGTTAAGGTTTACTGCTTAAGGCAAAGTAGTCATTTGGTGACAACTAACTACAAAAGTGCTAACTATAGTGTGCATTGATACACAGAGACAAAATATATTGTCAGTACATTTTATATACTGATAATTAAGCAAGTATAGCAAATAGCACTGTAGTGTGTTCACCGTGGAACACAGCATGCTTCAGAGAAAAACATGTACAGAAAATTACCGTTTGGTGAAAATGTAAATAAATCCTATACCCAGTCATTGGTGAAATGTTTACAGAATTCAGCAGATTTATAGTTTTGGTAATTGTTCATGTACATACCATAAACAAGAGCTTACAAGTTTAAGTACGAAGCTGAAGGAACAAATCCGACTTCTTTTCGCGAGTAGTCTTATTTATTGCGTAGTCAGTGAATTTACGATGCTTTCCAAATGGCGCTTCGGTCACACACACAACAAACCCACGTGATAGTCCGATTTATCTCGAAGTTGTTAATGTAAACTGCTTTTTCCAGACTTTGGAAAGAGGTTGATTACGACATGGGTTTCGTGTGATGTCGACAAGGCACAGGTACGACGGACGGATAGATTGAAAATACATAATATGCATAGAGCGCTGCGCAGACTGAACGGCGTATGACGTCAAAGTACAGCGAGAGCATACACAGCAGACTGTTCTAGAATCAGTATTGCCGTACAGCATAGTAAAAGTCAAACACGTCAAAAAAATATATTTAAATTCGTTAATACGGAGTACAACCACTTCCTCTTAAACATCACAATAGCACCACATTATCAATAGCCTAACAAAAAGCCATCAATATTAACTCTGGACATTTTTTGCTGAAACCATATTTTAATTAAGCAGACATCCCAACCTGCAAAAAGTCATTTCAGGGAGGTATCCCGAAGCCCCCTACCCCCCCCCCCCCAAAAAAAATAAAAAATTAAGGAGGACAAGGATATGACATTTCAAGATATAAAAGCATAATATTAATTTCTAGAGGCCTATGCAATTATTGGTAACACTTTACTAGGTCTCATTTGTTAACATTAGTTAATGTATTAACTAACATGAACTAACCATGAGCAGTACATTTGTTACTGTATTTGCTAATCTTTGTTAACGTTAGTTAATAAAAATACAGCTGTTCATGGTTTGTTTGTGTTAGTTCACAGTGCATTAACTAATGTTAACAAGATTTGAATAATGTATTAGTAAATGTTTAAATTAACATTAACAAAGATAAAAAATGCTTTATAAATGCAGTTCATTATTATATGTTAACTAATGTAGTAAACTAATGTTAGCTAATGAACCTTATTGTAAATGTTACCCAATTATTTGTTAATTATTTTACAATATGTAGATTACTTTTACTATTTATATAAGCTGCTTATAATATTTATATAAACTGTTTTATTTATATTCTATTGCAACCTTAAGCAGGTCTAAGGAGTTTGTTGTTTTCATGTAGCCTTGGCAACTAGTAGCCAGCCTGAAAAATATGCACATGATATTAAACTTGTTGAACTCACCTTTGGGAGAACTGTATTTATCTATGTCCGGAGAAGAGATAAAAGCCCGCCCACACTGACAATTGATTGGTTGATTTACCGGAGCAGGCCAATCAGGATGCTCTCTGTCTTACATGCGCTTAATGAGGCACACTAGCACACACACGCAAGGTCTCCCCCTCCCTCTCTGCCGTGCGCGTGCTACTCTTTATTGCTCGCTCTAGATTCCGGGAGATTTTAACTAATTTGCGGGCATCAGGGAGCCGCTATCAAAATGCGGGAGACTCCCGGAACTTCCGGGAGACTTGGGATGTCTGATTAAGTACGCTAATATAACCGCGTAACGTTAATTTATAATTTGCTTCGAGGTCCAGATTGGATTGCGTTATTGATTCCGAATCACTAGTTCATATTCAATTTCAATATTTAACCTTACATCTAATTTTAAATTTCAAAGAAAAATATAAGTATATGTCAACATTACAACTTTAAAGTGAAAATGATAATTACCTGCCACAATAAGTCTTTATGAAAACTATGCTTCCACTGCGCAAACATATTTGCATCACTAATGAAAGACATTGTTTGTAAAAACAAAAAGTTTTTCATTTCAAGTGCTTAAAATTAATTAACGTTAATTACTCACCTGAAACTGTTTCTTCCTGCTCCAAGTCCAAAATGGCAGCCAGAAAACGTGGCGAGGCTGATAATGAGAAAGGAAACCCCGTAGATGCATGCGCGCGCAACTCAATTATAAAATGTATGTTCATACAACTTGGTTAAGGACGTTGCTACAACATTTTGCTAAATGTTGTTGGACTAACATGGATTTTTACATATACTCACAATATTCACAATTCCAATTATATGTAACTAAAAAAAAACTGTTTTCTGAACAAACGGTCATTTTATTTTTTACAGTGTAGGAGAGTCTGGTACCGTTGAATTAATGATGGGAGATTGAAGATGTAAATTAAATGACCTTTTCTCATTTGATCTGTCTTGCTTTGTTTGATGAAATAGGAGATGGTGTCGTTGTCCAGAAGTGATAGATCTGAAACTGATGGAGGTGATGGAGAGTTTTGAGCATCTGAGGAATCCGAAAAAGGCCACAATGAACATTGCGTTGAGTGTGTGGGCCGTGTTAGTGGAGTGATAACCTTGGTGGAGGGTGGAGATGCATATGGTGAGTATTTCTAAGGTTATTGCATCAGGACGGATGGGGTAGGTTCTTTGAATTCCTTAACGAGCATGGATGTATGGGTGCTAGCTATTACTGGGGAGGGTGAGCCGAGAAAAAAGTTTGTGGAAAAAATTTGGATTTCACTTCGGTATGCTTTATTGGAGCTGGCTTGGAGGTTCTTGTGCTGATTGAATATGAATGGGATATGAATGAGATGATGGTGAGTATGGAAAAATCCGGAAAAACAGATTGTAAGAAGAGTCGAAAGTCTTGAAGCTCTTCCAAGCGGTTAGGTAGGTTGTAGGGTTCTGGGGGATATGGCTTGGAGGATGGTATCAAGAGAGGCATTGAGGAGAGGTTTCAAGTGAAGATGCACCAATTCCAATTTCTTTGGCCGATTCAGAATTTCTGTTTCCCTTTCAGTCGGTCACTACGACGTCACGTCGTGACCGACGAATTGGGAGCTCGCTTAGAGAGACCAATCTGCTTCGAATACTACTAAAACGCCAATGAACTTGGCATTGAGATATTTGCATAATGCTGGCGCCGCCCCGCCAGGTGCGTATATAAGGCGCACGTGCAAATAGGGAAATCAGCTTTTTATCGCTTCGAAAGCCGGCAGTATCTGCTACTGAGAAGCTACTTTACTCTGTTGGGATCGATTGCGGAAGTTGGTTGGACTGGCAGTACCACAGCGGACGCTTCGCAGTATTCCACAGGCTCTGCATCTTTTTGTTTTGAGTTTAGTGTGTGCGTTGCCTTTCCCTGTGCGCATCATCAACTGAGCATCTGAGTGAATTTCCCTAAAAGAGTGATACGAGAGAGCTTTGTGCCTTGTTAAAGGCAGCCACTCTCTCGTATATCCGGAGATTAGCGTCCTTTTCAGGATGGCTTTTCGTCCGTGCGATCTTGGATGCGGGAAGTATATGGGTCCGAAGGACGGTCACGAGCGTTGTCTTTCGTGCTTGGGCATCGAGCACGCTGAGGCAGCGTTCGCTGGGGGTAAGTGTTCTCACTGCGAGAACATGTCCCTTGTGGATTTGCGGAGACGGTTGTCTTTCCTCCGGGAAAAACGCAACCCACGTCCGACGAGCTCTGATCGCCGCCACGGTGCGGCTGTGAAGCTCTCGAAGGATGATCTCCGCATCACTGTGCTGAACCAGGCGGGGGATTCGTCCTCCGCCTCTCAGCCTCCTCATCCACAGCCGGTTGATGCGCCGATGGAAACTTCAGAGTCGTGTTCTACGATGTCTGTTGGATCTGTCGTGCCTCCCTCCGGGTCCACGGAGACCGCAGCATCCGAGGGTGGGCCCTCTACCTCTGAGGATCCGGATGTCCTCCCCCCTTCCGGACGGGTCGTGACGCCGGATTTCGATCCAGAGATGGTGGCCGTGCTCTCTCGAGCGGCGGAGACCGTCGGGTTGGAGTGGGTTCACCCCCCACAGCCCGAACCGTCCCGCCTGGATGATTGGTTCTTTGGAGCTGCCCGGGTTTCACAGCCCTCTCCGCCAGTACCTTTCTTCCCCGAGGTGCACGAGGAGCTGACCAGGACCTGGAGGTCGCCGTATTCTACCCGTTTACGGCCGTTTCAGCCCTCCCCCCTCACCTCCCTCACCGATGGAGCCGCTAAGGGTTATACGGGGATTCCCCCCGTGAAGCGTGCGGTCGTGATGCAACTGTGTCCGGCCACCGCTCCCACTTGGAAGGATCGTCCAACCCTCCCCTCCCGTGCTTGCAGACAGTCTTCCGGTTTAACGGGGGCTGCCTATCATGCATGTGGAGAGGCGGCTTCAGCCCTGCACGCTATGGCGTTGCTGCAGGTCCACCAGGCCAAGGCCTTGAGAGATCTGCACGAGGGAGGACACGACTCGCCTGTGCTTTCGGAGCTCCGGGCCGCTACGGATCTGGCCCTCCGTGCTACGAAGGTCACGGCACAGGCGATTGGTCGTGCGATGTCCACGATGGTGGTCCAGGAACGCCATCTGTGGCTCTGTCTGGCCGACATGACGGATGCTGAAAAGAACAAGTTCTTGGATGCGCCCGTATCCCAGGCAGGCCTGTTCGGCGAGTCGGTGGAGTCGTTTGCCCAGCAGTTCTCCGCCGCCCAGAAGCAGACGGAAGCGATCGCTCAGATCATGCCCCGGCGCAAGCGACCTGCATCTCGCCCCCCAGCGCCGGCGGCCCCGTCTGCTCCTCGCCGAGGGCGCCCTCTGGCGGCTGCCTCCGCCCCCCCCCGCTAGAACGTCTTCTAGACCACGGAGGGGGAACAGCCGTCGGCAGCCCGCCCCGCCCGCACCACCCGCTTCCCGTGGCAAACGGAAATCGAAGCGGCCCTGAGACGGGCGACCTGGAGTTGGATGGGATCACTCAGCGGGAGAAGGTGATGGCACCGCTCCTTCCACCGGTAGAGGGCCGGGTGGAAAATCTTTTGTTTCGTTTTGTTTCTGTTCCGCCGGCTTCTCAGCCGGCACCCACAAAACCACAAAAAGAGTGCATTCCTATTCCTTCTCCAGGTCTCCAGAGGATCGAGAGAGATGTGAGCGGGCAGTCAGATGCTCTTCCTCCCTCTCCTCTATCGCCAGTGGGTGTTCTGAGGAGTTCAAGCTCTCCGCTACGGAGACCGGACCACCAGCAACCCCTTCGGAGTCTGCGTCCTCAGCTGAGGAGACCGGACGACCGTTTCCCTCAGCGGGCTCAGGTCAGTGTCACACACACACATACTGTAGATGCTTATGCTGTCACGGCAGACGCACCGGCAGTCCCGCCTGTCCCGCCTCGCTGCCCCGCCGCGGGTACACCGGTAGTGCCGTTAATTCCTCTCGTACGGTCCCTGGGGGCTTGGCTTCAGCTTCCCAGTCCGTCTCGTTGGGTTTTACGCACGATCCGCCTCGGTTACGAAATTCAATTCAATCGGCACACTCCCAAATTTGCGGGCATACGTTTAACCACGGTGAAAGCGTCCGTTGCACATGTACTGCGTGCAGAGGTCGAAGTCCTGCTGGCGAAGGACGCGATCGAGCCGATCCCTCTTACCGAGATGAGATCGGGTTTTTACAGCCCGTATTTCATAGTACCCAAGAAGGGCGGCGGGTTACGACCGATTTTGGATTTGCGGGTCCTGAACAAATCTCTTCAGAAGAGGTCTTTCAGGATGATTACACCGAAACAAATTTTCAGTGCAATACGCCCCCAAGATTGGTTTGCAGCGATAGACCTGAAAGACGCGTACTTTCATGTGTCCATTCTCCCTCGTCACAGACCGTTTCTCCGGTTTGCGTTCGAGGGACGGGCATATCAGTACAAAGTTTTACCGTTCGGGCTGTCTCTCTCTCCCCGTGTGTTCACGAAAGTAGTAGAGGCGGCGCTAAAGCCCCTCAGAGAGAGCGGTGTTCGCATTCTGGCTTACCTCGACGATTGGCTTATAATAGCGCATTCTCGGCGGACGCTGTGCGAACACAGAGATCTAACACTTCAACATCTCGCCCGTTTGGGTCTTCGGGTCAACTGGGAAAAGAGCAAACTCTGCCCCACGCAGAGGATCTCTTTTCTCGGTATGGAACTGGACTCGATCGATTTATCGGCGCGTTTAACAGAAGAGCGCGTCCAATCAATTCTGACTTGCCTCGGTTCATTCCGAGGGAAGAATGCGGTCCCTCTGAAACAATTTCAGAGACTCCTGGGGCGTATGGCAGCAGCAGCGGCCGTGACACCGCTCGGGCTGCTCCATATGAGACCGCTTCAGCGTTGGCTTCACGATCGAGTCCCGAGGAGAGCGTGGCGCGCTGGCATCCATCGTGTAACCATTACACCTGCGTGTCGCCTAACATTCCCCCCGTGGTCAGACCCCGCGTTTCTCAGGGCCGGCGTGTCCATGAGACAGGTCTCCCGGCATGCTGTTGTCCACACAGATGCCTCCGACACGGGCTGGGGAGCCACGTACGACGAGCTCACGGCTTCGGGGGTGTGGACAGCACCCCAGTTGCATTGGCATATCAATTGCCGCGAGTTATGGGCAGTATATCTGGGACTCGTACGCTTCGCTACGGAGCTGCGAGGGAAGGATGTACTAGTGCGCTCAGACAACACTGCGACCGTAGCGTATATCAACCGTCAAGGCGGTTTGCGCTCTCGTCACCTGTCGCATCTCGCTCGTCATCTCCTCCTTTGGAGTCAGAAGCATCTGAGGTCCCTTCGTGCCATTTACATCCCGGGCTCGCTCAATACAGCGGCAGACGCGCTTTCCCGAGCGGCGCGCCCCGGCGAATGGCGACTCCACCCCCAGACGGTCCAGCTGATTTGGAGGAAATTCGGTCGGGCGCAGATAGACCTATTTGCGTCACCGGACAATACCCATTGTCGCCTGTTTTATTCACTAACCGAGGGCAGCCTCGGCGTGGATGCGTTGGCACACAGCTGGCCGCGGGGCATGCGCAAATATGCGTTCCCCCCAGTGAGTTTAATAGCACAGACACTGTGCAAAGTCAGGCAGGACGAGGAGAGCCTTTTAATGATCGCCCCATATTGGACGACCAGGAATTGGTTTCCGGAACTAATGCTCCTCGCGACAGCCCCTCCCTGGCGGATTCCCCTGAGGAAGGACCTTCTTTCTCAAGGAGGGGGCACATTATGGCACCCGCGCCCCGACCTGTGGAATCTCCACGTTTGGTCGTTGAGCGCGCGCAAGGTTTAAGTGATTTGCCCCAGGCGGTATCTAACACTATTGACGCGGCACGAGCTCCGTCTACGAGACGGGCTTACGCGTTAAAATGGAACCTTTTCGTCACCTGGTGCTCTTCGCAACGCGAGGACCCCAGAGAATGCCCTATTAACATTGTGCTTTTATATCTTCAACATAGATTAGATGGTAGGCTGTCACCGTCCACTATTAAAGTTGATATCGCCGCTATATCTGCGCATCACTCACTTATTAACGGCAGATCAGTGGGCCAGCATGATTTGGTTATTAGATTCCTGAGAGGCGCTCGCAGGCTAAACCCCTCGCGCCCCCCTTCTATTCCTCCCTGGGACTTGTCCATGGTGCTGAAAGCGCTGCAGAGTCCTCCGTTCGAGCCTTTGCAGTCTGCGAGTCTGAAGCTTTTATCAATGAAGGCTCTGACCCTACTAGCATTGGCCTCGGTGAAGAGAATAGGGGATTTACATGCATTCTCTGTTGACGATTCGTGCCTTCAGTTTGGTCCTTCTGTCTCGAGCGTGACTTTGAGACCCAGACCAGGCTACGTGCCCAAAGTTCCCACTACTCCCTTTAGAGATCAAGTGGTGAGCTTGCAAGCATTGCCTTTGGAGCAGGCAAACCCACCCGAGGCTTTGTTGTGCCCCGTACGCGCACTGCGATTCTACGTGGACCGCACACAAAGCTTCAGGACCTCAGACCAGCTCTTTGTTTGTTATGGTGGCCAGCAGAAAGGGAAAGCTGTCACTAAGCAGAGGATGTCTCATTGGATAGTTGATACTATCGCCCTAGCTTACAATTTGCAGGGCATTCCTTGCCCCTTTAATTTGAGAGCGCACTCCACTCGGAGTGTTGCCTCATCTTGGGCATTAGCTCGTGGTTCCTCGCTAACAGACATCTGTAGAGCTGCTGGTTGGGCGACACCTAATACGTTCATTAGATTCTACAATGTTCGTATTGTAAGGGGACCAAATATGACCCCATCCATCCGTTTGGCCCAACGACGGAATCCAAACGAAGGGTTATAGCGCGTTCGGTCTTTTCCGGCGCTTATAAAGACAAATTAACGTTACGCAACTTTACACCTGACTCCAAAGATATAAAACGTATTGTAATATGAATCAAATTGATATAAATATAGAATTTGGATAAACATTTGATCATTCCATTTACTCATGTTAACATTGAACTCATTCATTTCGATTACCAATATCATATCAGCCCACATCGGCCGTTGTGCGGGTTCTGAAACATAAACTTAACCACACCAGAGGTCCTGACTTATATAGCCCACGTATATTAATCACAAATATACCCAACTTAGTTAGGGTTAAATAGTTAAACTTAACCGCACCAGAGGTCCTGACTTATATAGCCCTCGAATAATCATTACAATTACCCACAACTTAGTTAGGGTTAAATAATTAGTCTATCCGTGTAACCAGAGGAAATGGTTGAAGCAACTGCCCCATGCTGGCGTGCCCTTAATTATCATTAGAAAATATTATGCAACCCAGCCAACTATATCCAACTTAATACAGAACTCAAAACTATGATTATAGTAGAGATACTGATCAGAGGTCCTGACTTATCATCTGATAGTCCACATATAGTAAAGTAATGGCTGAACCTCTAGTTCAACGGTATAGACAATGAGCATGAATTTAGACCCCGGTTAGAGATTTATGGTGACAAAGGATAATACTTACTGTAACTTAGAAGAGTCAATGATACAGAGCAAATGAGAATGAATACAAATGTAACAATTTATTAACCAGGGAGGTAGCACATAATTCAGAAGCCAATTTACATTCCAATTCAAATACGAAACAAACGAAAAACCATTGCATACCTGGTAAGGAGATGAAAGATCTGGTTACAGATTCCTCAACATAAAATAAAAATACATGATGCTGTGCCAGGACAGCATCATGGGGGTGTATTTCTAGATATAGAAAATCCCGTCTAAATCTTCTACACATCTCCTTAAATAACCAGAGAACAAAGCATATATGAATTTAGTACTGATTGGTTGTTGTAAAACTAAGGGCTGTCCTTAATCTGTATACAGTGGGTGATTGGCTTAAGCTTAGAATGGGAGTTGTCTATCAACCTTGAATGAAGTTTCACATATACTTTAACATTGAATTCTGTTGTTATATGAGTGAGACCATTGTAACCACTTGCAATGAGACATTTCAATAGAAAAGAGCTACCCTTGATTGATTGACATCACATCTCCATACAAATGGTAAATCTGCAGACAGATAGATACTCTTGATTGTCAAACATCACATCTCCATACAAATGGTAGATGAGAGAATAAGAATACAAATGTATGACACCCTAAAGGTGTGTCTTGAAAACCAAATGTGTCGGAAATCCACTGTGAATCGTAGAAAGTTGCCTTCCTGGGCACTCATTTTGCCCCCATGCAGTGTCCTTTGGGGAGGTGCTATATTTATTCAGGAAATTATCTTACAGCTCCGCCGCTTGATCATATCGGAGAACATATCAGTTCCGATGGGATCAACATACAGTAAGATGTTAGCTCTTGGTGGTGTCCAATCTCTGTAGTGTTCGTAGTGTTCAAGTTCAGTGTTTCAACCAAGGCCTGTATGCTTTGTTCAATGAATGTCCCATTCTTTTGCGAAAAAACCACCTGTTCTTGGACGTTCTGTCCCTTTGAAGAAAGTTGTCACCTCTGAACGGTGATCTCCTCTGATTTCAGACATCGTCAGGTGGGGATCATGTCATTGACAGTACATCACTGTGTGAGACACCTGCACATTCTTAAGGACCATTCATTGATTGAACATTGATCAATACTGATAGACTCAGCAACATTATCAATTGATTCATAGGGCAAACCATAAATAAAATAAATAAAAAACATAACACATGACACCTTGATGTTAAAAGTGCAAGTGGTACGGTCTCACCAGGTCAAAGATATTTGATCTATAAAATTACCAATGTTCTTTCCCACTGTTGTATTTGGAGTTTAGTTGAATTTAAATGTACTTGGTCTCTGGATATTGAAGAAGAAGATGCAAAAGATCAGGTTAAAACAACAAGGCATAACATTGAGGTATGCATCTTATAAAATAAAACCCAGAAAATAAAATGTTAAAATAACCTTGAGATATGCATGTTACAGATTGTATGAAAATAAAACTCAGGAATGGTTAAAATGATCTTCAGATATGCATATTATAGATTGTATGGAAATAAACCCAGAAAATGTTAAAATGATCTTCAAGTATGCATATTACAGATTGTATGAAAAATAAAACCCAGAAAATATTAAAATAACCTTCAAGTATGCATATTATAGATTGTATGAAAAATAAAACCCAGAAAATATTAAAATAACGTTCAAGTATGCATATTATAGATTATATGAAAAATAAAACCCAGAAAATGTAAAAATAACCTTCATGAATGGATATATTGGGTAATGTAAAAATAAAAAAAAATAAAACCCAGAAAGTGTTAAAATAATATTCAGGTATGCACATATTAGGACATGTGAAAATAAAAAATGGAATATGGTAAAGTAAAATTTGGTTATGCATACTATAGGGTGTATCGATAATAGTGACAGTATAATACTGCTATAATAGATTTTGGTATGGGCTTTGTAGACCATATATAATAATAATAATAATAATAATAAATATAGCTGCAAGCAGCGATACCGGGGTCAAGCCAAACATGGCAAAAAATGATTCATACCTGATGACTGTCATGATTTAAGATCTAAGTTTGCATTAGTTTAACGAAAAAAATAGCTTTTTTTGTAACTTGAGACCACTAGGTGGCACTGTGCCGAAACAATAGATGGTGCCTCAGGCCATGACTGTGATGACACATACCAAATTTAGTGTAAATACAATAAAGCGATACGGAGATATAGCCTTAAATGACTTGACCACTAGGGGGCACTGACCAAACAATAAATTGTGACTCAGGTCTTGATTGTGATGACACCCACCAAATTTGGTGTAAATACAATAAAGAGATGCAGAGATATAGCCTTAAATGACTTGACCACTAGGGGGCACTGACCAAAAAATAAATTGTGACTCAGGACTTGATTGTGATGACACCCACCAAATGTGGTGTAAATACAATAAAGAGATGCAGAGATATAGCCTTAAATGACTTGACCACTAGGGGGCACTGACCAAAAAATAAATTGTGATTCAGGTCTTGATTGTGATGACACCCACCAAATTTGGTGTAAATACGATAAAGAGATGCAGAGATATAGCTTCAAATCTATTGACCACTAGGGGGCGCCGAAAAGTTTACAAGTCCTCCCAGAACATGTTGCTGATGAACCGTACCTAGTTTCATAACAATACGCAATTGCTTTTATAAAATACTTGAACTTAAAGAAAAAAATCAAAATGGCCAACACACAAAATGGCCGACCAAAAACCATGTGGTATCGTTTGACTCTGCGTGCCTGACGAAATCTAACAAGACCACTCTCATAATTTTACATTTAAGTTTGTAGTAGTTATAAGCAAAAATAGACATTTTTTATATCTCGTGACCAGTAGGGGGCAGTGTGACGAAATGGTGCATGCACCCTTAGGTCATCACTGTTATGACATATACCAAGTCTCATATTAATACGCAAAAGTTTTGCGAAGATACAGGCTCAAACACATTTTGGCGTGCTCGCCCTCGCATTCTTTGATGCGTTATACGACAACGGATAGGTATACCGAAAAGCTTTTGATAACTTTTTGTCTAGAGTGTCTCTAGATGATGCATACCAAAAATCAAGCCAATCACACGAGCGCTCTAGGAGGAGTTCGAAAAAGTAGGTGTTCAATATAATTCAAAATGGCCGACAGGAAGTAGGTTTGACTCAGACATATTTGGTACAGTCGGACTCAGCACGAGCCAAGGAATCAGTAGAGTTTGACTCGGCATGCCTCAAGGGATCTAACAAGACCACCTTCATGATTTTAGACTCAAGTTTGAAGTAGTTATAAGCGAAAATAGGCATTTTTCGAATCTCGTGACCACTAGGTGGCGCTGTGACGAAACGTTGCAGGCACCCTCAGGTCATGACTGTAATGACATATACCAAGTTTCGTGTCGATACAATAAAGTTTTGCGAAGATACGGCCTCACGTCCGTTTTGGCGTGCTCGCCGCCATATATGTTGTCACTGTATACGAGAACGCATTGGTCTATCAAAAAGCTTTTGATAACTTTTTGTCTGGGGTGTCTCTAGATGCTACATACCAAAGGACATGCAAATCGGACGAATGCTCTAGGAGGAGTTCGAAAAAGTAGGTTTTACGGAAAATTCAAAATGGCGGAAAGATGTGCATGACACAAATGACATCAATGTGTGCAATTGAATCATCATGAGCAAAGGATTCAGCGGAAACAAGAATTTAGTTTCTAGGACTCACAGGTCAGAAGTTATGAACATGAACATAAGTGGATTTTTGGACTGTTGGTGGCGCTAGAGGGTTTGAGTCAGACACACCAATGTTGCTATAGTAACTTCTGAGACTGTCCTCTACATGTGTGCCAAATTTCATAACTTTCCTACGTACGGTTCTATGGGCTGTCATTGACTTTTGGGTGGAAGAACGAGGAAGATAAATAATAAATATAGCTGCAAGCAGCAATGCCGGGGTCAAGCCGAAAAGGTCACAAAAGGATGTAAAATTGAGATTGGATAAGCAGATTGAAGAACCTAGGTAAACCTATTAATTTTAGATGAAAAAACAAAAAAGTTATCAACAAAAGTAGTCTATGTTCTTGTCTACTGCAATCGTCCTTCTGTTATTGACAATCATGGAACATTAGAGCACTGAAGGACATGTGAGTGGTGTTTGTAGTGGGAAAACATGGGTCACATCATGTTACAACAAGTTTAATGAGTCAAAAGAGACCACCCCCGTGTCTCTACGATGTTCTGATGTAGAGATATAGCTTTTGCAAAAACGGTTGATAAGGTATTCTCAATGGTTGCTAGGGAGTGAATTGGCAACCACCAGTGATTATAGTCAAAGCCATGAAAGAAATAATCCATGATGACTTATGGTTTTAGATGTGTTGTTGTAGTAGTTTTAGGCAAAAAAACACATTCTACCTCAAAACCAGTAGGTGGCGCAATGACAAAATTGTGCATGCAACATTAGGTCATGATTGTGTTACATCTAGCTAGTTTTATGACTATACACTTTAGTTTAGTGAAGAAACAGTTGTATGACCATAGAGCTGGCTTGATATCAAAGGTTTTGTTCAATTATAAGGCCATCTAGTGGTGAAAGCATACAATTTTTTTTGTGTAGACTTAGAATGTGCTCATGCATCAGCGTATCAAATCTGGTGAAAAAATCTCTTTTTGTTACGAAGTTACAACCATTTATGTGTAAAAAACACAAAATTTGAAGGTAATTTTTCGTTTTTTGCAATTTTCGGCCATTTCTGATGAAAATTTTAATATAATGCCAATAGAACTTTTTGTTCAGAAGGTAAGGTTAGTTTCTTCCTATGGTGTTTTCGAGTCGATCAGAAAAACGCCCGCGGAGGTATTCACGCGTGTTTTTTAAGTGCTGTTTTGCCGCAAATGGTTAACCGTAAGGCGAAATCTGGCATGTTTGGTATCGTTGGACTCGGCAACTATTCAAAACTCCAAGGAAACAAGTCCCGTGACAATACATTGACCGCAGCCAAAGTTATAGGCGTGTAATACATTAATCTGACCACTAGGTGGCGCTGCGACGAAACTGTGCATGCACCCTCATTTCCTGACTGGCATCACAAGTACCAAGTGTCATGTCAATAGGCCTAAGTTTGACGAAGATACAGCCTAAAATCAGTTTTTTTGCACTCTATGTAAAATTTGTTAAGGCGGTATACGACAACGGATTGGTGTATTGAAATTCTTTTGATAACTTTTTGCCATAAGTGTCTCTAGATGCTACGTGCCGATTTTCGTGGCAATCGGACAAAAGCTCTAGGACGAGTTCGAAAAAGTAGGTTTAACGAATAATTCAAAATAGTGGAAAAATTTTCATGATGGAAAATTATGTCATAGGGTCCTTTCGAATCGTCTTGAGCCAAGGAATCAGAGGAAACGAGAATTGTGTTTCTAGGACATACGGACCAGAAGTTATAAGCAAAAACATAAGTGCAACTTTGGACTGTTGGTGGCGCTAGCGGGTTAGACATAGAGACTCCAAATTTGCTGTGGGGACACACTGGAGTGTCCTTTATCAGTGTGCCAAATTTCATAACTTTCCTACGTACGGTTCTATGGGCTGCCATAGACCGCAATGGCGGAAGAAGAATAACTAATAATAATATAGCTGCAAGCAGCGATACCGGGGTCAAGCCAAACATGGCAAAAAATGATTCATACGTGATGACTGTCATGATTTAAGATCTAAGTTTGCATTAGTTTTAGGAAAAAAATATCAATTTTTTTGTATCTTGAGACCACTAGGTGGCACTGTGCCGAAACAATAGATGGTGCCTCAGGTCATGACTGTGATGACACATACCAAATTTAGTGTAAATACAATAAAGCTATACGGAGATATAGCCTTAAATGACTTGACCACTAGGGGGCACTGACCAAAACAATAGATTGTGACTCAGGTCTTGATTGTGATGACACCCACCAAATTTGGTGTAAATACGATAAAGAGATGCAGAGATATAGCCTCAAATCGTTTTGACCACTAGGGGGCACCAAAAAGTTTACAAGTGCTTTCAGAACATGTTGCTGATGAACCATACCAAGTTTCATAACAATACGCAGTTGCGTTTATGAAATACTTGACTTAAAGAAAAAATTCAAAATGGCCGACACCCAAAATGGCCGACCGAAAAACATTTGGTATCATTTGACTCGACATGCTTCAGGAAATATAACAAAACCACTCTCATAATTTTACACACATGCTTGCAGTAGTTATAAGCAAAAATAGTCAGTTTTCATATCTCGTGACCACTAGGGGGTGCTGTGACGAAACGGTGCATGCACCCTTACATCATCACTGTTATGACACATACCAAGTCTCATATCAATACGCCAAAGTTTTGTGAAGATACAGGCTCAAACACATTTTGGCGTGCTCGCCCTCGCATTCTTTGATGCGTTATATGACAACGGATAGGTCTACCGAAAAGCTTTTGATAACTTTTTTTCTGGAGTGTCTCTAGATGATGCCTACCAAAAATCAAGCCAATCAAACGAGCGCTCTAGGAGGAGTTCGAAAAAGTAGGTGTTCAATATAATTCAAAATGGCCGACAGGAAGTAGGTTTGACTCAGACATATTTGGTACAGTCGGACTCAGCACGAGCCATGGGATCAATAGAGTGAAGTCTCATGTCAATGTGGCAA
Source organism: Misgurnus anguillicaudatus (assembly GCF_027580225.2). Taxonomy (NCBI): domain Eukaryota; kingdom Metazoa; phylum Chordata; class Actinopteri; order Cypriniformes; family Cobitidae; genus Misgurnus; species Misgurnus anguillicaudatus. Next base: position 11,285,307 of record NC_073348.2, on the reverse strand, counting down.
TTTAATCAAATGATATAAAGATTTTAAACAATTTCTTTACATATCCTGACCACTAGGTGGCGCCATCCTAAAGAGTTATAGGTGCGCTCAGAACATGTCACTGATGAACCATGCCAAATTTCGTAGCGATACGCCATTCTGTTTGTGAAATACTGAACTTAATGGGAAAATTCAAAATGGCCGACACCCAAAATGGCCGACCAAAAACCGTTTGATATTGTTTGACTCGGCATGCCTCAAGGAATCTAACAAGACCAACTTCATGATTTTAGACTCAAGTTTGAAGTAGTTATAAGCGAAAATAGGCATTTTTGAAATCTCGTGACCACTAGGTGGCGCTGTGACGAAATGTTGCAGGCACCCTCAGGTCATGACTGTAATGACACCAAGTTTCGTGTCGATACACATAAGTTTTGCGAAGATACGGCCTCACGTCCATTTTGGCGTGCTCGCCGCCGTATATGTTGTCACTGTATACAAGAACGCATTGGTCTATCAAAAAGCTTTTGATAACTTTTTGTCACGGGTGTCTCTAGATGCTATATACCAAAGGACATGCAAATCGGACAAACGCTCTAGGAGGAGTTCGAAAAAGTAGGTTTTACGGAAAATTCAAAATGGCGGAAAGATGTGCATGACAGAAATGAAATCAATGTGTTCAATTGAATCATCACGAGCCAAGGATTCAGAGGAAACAAGAATTTAGTTTCTAGGACTCACGGGTCAGAAGTTATGAGCATGAACATAAGTGGACATTTGGACTGTTGGTGGCGCTAGAGAGTTTGAGTTAGACACACCAATGTTGCTATAGTAACTTCTGAGACTGTCCTCTACATGTGTGCCAAATTTCATAACTTTCCTATGTACGGTTCTATGGGCTGCCATTGACTTCAATGGCGGAAGAGGAAGAATAATAATAATAAATATAGCTGCAAGCAGCAATGCCGGGGTCAAGCCGAAAAGGGCACAAAAGGATGTAAAATTGAGATTGGATAAGCAGATTGAAGAACCTAGGTAAATCTAATAATTTTAGATGAAAAAACAAAAAAGTTATCAACAAAATTAATCTAAGTTCTTGTCTACTGCAATCGTCCTTCTGTTATTGACAATCATGGAACATTAGAACACTGAAGGACATGTGAGTGGTGTTTGCAGTGGTCACATCATGTTACAACAAGTTTAATTAGTCAAAAGAGACCATCCCCATGTCTCTACGATGTTCTGATGCAGAGATATAGCTTTTGCAAAAACGGTTGATAAGGTATTCTCAATGGTTGCTAGGGAATAAATTGGCAACCACCAGTGATTATAGTCAAAGCCATGAAAGGAATAATCCATGATGACTCATGGTTTTAGATGTGTTGTTGCAGTAGTTTTAGGCAAAAATACCATATTCCATCTCAAAACCAGTAGGTGGCGCAATGAAAAAATTGTGCATGCAACATCAGGTCATGATTGTGTTACATCTAGCTAGTTTTATGACTATACACTTTAGTTTAGTTAAGAAACAGTTGTATGACCATAGGGCTGGCTTGTTATCAAAGGTTTTGTTCAATTATAACGCCATCTAGTGGTGCAAGCATACAATTTTTTTTGTGTGGCCTCAGAATGTGCTCATGCATCATCGTATCAAATCTGGTGAAAAAATCTCTTTTCGTTACAAAGTTACAACCATTTATGTGTAAAAAACACAAAATTTGAAGGTAATTTTTCGTTTTTTGCAATTTTCGGCCATTTCTGATGAAAATTTTAATATAACGCCAATAGAACTTTTTGTTCAGAAGGTAAGGTTAGTTTCTTCCTATGGTGTTTTCGAGTCGATCGGAAAAACGTTCGCGGAGATATTTACGCGTGTTTCTTAAGTGCTATTTTGCTGCGCAGGGTTAACCGTAAGGCGAATTCGGGTATGTTTGGTATCGTTGGACTCGGCAACTATTTAGAACTCAAAGGAAACAAGTCCTGTGAAAATATGTCAATCGGAGCCAAAGTTATAGGCATGTAAAACATAAGTCTGACCACTAGGTGGCGCTGTGACGAAACTCTGCATGCACCCTTAGTTCCTGACTGGCATCACAAATACAAAGTATCGTGTCAATAGGCTTAAGTTTGGCGAAGATACAGCCTCAAATCCGTTTTTTTGAGCTCTACGTAAAATTTGTTGACGCGCTATACGACAACGGATTGGTTTATCAAAATTCTTTTAATAACTTTTTGCCTTGAGTGTCTCTAGATGGTGCATACCGATTTTCAAGGCAATCCGGCAAAAGCTCTAGGACGAGTTCGCAAAAGTAGGTTTTATGAATATTTAAAAATGGCGGGAAAATTTTCATGACGGAAAATGACGTCATAGGGTCCAATCGAATCGTCTTGAGCCAAGGAATCAGAGGAAATAAGAATTTAATTTCAAGGACGTACGGGTCAGAAGTTATAGGCAAAAACATAAGTGCAATTTTGGACTGTTGGTGGCGCTAGTGGGTTAGATATAGAGACTCCAAATTTGCTGTGGGGACACATTGGACTGTCGTTTATCAGTGTGCCAAATTTCATAACTTTCCTACGTACGGTTCTATGGGCTGCCATAGACCGCAATGGCGGAAGAAGAATAACTAATAATAATAATAAAATTAAGAAAACTAACAAATACAATAGGGTTCTACGCCCCTTCGGGGCTTGACCCCTAAATATAGCTGCAAGCAGCAATTGCCGGGTTTCGAGCATTAAAGCACGTCAAAAACGTCAGAAGTCGCTTACCAGGCTGAGGAGTTGCACCCGAATACAGACACAATGAATGATAGACCACCTCGCTCCAGAAAAACGAAAGAGATGGTCAAAAACGGATCATACAGACTATTTATGCTTACACACATGTGCACCTATAAGACAAACATGTAATGTCCTTAATGTGAAGTTATAAGGATAATTTGTTAACGAGAATAAGTTATTCAGATTTATACGGAAACATACAATTCAGAAATGGCTGTGTTTAGTTTAACTAAAAGGCCATTGAGTCATGGTATGGTCATCAATGGTTCAAACAGACTGCAGACGTGCATATACGACACAAACAGCAGCGCAGCAGACCGCAAAGACCTACAGTGGACAGCACATTAAAGATGTCAGACGTCGTCGACCAGGCTGATCCAGCATCCACAAAAACGAAAGAGATGGTCAGAAACAGTTCATACAGACTATGTATGCTTAAACACACGTGCACCTATAGGACAAACATGTCACTTGCGTAATGTGAAGTCATTCGCTTGGGTTCAAGCGATTTGGGACCTTAAGAGCTTTAAGGGCATGCCTGTGTAGATTTGCTGCATTGTACAAAATAAATGAGGAAAAGTAAGCTACCAGACACACGTGTTCATAGTTGTCAGCAAAAAAAGGTGCTATCATTCAGTGAAATGTCTCCCTCTCTTCTAACGGAACATTGACAAACAGAACACTGAAGGAAATGTTTGTGGTGCTTGCAGTGGCAAAACTCGGGTCACAAAATGTTAAAATAGTGTTAATGAGTCAAAATAGCCGAACCCCATGTCTCTAAGATGTTCTGATACAGGGATACAGCTCTTGCTAAATGGTTGCTAGGGTATTCTCATTGGTTGCTAGGGAGTGAACTGCAATCCACCAATGATTATACTCAAAAGCCATGAAAGGCACAATCTATGATGACTCATGATTTTAGATGTAAGGTTGCACTATTTTTAAGTGAAAATAACAAATAACCACTAGGTGGCGCTATGACAAACTCGTGCATGCAACCTCGGGTCATGACTGTGTTACGTGTAGCTAGAATCACGGCTATTCACTTTATTTTAGTGAAGAAACAATTGTATGACCATTGGGCTCACTCAATGTCAAAGGTTTTGTTCAATTATGAGGCCAACTAGTGGTGTAGGCAAACAATTTTTTTTATTGCCTTTTATTGACTCTGCTCAGACATCAGCGTATCAAATCTGGTAAAAAAAATGTCATTTCGTTGCGGAGTTATAACCATTTATGTGTAAAAAACATATAATTTGGAGATAATTTTTCGTTTTTTGCAATTTTTGGCCATTTCTGATGGAAATTTTAACATAACGCCAATAGAGTTTTTTGTTCAGAAGGTAAAGTTAATTTCTTCCTATGGTCGTTTCGAGTCGATCGGAATAACCCTCGCGGAGTTATTCACGCGTGTTTTGTAAGCGCTATTTTTGCTGTGCAGAACTAACGGTAAGGCGAAATCTGGCATGATTGGTATCGTAGGACTCGGAAACAATTCAGGATGCTAAAAAAACAACTCCCATGAAAATCTCTTCACCACAGATAAAGTTATAGGCATGAAAGTTGTAACCATTGCATAATCACAGTATTTAGTGCCATTTTCCCAGTTATAGCGCCATCTAGTGTCTGATCGGCGAGCTTTTTATATCACGACCTTAGACCGATGGCCTACACATATGATTCAAGCCCCATGATGATATCTCAAACGCCTCTCGAGTTATGGCCGTTTAAATGTTTTAAGCTCCGCCCAGTTCGGTTCTTGGCCACTCCTTGCATGTTTGAATACAAATTTCAACTTTTTTTTGATAATTATTCATATTCACACTCCACAGAATCAATCAGCCTTGGTTAGGTTCGGATCGGGCGAAAAACCTAGGACTAGTTCGCAAAAGTAGGTTTTGAAGGTTATCGCCAATAACTCACGAACTGTTTGATTGACAGCAACGCTTCAATAGGAAAAGTTGTTCAACAGGGGCAGATCTATCATATGATGTCATGTTTGTGTGTGTATTTCAAACGTCACGTGATACACGCTTCGAAATATGGTATTACGCCCCCTAGTGGCCAAATGACACCGTAATTCTTACAGACCTTCAGGAGCAGTACACAAAGAAGCACAGTGCGTTTCGTTCCGATCGACCTTCGTTAACCCTGTCAAATCGGTCCTCAACCTTCATTGGCCGATGACGCCCATGTTTTTGGAGATACGCCAATGTCCTTCCAGAACCTCATGGTACATTGCACAAAGACACACCATACCAAATATTAAGTGTATCAGGCTAACGGTTGTGTAGTAATAGCCATTCCCGAGCTCAAGCCTGTTTTAGCGCCACCTAGTGGCCAAAATCCGCATCTTTTTGACTGTGACCCCGGAGTGAGCTGGTACATATGTGTACCGAACCTCGTTTAGATATCTCAAACCGTTCACGAGTTATAGCCATTTCACTGACAATAGGCTACTTCCTGTATGGAGTTTTGGCGCCCCTTAGTGACCCTGAAGCGAAATTTCAAAATCTGTTCGATAATTATTTACCTACTCACTCCACAGATTGCTCCTGCATTGGAACGGTTCCGATCAGGTGAAAAACCTAGGACTAGTTCATTTTGGCTTGAAATGTATAATATGCAAATTAGCGAAAAATTTGCATACCAGAAATGAAATCGGAGATATACATTTTTTAAGTTTGGAGCTAAGGATTACAATGACACCAAATACTTGAGTGTCTGATGTCCGGTTTAAGAGTAATGAGCCCCAACGCGTCGGGCATTGCTATAGCGCCACCTATGGGCCGATTTGGCTGATTCACTGTATCTGAGTAGCGAGCTGATATACAACCAGTTGACCAAGTGGCAAGTTTCTACGACTTACGGTTTGTGCTGGGCGACGCGTTTTATGGCGGAAAAATAATAATAATTAAAGCTGCAAGCAGCATTTGCCGGGTTTCGAGCATTAAGGCACGTCAAAGACGTCACACGTCGTTGACCAGGCTGATCCAGCATCCACAAAAACGAAAAAGATGATCAGAAACAGTTCATACAGACTATGTATGCTTAAACACACGTGCACCTATAGGACAAACATGTCACTTGCGTAATGTGAAGTCATTTGCTTGGGTTCAAGCGATTTGGGACCTTAAGAGCTTTAAGGGCATGCGTGTGTAGATTTGCTGCATTGTACAAAATAAATGATGAAAAGTAAGCTACCAGACACACGTGTTCATAGTTGTCAGCAAAAAAAGGTGCTATCATTCAGTGAAATGTTTCCCTCTCTTCTCACGGAACATTGACAAACAGAACACTGAAGGAAATGTTTGTGGTGCTTGCAGTGGCAAAACTCGGGTCACAAAATGTTAAAATAGTGTTAATGAGTCAAAATAGCCGAACCCCATGTCTCTAAGATGTTCTGATACAGGGATACAGCTCTTGCTAAATGGTTGCTAAGGTATTCTCATTGGTTGCTAGGGAGTGAACTGCAATCCACCAATGATTATACTCAAAAACCATGAAAGGTACAATCTATGATGACTCATGATTTTAGATGTAAGGTTTCACTATTTTTAAGTGAAAATAACAAATAACCACTAGGTGGCGCTATGACAAACTCGTGCATGCAACCTCGGGTCATGACTGTGTTACATGTAGCTAGAATCATGGCTATTCACTTTATTTTAGTGAAGAAACAATTGTATGACCATTGGGCTCACTCAATGTCAAAGGTTTTGTTCAATTATGAGGCCAACTAGTGGTGTAGGCAAACAATTTTTTTTTATTGCCTCAGACTCTGCTCAGACATCAGCGTATCAAATCTGGTAAAAAAATGTCATTTAGTTGCGGAGTTATAACCATTTATGTGTAAAAAACATATAATTTGGAGATAATTTTTCGTTTTTTGCAATTTTTGGCCATTTCTGATGGAAATTTTAACATAACGTCAATAGAGTTTTTTGTTCAGAAGGTAAATTTAATTTCTTCCTATGGTCGTTTCGAGTCGATCGGAATAACCCTCGCGGAGTTATTCGCGCGTGTTTTGTAAGCGCTATTTTTGCTGTGCAGAACTAACGGTAAGGCGAAATCTGGCATGATTGGTATCGTAGGACTCGGAAACAATTCAGGATGCTAAAAAAACAACTCCCATGAAAATCTCTTGACCACAGATAAAGTTATAGGCATGAAAGTTGTAACCATTGCATAATCACAGTATTTAGTGCCATTTTCCCAGTTATAGCGCCATCTAGTGTCTGATCGGCGAGCTTTTTATATCACGACCTTAGACCGATGGCCTACACATATGATTCAAGCCCCATGATGATATCTCAAACGCCTCTCGAGTTATGGCCGTTTAAATGTTTTAAGCTCCGCCCAGTTCGGTTCTTGGCCACTCCTTGCGTGTTTGAATACAAATGTCAACTTTTTTTTGATAATTATTCATATTCACACTCCACAGAATCAATCAGCCTTGGTTAGGTTCGGATCGGGCGAAAAACCTAGGACTAGTTCGCAAAAGTAGGTTTTGAAGGTTATCGCCAATAACTCACGAACCGTTTGATTGACAGCAACGCTTCAATAGGCAAAGTTGTTCACCAGGGGCAGATCTATCATATGATGTCATGTTTGTGTGTGTATTTCAAACGTCACGTGATACACGCACCGAAATATGGTATTACGCCCCCTAGTGGCCAAATGACACCGTAATTCTTACAGACCTTCAGGAGCAGTACACAAAGAAGCACAGTGCGTTTCGTTCCGATCGACCTTCGTTAACCCTGTCAAATCGGTCCTCAACCTTCATTGGCCGATGACGGCCATGTTTTTGGAGATACGCCAATGTCCTTCCAGACCCTCATGGTACATTGCACAAAGACACACCATACCAAATATTAAGTGTATCAGGCTAACGGTTGTGTAGTAATAGCCATTCCCGAGCTGAAGCCTGTTTTAGCGCCACCTAGTGGCCAAAATCCGCATCTTTTTTACTGTGACCCCGGAGTGAGCTGGTACATATGTGTACCGAACCTCGTTAAGAAATCTCAAACCGTTCACGAGTTATAGCCATTTCAGTGACGATAGGCTACTTCCTGTATGGAGTTTTGGCGCCCCTTAGTGACCCTGAAGTGGAATTTCAAATTCTGTTCGATAATTATTTACCTACTCACTCCACAGATTTCTCCTGTTTTGGAACGATTCCGATCGGGCGAAAAACCTAGGACTAGTTCATTTTGGCTTGAAATGCATATTATGCAAATTAGCGGAAAAATTTGCATACCGGAAATGAAATCGGAGATATACATTTTTTAAGTTTAGATCCAAGGATTACAATGATACCAAACACTTGAGTGTATGATGTCCGGTTTAGGAGTTATGAGCCCCAACGCGTCGGGCATTGCTATAGCGCCACCTATGGGCCGATTTGGCTGGTTCAATGTATCTGAGTAGCCTGCCCAGATACAACCAGTTGACCAAGTGGCAAGTTTCTACGACTTACGGTTTGGGCTGGGCGACGCGTTTTAAGGCGGAAAAATAATAATAATAATAATAAAACAGACAAATACAATAGGTTTTCAGCACTTCGTGCTCGAAACCCTAATTAAAGCTGCAAGCAGCATTTACCGGGTTTCGAGCATTAAAGCACGTCAAAGACGTCAGACATCGCCGACCAGGCTGATCCAGCATCCACAAAAACAAAAGAGGTGGTCAGAAACGGTTCACACAGACTATGTATGCTTAAACACACGTGCGCCTATAAGACAAACATGTCACGTCCTTAATGTGAAGTCATTCGCAGCTACCAGACACACGTGTTCAAAGTTGTCAGCAAAAAAGGTGTTATCATTCAGTGAAATGTCTCCCTCTCTTCTCACGGAACATTGACAAACAGAACACTGAAGGAAATGTTTGTGATGCTTGCAGTGGCAAAACTTGGGTCACAAAATGTTAAAATAGTGTTAATGAGTCAAAAGAGCCGAACCCCATGTCTCTACAATGTTCTGATACAGAGATACAGCTCTTGTTAAATGGTTGCTAGGGTATTCTCATTGGTTGCTAGGGAGTGAATTGCAATCCACCAATGATTATACTCAAAGCCATGAAAGACATAATCCATGATGACTCATGATTTTAGATGTACGGTTGCAGAATTTTTAAGTGAAAAAACAAATAACCACTAGGTGGCGCTATGACAGACTCGTGCATGCAACCTCAGGTCATGACTGTGTTACATCTAGCTAGTATCACGGCTATTCACTTTAGTTTAGTACAGTTGTCAACAGTCAACAGTTGTATGACCATTGGGCTTACTCAATGTCAAAGGTTTTGTTCAATTATGAGGCCAACTAGTGGTGCAGGCATACAATTTTTTTTGTATTGCCTCAGACTCTGCTCAGACATCAGCGTATCAAATCTGGTAAAAAAATGTCATTTCGTTGCGGAGTTATAACCATTTATGTGTAAAAAACATATAATTTGGAGATAATTTTTCGTTTTTTGCAATTTTTGGCCATTTCTGATGGAAATTTTAACATAACGCCAATAGAGTTTTTTGTTCAGAAGGTAAAGTTAATTTCTTCCTATGGTCGTTTCGAGTCGATCGGAATAACCCTCGCGGAGTTATTCGCGCGTGTTTTGTAAGCGCTATTTTTGCTGTGCAGAACTAACGGTAAGGCGAAATCTGGCATGATTGGTATCGTAGGACTCGGAAACAATTCAGGATGCTAAAAAAACAACTCCCATGAAAATCTCTTCACCACAGATAAAGTTATAGGCATGAAAGTTGTAACAATTGCATAATCACAGTATTTAGTGCCATTTTCCCAGTTATAGCGCCATCTAGTGTCTGATCGGCGAGCTTTTTATATCACGACCTTAGACCGATGGCCTACACATATGATTCAAGCCCCATGATGATATCTCAAACGCCTCTCGAGTTATGGCCGTTTAAATGTTTTAAGCTCCGCCCAGTTCGGTTCTTGGCCACTCCTTGCGTGTTTGAATACAAATGTCAACTTTTTTTTGATAATTATTCATATTCACACTCCACAGAATCAATCAGCCTTGGTTAGGTTCGGATCGGGCGAAAAACCTAGGACTAGTTCGCAAAAGTAGGTTTTGAAGGTTATCGCCAATAACTCACGAACCGTTTGATTGACAGCAACGCTTCAATAGGCAAAGTTGTTCACCAGGGGCAGATCTATCATATGATGTCATGTTTGTGTGTGTATTTCAAACGTCACGTGATACACGCACCGAAATATGGTATTACGCCCCCTAGTGGCCAAATGACACCGTAATTCTTACAGACCTTCAGGAGCAGTACACAAAGAAGCACAGTGCGTTTCGTTCCGATCGACCTTCGTTAACCCTGTCAAATCGGTCCTCAACCTTCATTGGCCGATGACGGCCATGTTTTTGGAGATACGCCAATGTCCTTCCAGAACCTCATGGTACATTGCACAAAGACACACCATACCAAATATTAAGTGTATCAGGCTAACGGTTGTGTAGTAATAGCCATTCCCGAGCTCAAGCCTGTTTTAGCGCCACCTAGTGGCCAAAATCCGCATCTTTTTTACTGTGACCCCGGAGTGAGCTGGTACATATGTGTACCGAACCTCGTTAAGATATCTCAAACCGTTCACGAGTTATAGCCATTTCACTGACGATAGGCTACTTCCTGTATGGAGTTTTGGCGCCCCTTAGTGACTCTGAAGCGAAATTTCAAAATCTGTTCGATAATTATTTACCTACTCACTCCACAGATTTCTCCTGCGTTGGAACGATTCCGATCGGGCGAAAAACCTAGGACTAGTTCATTTTGGCTAGAAATGCATATTATGCAAATTAGCGAAAAATTTGCATACCGGAAATGAAATCGGAGATATACATTTTTTAAGTTTGGAGCCAGGGATTACAATGACACCAAACACTTGAGTGTCTGATGTCCGGTTTAGGAGTTATGAGCCCCAACGCGTCGGGCATTGCTATAGCGCCACCTATGGGCCGATTTGGCTGATTCACTGTATCTGAGTAGCGAGCTGATATACAACCAGTTGACCAAGTGGCAAGTTTCTACGACTTACGGTTTGTGCTGGGCGACGCGTTTTATGGCGGAAAAATAATAATAATAATAATAATAATAATAATTAAAGCTGCAAGCAGCATTTACCGGGTTTCGAGCATTAAAGCACGTCAAATACGTCAGACATCGTCGACCAGGCTGATCCAGCATCCACAAAAACAAAATAGGTGGTCAGAAACGGTTCATACAGACTATGTATGCTTAAACACACGTGCACCTATAGGACAAACATGTCACGTCCTTAATGTGAAGTCATTCGCAGCTACCAGACACACGTGTTCTAAGTTGTCAGCAAAAAAGGTGTTATCATTCAGTGAAAGTGGTGCTTGCAGTGGCAAAACTTGGGTCACAAAATGTTAAAATAGTGTTAATGAGTCAAAAGAGCCGAACCCCATGTCTCTACGATTTTCTGAAACAGAGATACAGCTCTTGTAAATGGTTGCTAGGGTATTCTCATTGGTTGCTAGGGAGTGAATTGCAATCCACCAATGATTATACTCAAAGCCATGAAAGACATAATCCATGATGACTCATGATTTTAGATGTAATTTTGCAGTATTTTTAAGTGAAAAAAACAAATAACCACTAGGTGGCGCTATGACAGACTCGTGCATGCAACCTCAGGTCATGACTGTGTTACTTGTAGCTAGAATTACGGCTATTCAGTTTAGTATAGTGAAGAAACAGTTGTATGACCATTGGGCTCACTCAATGTCAAAGATTTTGTTCAATTATGAGGCCAACTAGTGGTGCAGGCATACATTTTTTTTGTATTGCCTCAGACTCTGCTCAGACATCAGCGTATCAAATTTGGTGAAAAAATGTTATTTTGTTGCAGACTTATAACCAATTATGTGTAAAAAACACCAAATTTGGAGGTAATTTTTCGTTTTTTGCAATTTTCGGCCATTTCTGATGGAAATTTTAACATAACGCCAATAGAGTTTTTTGTTCAGAAGGTAAAGTTAATTTCTTCCTATGGTTGTTTCGAGTCGATCGGAATAACCCTCGCGGAGTTATTCGCGCGTGTTTTTTAAGCGCTATTTTGCTGTGCAGGGCTAACCGTTAGGCGAAAACTGGCATGTTTGGTATCGTTGGACTCGGCAACAATTCAAAACTCTAAGGAAAAAAGTCCCATGAAAATACGTTAAACTCAGCCTTAGTTATAAGCATTATTAGATTCGTCTGACCACTAGGTGGCGCTGTGACGAAACGATGCCTGAAACCTCAGGCTGTGACTCTCATCACAAGTACCAAGTGTCGTGTTGATACTTCATTCCTGTTCCCAGTTATAGCCTATAAAGTCCAAATGGCTGCGCACACTACAGACGTTTGGGCGTGGCATGTTGACCGTGAGTCGAAAGTTCAACTTTTTTTTAATAATTATTGATATTTAAACTCCAAGGAACATTTTAGCACTGGAATGATTCCGATCGGGCAAAAAACCTAGGACTAGTTCGTTTTTATTTTTTTAGACAAAATCGAAAATAGCGGAAAATTTTTCATGACGGAAATGAAATCGGAGATATACATTTTGTTCGTCTTGATGCAAGGAATCCAGGGATATAGGACACTTGACATTTGGAAAAGAATTGTGGGAGTTATGAGCATAAACGTGTTTGCCATCGCTGTAGCGCCCCCCATAGGCCGATTGGGTTCATACTCTGTCAAGTTCGCGCACGAGTGAGACCTATCATTTGGCCAAGTCTCAAGTCTCTAGGCCTTACGGTTTGGTCTGCACGATCCGTTTTACGGCAGAAGAAAAATAATAAAAATTAAAGCTGCAAGCAGCATTTGCCGGGTTTCGAGCATTAAGGCACGTCAAAGACGTCACACGTCGTCGACCAGGCTGATCCAGCATCCACAAAAACGAAAGAGATGGTCAGAAACAGTTCATACAGACTATGTATGCTTAAACACACGTGCACCTATAGGACAAACATGTCACTTGCGTAATGTGAAGTCATTCGCTTGGGTTCAAGCGATTTGGGACCTTAAGAGCTTTAAGGGCATGCCTGTGTAGATTTGCTGCATTGTACAAAATAAATGATGAAAAGTAAGCTACCAGACACACGTGTTCATAGTTGTCAGCAAAAAAAGGTGCTATCATTCAGTGAAATGTCTCCCTCTCTTCTCACGGAACATTGACAAACAGAACACTGAAGGATATGTTTGTGGTGCTTGCAGTGGCAAAACTCGGGTCACAAAATGTTAAAATAGTGTTAATGAGTCAAAATAGCCGAACCCCATGTCTCTAAGATGTTCTGATACAGGGATACAGCTCTTGCTAAATGGTTGCTAGGGTATTCTCATTGGTTGCTAGGGAGTGAACTGCAATCCACCAATGATTATACTCAAAAGCCATGAAAGGCACAATCTATGATGACTCATGATTTTAGATGTAAGGTTGCACTATTTTTAAGTGAAAATAACAAATAACCACTAGGTGGCGCTATGACAAACTCGTGCATGCAACCTCGGGTCATGACTGTGTTACATGTAGCTAGAATCATGGCTATTCACTTTATTTTAGTGAAGAAACAATTGTATGACCATTGGGCTCACTCAATGTCAAAGGTTTTGTTCAATTATGAGGCCAACTAGTGGTGTAGGCAAACAATTTTTTTTATTGCCTCAGACTCTGCTCAGACATCAGCGTATCAAATCTGGTAAAAAAATGTCATTTCGTTGCGGAGTTATAACCATTTATGTGTAAAAAACATATAATTTGGAGATAATTTTTCGTTTTTTGCAATTTTTGGCCATTTCTGATGGAAATTTTAACATAACGCCAATAGAGTTTTTTGTTCAGAAGGTAAAGTTAATTTCTTCCTATGGTCGTTTCGAGTCGATCGGAATAACCCTCGCGGAGTTATTCGCGCGTGTTTTGTAAGCGCTATTTTTGCTGTGCAGAACTAACGGTAAGGCGAAATCTGGCATGATTGGTATCGTAGGACTCGGAAACAATTTAGGATGCTAAAAAAACAACTCCCATGAAAATCTCTTCACCACAGATAAAGTTATAGGCATGAAAGTTGTAACTATTGCATAATCACAGTATTTAGTGCCATTTTCCCAGTTATAGCGCCATCTAGTGTCTGATCGGCGAGCTTTTTATATCACGACCTTAGACCGATGGCCTACACATATGATTCAAGCCCCATGATGATATCTCAAACGCCTCTCGAGTTATGGCCGTTTAAATGTTTTAAGCTCCGCCCAGCCACTCCTTGCGTGTTTGAATACAAATGTCAACTTTTTTTGATAATTATTCATATTCACACTCCACAGAATCAATCAGCCTTGGTTAGGTTCGGATCGGGCGAAAAACCTAGGACTAGTTTGCAAAAGTAGGTTTTGAAGGTTATCGCCAATAACTCACGAACCGTTTGATTGACAGCAACGCTTCAATAGGCAAAGTTGTTCACCAGGGGCAGATCTATCATATGATGTCCTGTTTGTGTGTGTATTTCAAACGTCACGTGATACACGCACCGAAATATGGTATTACGCCCCCTAATGGCCAAATGACACCGTAATTCTTACAGACCTTCAGGAGCAGTACACAAAGAAGCACAGTGCGTTTCGTTCCGATCGACCTTCGTTAACCCTGTCAAATCAGTCCTCAACCTTCATTGGCCGACGACGGACATGTTTTTGAAGATACGCCAATGTCCTTCCAGACCCTCATGGTACATTGCACAAAGACATACAATACAAAATATTAAGTGTATCGGGCTAACGGTTGTGTAGTAATAGCCATTCCCGATCTCAAGCCTGTTACAGCGCCACCTAGTGGCCAAAATCCGCATCTTTTTTACTGTGATCCCGGAGTGAGCTGGTACATATGTGTACCAAACCTCGTTAAGATATCTCAAACCGTTCACGAGTTATAGCCATTTCAGTGACGATAGGCTACTTCCTGTATGGAGTTTTGGCGCCCCTTAGTGACCTTGAAGCGGAATTTCAAATTCTGTTCGATAATTATTTACCTACTCACTCCACAGATTTCTCCTGCATTGGAACGATTCCGATCGGGCAAAAAACCTAGGACTAGTTCATTTTGGCTAGAAATGCATATTATGCAAATTAGCGAAAAAATTTGCATACCGGAAATGAAATCGGAGATATACATTTTTTAAGTTTGGAGCCAAGGATTACAATGATACCAAACACTTGAGTGTATGATGTCCGGTTTAGGAGTTATGAGCCCAAACGCGTCGGGCATTGCTATAGCGCCACCTATGGGCCGATTTGGCTGATTCACTGTATCTGAGTAGCCTGCTAATATACAACCAGTTGACCAAGTGGCAAGTTTCTACGACTTACGGTTTGTGCTGGGCGACGCGTTTTATGGCGGAAAAATAATAATAATAATAATAAAACAGACAAATACAATAGGTTTTCAGCACTTCGTGCTCGAAACCCTAATAAAAATCAGTACAAATACAATAGGTTTTCAGCACTTCGTGCTCGAAACCCTAATAATAATAATAAAACAGACAAATACAATAGGTTTTCAGCACTTCGTGCTCGAAACCCTAAATATAGCTGCAAGCAGCAATGCCGGGGTCAAGCCGAAAAGGGCACAAAAGGATGTAAAATTGAGATCGGATAAGCAGATTGAAGAACCTAGGTAAACCTAATAATTTTAGATGAAAAAACAAAAAAGTTACCAACAAAAATAATCTAAGTTCTTGTCTACTGCAATCGTCCTTCTGTTATTGACAATCATGGAACTGAAGATTAGAGCACTGAAGGACATGTGAGTGGTTTTTGCAGTGGTAAAACATCGTGTTACAACAAGTTTAATTAGTCAAAAGAGACCATCCCTGTGTCTCTACGATGTTCTGATGCAGAGATATAGCTTTTGCAAAAACGGTTGATAAGGCATTCTCAATGGTTGCTAGGGAGTGAATTGGCTACCACCAGTGATTAAAGTCAAAGCCATGAAAGGAATAATCCATGTTGACTCATGGTTTTAGATGTGTTGTTGCAGTAGTTTTAGGCAAAAATACCATTTTCTATCTTAAAACCAGTAGGTGGCGCAATGACAAAATTGTGCATGCAACCTCAGGTCATGATTATGTTAGATCTAGCTAGTTTATGACTATACACTTAAGTTTAGTGAAGAAACAGTTGTATGACCATACAATTGCTTGATTTCACAGGTTTTGTTCAATTATAAGGCCAACTAGTGGTGGAAGCATGCAATTTTTTTTGTGTAGCCTCAGACTGTGGTCCTACATCAGCGTATCAAATCTGGTGAAAAAATCTCTTTTCGTTACGAAATTACAACCATTTATGTGTAAAAAACACAAAATTTGAAGGTAATTTTTCGTTTTTTTGCAATTTTCGGCCATTTCTGATGAAAATTTTAATATAACGCCAATACAACTTTTTGTTCAGAAGGTAAGGTTAGTTTCTTCCTATGGTGTTTTTGAGTCGATCGGAATAATGCTCGCGGAGATATTCGTGCATGTTTTTTAAGCGCTATTTTGATGCACAGGGCTAACCGTAAGATGAATCCTGGCATATTTGGTATCGTTGGACTCGGCAACTATTCAAAACTCCAAGGAAAGAAGTCCCGTGAAAATACGTCATTCACAGCCAAAGTTATAGGCGTATAATACATTCGTCTGGCCACTAGGTGGCGCTGCAACGAAACTGTGCATGCACCCTCAGTTCTTGACTGGCATATCACGTACCAAGTTTTGTGTCAATAGGTCTAAGTTTGGCAAAGATACAGCCTAAAATCTGTTTTTTTGCGATCTACTTAAAATTTGTTGATGCGCTATACGACAACGGATTGGTTTATCAAAATTCTTTTAATAACTTTTTGCCTTGAGTGTCTATTGATGCGGCAAACCGATTTTCGTGCTAATCGGGCAAAAGCTCTAGGACAAGTTCGCAAAAGTAGATTTAACGAATAATTCAAAATGGCGGAAAATTTTTCATGACGGAAAATGACGTCATAGGGTCCAATCGAATCGTCTTGAGCCAAGGAATCAGAGGAAGCAAGAATTTTGTTTCTAGTTCTTACGGATCAGAAGTTATAAGCAAAAACATAAGTGCAACTTTGGACTGTTGGTGGCGCTAGCGGGTTAGACATAGAGACTCCAAATTTGCTGTGGGGACACATTGGACTGTCTTCTATCAGTGTGCCAAATTTCATAACTTTCCTACGTATGGTTCTATGGGCTGCCATAGACCGCAATGGCGGAAGAAGAAAAATTTACTAACAGAAACAATTGCCAATATAGCTGCAAGCAGCGATACCGGGGTCAAGCCGAAAAGGGCACAAAAGGATGTAAAATTGAGATTGGATAAGCAGATTGAAGAACCTAGGTAAACCTAATGATTTCAGATGAAGAACGCAAAAGTAAGCAACAAAAATAATCTATGTTCTTGTCTACTGCAATCGTCCTTCTGTTATTGACAATCATGGAACATTAGAGCACTGAAAGACACGTGAGTGATGTTTGCAGTGGCAAAACATGGTTCACAACATGTTATAACAAGTTAAATGAGTCAAAAGAGACCATCCTCATGTCTTTACGATGTTCTGATGCAGAAGAAAAGCTCTTGCAAAAAACGGTTGATAAGATATTGTCATTGGTTGCTAGGGATTGAATTGGCAACCACCAGTGATTATAGTCAAAGCCATGAAAGGAATAATCAAGGAATAATCCATGAAGACTCATGGTTTTAGATGAGTTGTTGCAGTAGTTTTAGGCAAAAATAGCCATTTTCTATCTCAAAACCACTAGGTGGCGCTATGACAAAACTGTGCATGCAACCTTAAGTCATGACTGCGTTACATCTAGCTAGTTTCATGACTATACACTTTAGTTTAGCTATAAAATAGTTGTATCACCATAGGGCTTGCTTGATATGAAAGATTTTGTTTAATTATAGGGCCAACTAGTGGTGCAGGCATACAATTTTTTTTGTGTGGCCTCAGAATGTGCTC